>NW_003314269.1:929097-1067355 GCF_000143415.4 Selaginella moellendorffii
AGTATAGGTATATAGGTATATGTATATATGTATATATATATGTGTATATGTGTATATGTATATAGGTATGTGTATGTATATGTATATATGTATGTGTATATATGTATATGTATATGTATATGTGTATATGTATATGTATATGTGTATGTATGTGTATGTATGTGTCTGTATGTGTATGTATGTGTATGTATGTGTATGTATGTATGTGTATGTATGTGTATGTATGTATTGAATTCAAGTAATCTTTCTAGTGCCATTTAGTGTAAGAATTCTGCTGCCCAAAATATCATGATTCTATACATTTAATAGACCAACCAATTTCCACCACCACTTAGATCTATAGACCTCATGACACAAACCCCCACCATTAGATTTCCTAGTCAAGAGGCTAAAATATTTGTGGGTGAGATGGTGACATCAAAAGATGGGCATTCTAAATCTCATGATTTTGCTGGAAGCTTTTTTCTTTTTAATCTTTATATGCCTCATCTTAGAGTGATTAAAAACTGTATGATATTGTGCTTCTAGTGGGATTCCAAAGAGTACACACAGTCTTACATTGAAATTTATAATTACATTGTACTTCTTGATTTTGTGTGTCATTAGCATTAAATAAGTACTCCATACTCAGAAAATATCATGGTGCTATAATGTATGTAAGCTTCATTTTAAAATTAGTGTTACTTATTACTGAAGTGCATTAGTTCAAATCTATAAAGCATGTGATTATGGGATGATATTTACATGTTTGCATGGATCCTTGAAACTTATACAAGGCTAGAAATTACTATTTTTCCAAATAGTTTAAATGCAATACAACCACAATATTTTAGTTCTAAAGGCTCATATCAACATTCACAAATACTACTAATAGGAACATATTTCTAATACGTTTTTATGACCATTTAAGCATTAGGACTCTAGTTTAATATATCTCTATTTTGAGCCACATAAAGATATCTATATTGAAAACATGTCAGAGGAGTACTTGTATATTAGAGATTTCAAATATGTTTTAACAACAATAAATCACTATTAGTACACAAAAGCTTGGAGGTTAAATATTCTTAAATATTTTTAATCTGATACTCAACTGCTCAATGTGGAATTGAGATTTCTTCTTAGTTATTATAAATTTATAACATTTAAAGCAACCAAGTGTTAGTGCTAAGTATAGCAAATTATTTGATTTTGAACCAGGAGATATATAGCTTAAAAGGTGAAATGTATGTCCCATGATACTTATACTTGAAACCCATGTACTTTAGACCTTTTTGGCATGGTTAGAATCAGTTGTTACCAAAATGACATCATTAAAGAACACAAGCTGATTTACAATGATGTAGGCCTTGCAATTGCAATTGCAAAGAGTATGCAACTCTTATTAGTGTCTACACCACCAATAAAAACCCTAAATTTCCTTTCAGTTATTAGTCTTATTTTAGTTTTTAAAGCTGTATTAAAAATAAAAATTACTATTACTTGCTAGATTCTTTATTTATATTATTTTATAAAGATTTATAGTTTTAATAGTTGCATTTTTCTATGTAAATATTCCAAGTGTTAGTGTTAGTATCATTATTATAAATAAACAGATAAGGAATAGGAAACTTGTTTAATATTTAAGTTAGTCTGTTTACAAAAGGTATATGGATTACTCAAGTTTTATTTGTGTTTTGATGTTTCTTCTTTTCTTAATTTTACAAGATCTTGTTTTCCTCTTTCTATTAGATCATACATCTCAAGGTATATAAATATTTAATAATGTAATAACTAATATTTTTCTTTTTATTTCATATATATATATAGGCTTGGTCACTTTAAAAAATTCTATTGAAGCAACTACAATACTTTGTAATGGTTGTGATACAACAAAGAACAAAGTTATATGTATGTTATGTAAGAGAGCTACTATCAATTCAAATCAAAGTATAAACTCTTTAAACGTTGCTAAATATTACATGGAAACTAATGCAATTTTAGCATTTGAAGTTGATTTAAGGTAATTAAAAACTAAAAAATTTCTTTATTTTCATTTATAAATGCTAAATTTCAGACTAGCTAAAGATAGCATATGTGAAAGCATATGCAATGAAATAGAGTTTCAACAAACACAGATATGTCAATCATGCTTATCAAATAATCTTATTTTAGAATCTAAAAATAATTTTAATCACTTATAAATATAAATAAAATTAAGAAATTTTAAAAGAAAAGGCCATTCACAAGGAGAAAAATGTGATAAGAGTTTTGATAGAATTCTCATAATACTGTTCATAGTATTTTCTTTTTAATATAAGAAATTTTCATTTATTTGGGAATTTTAAATATTTTCATTAAGAAAATATCAAACTAAAAAATGTTGGCATTTAAGTCATCAGATCAGGTTAACAAATACGAGAAAAAAATAAAAGCACTTGGGTTAGATATGGATTTAAGGGCTACAAAGAAATCAGCAGTTCAAGAGCTTTCTTATTTGGATGGTTTGATGACAAATTAATCAATCAAGTTGATGAGATTCATGAGATTTGAAACAACTTAAGAGGTTGCCCATAGAGAAGGAAGTAGGTGAGAAGCTATCTACCACACATTATAGTGTTATTGCTAATGCTACAAAGAAATATAGAGCTTTGTCAAGCATTGAAGTGTTGTGAGGACTTCTTTCTTTTAGCTCCACATTCTTTGCTTGAATTCTTTGCTCAAGGATCAATGAGGGTGTTGTCAACAGGCTTTATGGTATATAATCAATAGTTGAAAGATTTAGGACCATAGTGTTGGGTCAAAGCAAACACTTATTCATTATTGTACTAGCCTACTGTCAAGGTCATGGGTTTCTCTTTTGTTTTAGACTAAGTGTAATTAATTAGTGGGGGATTAATAATATATGACCTTTATGGCAGTTATCCATTGTGAGGGGTGAAAACCCTTGTATCAATTGTGAAAAAAAAAATACAAAAGAGGGTTTAATGGAAAGCAAAAAGCAAGTGGTGGTATGATGAAGAGCAATGATGACACTGCCAAAGAGGTTGGTGCCAAGGAGGACAAACTTTTGGATGGCTATGGTAACAAATAACATTAGAATGTGAAAAGGCTCAAGTCCCTAGGTAGCAATGGTTTTTATGTGCTTTAGTGTTTGTAAAGTTCCCCTCCACACTAAAATAAACCTTACAAAAGGAAGACTAATCAAAGGTTTCTCTATGGTATGAAATGACATAACAAAGTATCTTATGACTTGAAGTTGGATCCACCTTTTCTTATCACTGTAATAAAAAGTGACATTGTTTTTATTGTACAGTAGCATCAAAACGATTAAATAAGAAGAAATAATTTTTATTATAGCTTGAAACTATAGCATCAATTTTAAATGGTTGGAAGCTATATTGTTGGGAATAAAATTAAATAATAAATTTAATTTCTAAGAAATAGGCTATTGCACCAAAAGCAGCATGGGATATCTTGTAAACTGCAATAGAGTGAGCACCATATATAAAGCTCCTCATTACTAGCTTTGCCATCTTTGTTGTCTCCTCTCAATCATGATGCTACTAGTGTTAGAGAAGGGGGCAGGATTGGTGGCCAGGAAGGAAATATTGGTGGTCTTGTAACTCTACCACCTCTTAACTTTGTAGCATGTTTACTCTTTGTAAGAGAAAAAAAAATGAAGCCTTTAGAAGAGAAGAAAACATGGGCATAAGCTGGAGTGCAAACCTAAAGGACAGAGAAAAGAAAAAGAGGTTAACTTGTGAAAAAGTAAAATCAAAAAGCTTTGCTAAGCCAAAGCCACTCTCTTGGGTGAATATTCTTGATTTTGCAATGCATGGGTTAGCCTGCCCATGGGGTGATTGAGCATGCAGCCATGGGTGCTAAAGGCCCAACCATAGCAGCTTGCCACAGCACTTGAACCTCCACATCCACTAGAGCTTGCTCAACCCAGCCATGGCAAGGATGGTGCTCAAGGCTGTCTAGATCCATGGCCTTAGTAGTGCTAGGCCATAGGAACCATAGCACTAGAAGCCTGGGAAAGCTATTGTATACATGCTAAAGATACATTGCCTAGCAAACAAATACCTTAAAAAAACCATTGAAAATTTTACAAAGTGTTGCTTGTATGTCTTTTATAAAGTAATGAATTTAATATAAAGAAACTTAAATTTTGATAATGTTAGATATATTAATGATAAATAGTCTATGAAATACATACATATAAATATATATATATATATATATATCTGTGTGTGTGTGTGTGTATATATATATATATATATATACACAGAGACACAGAGAGAGATATATATATAGATGATATTTTTGTGTTAAATTCATTTTTCTGTTCAATTTCATAATTATTTTCTGTGTAAAATTTTAAAATGTGCTAGTTGCTATCTACTATATCAAGGCCAGACAAAAAATTATATATTTTATTTTATTTCATGATTTAATAGTTCTTAAGAGAATTATATCTCATCTACATCAAAAAGTATATTGTGTTTTAATTTTATAATACTGATTGAGAGAACTAAATATCATCCACATTAAAAATGATATTATATTCAACTTTGAAGCATATACAAAAATAAAATAAAAAAATGCCTAATCACTCATGCCTTACCCTTTACTTAGTCACCATTGCGAGCTTGCTGACAAGTTCCTAAGAACTCCGGCTCTTTTGTTTAAATATATGAGTATTAGTAAAACCCCTAGTTCTGTAATACATTTATTACACTATAACATTATCTATATTGAAACTATTATGTTTTAATGTTAGATTAATCTTGAAAGAACCATTTGCCATACATTAAAATCTATATTGTCTTCCAGTTTGTATTACAAATAATACAGCACAACAATATCTATATTGAACATTCTATTTTATTCTAATCCTTATTATATGTAATACAAACTAGAAACTAGAATAAAACTAGAATAAAATATATTTTTCAATATAGATAACATATAATTCTTAAGCATTATTCTCACCACAATATTATCTATATTAAAAAATATTATATTTCATTTTTAGAATAATTATTGAGAGAATCATATATTAGTCACAGTACTAGAATGATTTTTAAAATCATATATTAAATATATTTATAACTAGTTTCATAGCTATGCTTTGAGAAAATCACACATATATGTAAACTACATGTATTCACCTAGTTTTATTTTTTTCAAACTATATGGTTTTTGTGAGAGTATTCATGAGCATGCTGTGAGAGATTGCATTTGAGCCCTGAAGTAGTTGTGTAGCAGAAATTTGATATGAGATTATGGGAAGGAAGGTGGCCTCTTCCACTCTTCATCTTACAATGACAATTCGGCCTGGCGATGGCAGTGCTCTGGGTGTACTTGCATCCTCACGCATTTAAGTGAGCTAGAGAAGCAGATCCAAATGTTGGAACTCCAATTCCTGACAATGGGAGCTGAGAACAGCAAGACCAAGAGTGTGCTCAATCTGAGAAGAAGACCACACAGCAGTAGCTCATGCCAGGCAAATTCAGCATAGTGGCTGAAACCACAACCAATTTAGAGATCATCCCAAATAAGTCTGTCAACCTAGAGCTATAGAGGATCAAGCAGTTGGGGGATCAGAAACTATCTCATCTGTGGTTACTATTGCAGCAAGGAGAAGAAGAAAGAGACATGGTTACTACAGTCTAATTTCATGAACTTGATGAGTTTGCATTGTATTGATATGCATCACTATAACATCAACATTAGTAGGAAGAGTAATTACTTCAACATCACATCTGAAGTTCCCAACATTGTCCCAACTACTAGCTCTTTGCCTCAGCCTTTTTATGGGTGGGAATGTGAGAACTCATATGATATGAGCCTTTGCTTGCTGCGTAGTAGCAATAGGTCTTCTGCTCCCGTTATTGACTATGCCATGGACAGTAGTTTGCAGTTATGCCAACAAATACTCTAATCCCATGCAAACCACCCTTCCAAAGAGCTGAGTCACTACTATATAACACAACCCACTCAAAATCCAAGTTAAAATCGAAGTTACAGCTTTGGTGGATGGTTTTATGCCCCATGGGATGGGTCTATTAAACCCACGAGATGGCCCATTCTCCCATGGGATGCATGGCATCATGCCCGGGATAAAGATTATCCCTAGTAGATTTTGGAAAAGCATTAAGAATATTCTATTTGGAAGGCAGCGGTATGCGTCTTTTACTTACAAATTGCAGTCCATAAAACCATTGCGTGCAACAATGCCTAGCAAATTATTATAAACATGTTTCATATGGCAAGCTATTCTATGTGTGCCACTTGTAAGCTGGAAAATCTTCATTGTGCAACCTTTAATACATGATTTGGAAAATAGGTAAAGTAATGGGGAAACCTTTTATTGTTCTTGTTACTTGTAATTTGATGGTTGTATTGTGGGTGTCATGGAGTTTGATAAACGATGGAGATGTCATAAAACGCATGATAGCCTTTTCTAGCAGTCATCCAGTTATTCGATTACTCCCGCCCACGAGTTTCAAGGATCCACCGCTTCCCCAGGGCCATCCCTGCCTCAGATTCCAAAGTCCCTGTTGGTTTGGGAAGTGTCAGGTCTGCTACCTTCCAGTAGACCAAGCACTGAAAGCACTGCCCCCGAAAGGGATCTTCCCAGAACTTATTCTCTCGAAGCTTGCTTATCTCCACCGTGCAGACTCACGAAACTCCACACCATTTGGCGGAAGTTTCAGCCTTGAAGAGCGAGAGAGATCCTTCAAGATCCAAGAGTCGATGGAAGTTCCGTGTGGATTCACCAGGGCCGGAGTGGAGCCAGGGAGAGAGGGCTCCGGATTCGAGATCCAGGACGAGGCAGACATGGATTACCTCCGAGAATGCAGGGGAATCGTGGTGGCGTCCGCGATCTTTGGCAACTATGACGTGCTCAAGCCGCCCAAAAAGCTGAGCAGCACCAGCGCCAGGACGGTTTGATTCGCGATGTTCGTCGACGTCGAGACGCTGGAATCTTTCCGGATCGAAGGAGCTCAAGCCGGGGCGTGGAGGACCATCCTCGTACGAAGCAACGCATATGAGGGAGACAACCGATACAAGGGCAAGATTCCAAAGATGCTACTGCACAGGCTTGTCCCAAACGCGCGCTTCTCCATCTGGATCGACGCCAAGCTCCAGATGGTGGTGGATCCCATCCAGATCCTCGAGAGATTCCTGTGGAGGAGCAACGACACCATGGCCATCTCCAACCATTTCGAGCGCGCGGACGCGTTCCAGGAGGCCGAGGCCATCATCCGGGAGCGGAGGTACCACAGCAAGGCCAAGCTCGACGCCCAGATGGACTTCTACCGTACGCACGAGGGGCTCCTTCCGTATGATCGCGCCGCCAGGATGCCGCTGGTGAGCGACGTCCCCGAGAGCTGCGTGGTGCTGAGGGAGCACACGCCGCTCACCAATCTCTTCTCGTGCCTCTGGTTCAACGAGCTGGACAGGTTCACGCCGCGCGATCAGGTGAGCTTCGCGGTGGTGCGTGACAAGATCATCGCGCAAGTTCCGTGGCGGATCAACATGTTTGAGGATTGTGAGAGGCGGAACTTTGTGTGGACGATGCGGCACAAACGAGAGGACTGAATTCTTGTCACGAAATGGCAGCAGCGTTTTCGCTTTGAACGCTTTGATCGATTAATTGGCTGCCATCTTTAAACCTCCATTAGGTGCTAAGTAGAAGTACTAACGTATATTTTCCTTTTATTTTGAGATTTAGGGTTCTAGCGGAGTAGCGAGCGATGGCGGTGGAGAGCGACGATCCAGACGAGAACGCTGTCATTGACGCGCTGGGCAAGACTATGGCAGGGCTGGTCACGGTGGTAAGACAATGGTATTGTATTGCTTCCAGGTTGTGATCGTTTTCTCTCTTTCTCCAGTCCCGCGCCAACGATGGGGTGGAATTCCTGGCAGAGCTGCTGGGAGTTTTAGCGCGAGGGCATCTGTGCCAAGTGAGCTCCCTGGAGACGACCGAGTCCATAGTAGAAGATCTGGTCGAGTCTTTCTCGACAAGCTACTCGGATTTGAAGGAGAAACGCGGGGATCGGAGCTCCAGTGTGGAAGATCTCGGCGATCGGAGAAGCGGCGGCAGGATCTTTCGTGAGAGAGAGCGGGAAAGAGAAAGATCGAGCTCTCAGGTAACAGCGAAGGACGGTGGCAAATGTCGGTGCTCGAAAGATTTCCAGCGATCAAGACGGGACTTCACAAGAGTTTCCCAGCAATCAGGGGCTCCAAGACCGGAGATCACGGATCCGGAGAAAGAGTCGATCGTGGAGGAGGATGGATTCGTGGAAGGGAAATCCCAAGAGCAGTACCATGAAGTGGAGGAAATGGAGTACTTCGTGGAGGAAGAGGAAGACTCCCGGGGAACGGAAGAGCTTGTGGCGTTTACCACTGGTAGCAGCGTCGCCATCTTTCAAGAGACGCTGATGGAGCAACGGCGAAGCAACTCTCTCAAGGAGATGGAGCTCGTCTGCGCGATGAGGGGCTTGAAGCTCAAGGAGCGAGAGCTGGACATGCAAGAAGCATCGATCGACATCGGCAAGGAGACGCTGGACGTGAACAAGAGCACACTCAAGTTCAACGTCTCCAAGGCTGGACGAGACGAAATGGCCGCCGCCTGTGCCGACTTTCGGAGCTCCACGTCCGACTACTTCCTCGCGGGCTTGCTCATCATGTTCGCGTTCACGGCTTTCTGCGTGTGGAGAAACCTTCCAGAGTGGTTCTCGACGCTGAGAGACTCGTGTTCTGCGACTCCTGCTACTAAACAGGTTCGTGAGCTTTTGTTTTCCTCTCGTCTTTCGCTTGAACATTCGTTTTTCGTTTTCCAGGCATGGTATAACTTCGTGGGATCTATCACGGGTAACACAAACTACTGGCTTTGCATCGCCAGAGGCAGCGCTGGAGCGATCCTTGGAGTGCTGCTGTGCCTGCTGCTGCTCTTCATCTGCAAGAAGACGCTCAGCTCCACGAAGCGCGCAATGCCGATGACCATCTTCATGGTTGGGGGCTCGTGTGTCGGCGTGGTCGGGAAAGAGATCGTCTACCTCTTGGGCGGACAGGGATGGAACTGGATGGTGGTGTGGCTGCTCTCGTGCCTCGTCCATGCTTGCACACACTTCTTCACCGAGTTCTTCATCAAGCTTCTCAGCAGGGGCAGAGTTGTGAAGATCCTCTTCCACTCTACTTTGGCGGTGGGATTGCCGCTCGGGGCTGGACTGGCAGGCTTTCCATCGGTGAGCTCATTTTGAGCGTGGCTTGCTTGGTTTGTTCGATAGCGAAGATGGACTTGACGAGTCCAGGAAGGAATTATTTTGATCCTATCCTCTGATTGTTTCTCTTTGTATTGTTTGTGTTATCAAGTTTGTAGTTTACACAAAACCAAAGAGTTTACAATAAAACCGATACGTAATTTGATTTGATCTTAAAACTACAAATAGAAAAGAAATAAAGTGAAGAATAAGTTATTAAACATAACAATAGTAGTAGTCTTTTGGTCTTTTTTCGTAGATATCCTAGTACCCTGCAAAATGTTGGCTTTTCAGTATAGAGAAGATGATGCTAGCTTTCGTGCCTTTCGTCCTTCTCACAATCCAAGCCACTTGAACACGAAGCCACCGTGCCTGGCGAAGAATGGAGCAAACACCAGGGACTCCACGGCCATGAGCTTGATCAAGATGTTTAGCGATGGCCCCGAGGTATCCTTGAGGGGATCGCCAACGGTATCTCCAATCACAGCAGCCTTATGAGCATCGGAGCCCTTCGGGCCGAGTTGCTTTGCGTGCTCAGAAGCTCCAGCCTGGAACAAAACAAATACAAAGCTCAGGGCTAGTCTACGTACCATACAAACAGCTATCTTACTTCAATGTACTTCTTCGCATTGTCCCATGCTCCACCGGTGTTGGAGGCCGAAATGGCGATCTGGTAACGTCCAAGCAGGTAAGACAAAGAGAAGGAAACTACCAAAGAAAAAGTTGCGTAGTACCTGTACTCCAGAGACTAGAGCTCCGGCGAGAAGGCCCGAGAGTGTCTGGGGTCCAAAGAACCATCCCACGACGAGGGGAGTGACCATCACGAGAGCACCGGGGGGAATCATCTCCTTGATCGATGCATCGGTTGAGATCTTGACGCACGACTTGTAGTCGGGCTTGGCGCGCCCCTCCATGAGGCCTGGGATGTTTCGGAACTGAGAGCGGACTTCCTCCACCATAGCCAGTGCTGCCTTTCCAACGCTCTTCATTGTCATCGCCGAGAACCAGTACGGGAGCATGGCACCGAACAGCAGTCCAACAAACTCCTTTGGAGAAATAACGTCCACAGCTACGATTCCAGCTCTGCTCACGAAAGCACCGAAGAGAGCAAGCGAGACGAGTGCCGCGGAACCAATCGCAAATCCCTGGACAATGAAACAGCATCAGAAAGAGGAAAGCGAGAAATAAAAGAGGAGTTTTTCTTGTCGAACCTTGCCAATGGCAGCTGTGGTGTTTCCTGCAGCATCCAGAGCATCGGTTCTCTCACGAATGCTGTGAGGGAATCCTGCCATTTCGGCAATGCCTCCAGCATTGTCACTGATCGGACCGTAGGCATCGATTGCGAGTCCAGTGGCAATCGTACTCAGCATTCCAAGGGCCGCAACAGCAATACCATACATAGCAGCGAGAGTGTAGCTGAGGAAGATAGCCAGCGCAATAGCGATAACGGGAATAATCACGGACTTGTAACCCAGAGCCAGGCCAAAAATAATGTTCGTGGCAGCTCCAGTCTTGCAGGAATCGGCAACGTCTTGGACGGGTCTGAAATAAACTACATTCAGACAAGTACACAAGAATCAATCAGTTACCTGTATGCATTGCTAGTAAAATACTCCGTGACGAAACCAATAATGAGACCAGCCCACAGTCCAGAACCAACACAGAAGAATAGTTGCCTGCAACGTGAAAGAACTTAGTCCAAGACACTGAAGAAAATCTCAAATACGTACCACCACTTGACAATCTTTGGTTCATGGCCAACGACGTTGATGGTGAACTTAGCCGGCAATGCAATGTAGCACACGACGAAAATAGCGACGGTCATCAGGACAGTCGATATAATAAGCTGCTTCTTGAGAGAGGGCTCGATGTCCTTCACACCCTTCACCTCGAAAATGTCAGTGGCAAACAACGTTGTAATGAGGCAGACAACGATGCCAAAGGAACTGATAAGTAGCGGAAAGCTCATGGCAACGAAGTCCCTGTCGAGTCCGAACGAAGAGATGGATGAAACGACAAGCGCCGCACAGGACGACTCCGCAAAAGATCCAAACAGGTCAGCTCCCATTCCCGCAATATCACCCACGTTATCCCCAACATTGTCAGCAATCACCTGAAAACCAGACACGCGCAACAATCAATACAGTAGTCCGAGCACAAACCAAATGAGTCAAAACTTACGGCAGGATTTCGTGGATCGTCCTCTGGAATGTTCTGCTCCACCTTTCCTACCAGGTCCGCACCAACATCAGCGGCCTTGGTATAAATACCGCCACCAACACGACCGAAGAGGGCCACCGAGGAACCTCCAAGACCATACCCGGCAATGGCCTCGTACAGGCCCTCCCAGTCGGATCCATAGAAGAGCTTGAAGAGAATGATAGCAATGAAGAGGACGAGCAAACCATTAGCGGCGAGTAAGAAACCCATCACCGAACCCGACCGGAATGCCACGATGAAAGCCTTGTTGACGCCTTTCCTGGCCTCGAGGGTGGTCCTCGCGTTGGCATAGGTGGCGATCTTCATCCCCAGGTAGCCGGAGAGTGTGGAGGTGAGGGCGCCCAGGATGAAGGCAATGGTGCTGAAGCCAGCATTGGCGACCGCGGAGGCGCATAGCTGCGAGGGGTCACTCTTGCAAGGGAGCTTTTTGGTGCTGAATCCTTCCACCGAGCTCAAGAAGACGAAGATGAACGCCGAGAAGATGACCACAAACACGCCAAGGTAGCCATACTCGGTGAACAAAAAGGATTCGGCGCCTACGAGAGAAAAAAAAGGGAAAATTAGTCACAACAATAGATCCCAGGAAGATCACCACAGATCTGGGAGGCAAGACCAGATATTCTTGGAGATTACATCCCAAGAAGGCGAGCCAAGAACATTGCGACAACGAATCCCACTCACCTTCCGAGATGGCCTGCTGAATCTCGGCACATTTGGCCTCGGCGCCCTCGTCCCCGTCCTCCTCGTGGCTGAGCAGCGAGTCGTTGTAGCCATTGTTGGAGCTGACGCGCGTAGCGGCGCCGACCGAAACCCTCGACACGATGTACCACTGGAAGAGCGCGAACAGGATGCCAATGAGCGCCGCCACCGGGATCAAGATCTCGACCTGGAAGGCGCTAAGAATCGTGGCCGCCATCGCCACGAGCTTGGGAGGAAGAACCCCTAATAGTCTCAATGTGGAATACCAAGGAAAGAAGAAGAGAACCCCAAGCTATGAAAAAAGGGGCGGGCTCCCGGGTTAATTAACTTTTTTATATTATTCTAACAAGGCTGTTTTTAATCGGGCACCGCTAAAGTAAAAATCTAATTATGGGAAAGATCTAGCGGCTCTAATTCTGCCACGGTTGCAGATTGCCAAAAGTAAAATTTCATATTTATCCACTCGTGTTCGAGCCCCGAAATTTTAGGAGTCCGACGTGGCGACTATTTGTCCATGGCAACGAGAGGTAGACACTGGCCCTCCGCCAATCCACGCATTCTAGCATCCTATTGGTGCGCGCGCTACCTAGTAGTGATATATTGGAACTTATTTTAGCGGCCCTGCCAAACTGATATAAATCCCGCCAAATTTTCTTTTGAGTGGGGGCGGGAAGGATATACCCTTGGCACGATTCGCTGGGTAGCTGGCACCAGCTTTAGATTATTCCCGTCATGGCCTCCATGTTCTTCTTTACCCTTCTTGAGGCTCACGGTTCGAATCCCAGGGTGCGTGAGTGGAGGTGTGAATTATTGGCCTTTATCCAACCTTTATCTAGGAAGCCGCAGGCGAGCGCCCCATTTGCCAAATTCAGCGGTGGGCTGGTCAATTCGCCACGTCACTGCGCCAGCCTGGCGGACACGTGGCGGAAGGTGAGCGGTTGGCTCCCGCTTGTTGGCGTTGGTGGTGGTGAAGATAGCGAGCGAGCGCGCGAGCTAGCGATGGCTCTTTATTTAATCGCGTGATCCCGACAATGTACCACGCAAGAAACGTTGAGACGTCTCGAGTTCGAGGAAGAACTCACATCACATCTCTTTTGGCCTGCCAGTTCTCCAAATTATTGATAAGCTCTCTCTCTCTCTCCACACACACTTGGCTTTCTCTCTCTTATTTTTTCTTGAGACTCCTTTCCCCTCGCTCGCTCTCACTCGAATCGATGTTTTAAATACTCTGCTCGTGGTTTTGTCACAGCGAATCCTGGCTGCTAAATGCTGCCCATGTCCCCATCATGTTGTTATTTACAGGCGCGTCCTCTCGCACAGCAGCGATTTACTAGGCGGCTTGGCCGGCGAGCTTGCGGAGATGTTGGAAGGCGCGCAGTTTAATCCATTGCCGATCGTAAGGGATGTAGGCATTCACCTCGGTATCGTATCTGCATGGACAAGGAGAGATTGTCACGGTGGAACAATAAAAGAGAACACTTTTAAAGAAAGGAAATCGCAGGAACACAAGAAAGTTCTTTGGCTCGGGAGCGAGCCCAAACTCATGCAGCTAAAACGTAAACTTGAGCTATTGTCAAAGAGAGACCAGCTCGCGCAAGAGAAAATCAAATTAAGCAAAGCAAAGAAGTTCATGGAAGAAAGTCCTTTAGCTCAGTAGGAGCACAAACCCATGCAGCGAAAACTTAAACTTCATACCGATCGTTGAAAAGAAAGAGAGTCCACGCGAAAGTTGAAACCAAGGTTTCTTACGATCACATCTATTCTAAAGGATGATCACGAGAAGAACTCAAAGCGCCACAAGATGAACGAAACTTACACGAGAGCGCTCATGTCCGGAAGCTCATCGATGAATCTATACAAATCCGCGACCTCGTACGTGATGTTTCGTATCGTGGGGTTCATGTCCTTGAGCTTCTTCTCGAACAAGCCGCAAATCCCTGCAACCAAAAGGAAGATTGGATAAAAAAAACATTTTTTTTCTCGTCGCGAAAGAAAGAAGCTCACCATCCATGGCTTGCGTGACGCTCTCGTAATCCAGAAACGTCCGGCTCCCTCGCGCGGCGCTCGGCTGGTACAAGACGATCGTGTGCCTGCCACTTTGCTACAAACAAAGACAAACTTAAGAGACAATCACACAAATCGCTCTCGGCTAATCCACAGCGAGATTGATGAGCTCGCGCTGGGGTACGAATCGCGTCCCACAATCCAGCGCCCGGAGGAGCTACGCATTTCGATCGACGTACCATTGCGTTGCGATCGCCAAGCGCGCGATGGATCACCCTTGCCGCCCCACCTTCCCGAAAGAGACAAATCCCTAAATCCTATTCGCCTGGAAGGAGAGTATTTAAGCTAGACACCAAAGTTCTTGCTCTATTCTTCTTTCTTCTAGATCATCATCAAAGAGGTCACGCGATTTTCTTCTTCTATCCACTGCGCGGGCCTTGCGACGCGTACTTCTTGAGATGCTGATAGACGCGCAGCTTAATCCACGATCGATCGTAAGGAACGTAAGCCTGGAGGTCGGTGTCGAAGCTACACAGCACGAAGGAGCGATCGATCAATGAAAAAAGCAATATTTTCGCGATTGATAGCCTACATTAGTGCCGAGAGATCGGGCAGCGCATCGATGAACTCGTAGAGCTCGCTCACATCGTACGTGAGGTTCCGGACCGTGGGATTGCTGTCCTTGAGCCTCTTCTCAAACAGCCCACAAATCCCTGCTCGAAAATTTCTCACAATCTCAATCGCTCAGCAAAGATTTCTTTGAGAGGAGAAAGATTTCTAGCGCATACCATCCATCGATTGATACACGCTGTCGAATTCCATGTACGTCCGACTACTCCTGTTTGGGTACGGCTGGAAGAGCACAATTGTGTGTCTACTGCTCCCCTAGAACCCCAATCCATGGATTAAACCCTCATTCTACAACCTTACAAAGAGATCTATAGGGGAATCTAGTTGCAAATCGACCAAACTAGCGGCAATGCGAATTCACTTACCATTGGATTGACAGACAAGGAACCAAGCGCCTGGTTGCCGTGGGCTTCGCCCAGGGAGATTTCGAGTAAGGGAACCGAGGGTGTACATTCCGACACGGAACGCCATCATCCACCGTAGATAAGTGAAAATATCTATCGAGGTTTATAGCAATGGCAGCCGTTGGATCCAGCGCAATTCCAGCCGTTGGATAAAGCTTTGTTCCCATAGAGAATTAGGGTTTATTGTTGTTCTAGCCATGGTTGTGACTCAATTCAACGGCGTAGGCGTTGGTTTCGGTAAGCGCTCTAGAGCAAAGTTTCGCCGGAGCTGAGAAATGTGCGTCCAGGCGCTGGGATTGGATGTGGTTTTGGGATCGGCTGGGGATTTGGAGGTAAGAATGGAGCCGGTTTTCACAGATTTCCTCTGACTAGACGATTCAAGGCGCTTCGATTCAAACCCTCGGCCTTGGAATCGGTACGATCGAGAACTTCCACGCTGAAAATCAGTGGTTTTCTATTGATCTTCCTAGGTGGAGGCTGCGGCGTTGGTGTAGGACTTGGCTGGGGGCTGGGCGGCGCTTACGGCACCCGCTACTTTGACTCCAAGCTGAAATTCGAAGGTGTGGAATTCGAGCAGCCAAGGAAAAAAAAGATCTGGTGGCTTCATCTGTTCGACCGAGGAAACAAGAGACGCGAGCTCATCGCTGACGACAGTGGTGATGACGAGGAAGACTCAGCGTGATCTCGCGTATAGAAAACTTTTCCTCTCGGCTCTAACTTTGGATGCTAGGATCTCAGAGAACTTCCCGGTAGCAAAATCTATTGTCTAGTCCACGAGCTTAGCCGAGAGTGATCAACTATGCGTACGCTCTTGTTCTTGTTAATGAGGATCATGTCGTTGAATTTCGCGTCCCAGACAATGTGTCCCTCGCGTGCACAGTATTGCTGGACGTGGAAAACCGGTTGCATGGATGATCTTTCGAGACCAACCTGAGAAAAACAAAAACAAAATGCTTAGGATTGCTTATGCGTAAAGAAACAAGCTTACCACTCCAAGGAAAATGGCTGCGTCTTCTTTGATCAGCATCTCCAGAGTTCGATTGTAGAGTGGACTCTTCTCGTCTATTACATGCCTCACAAGCATTCCATAGTTGAGATAAAAACATCCCTTTCGAACCTGACAAGTGCAAAGAACAATGTAAATATCTGGCTTGAAGCTCAAGGTTGTTGGGTATGTCTTACTAGCTTGAGAGGTTCCATTCCTCGGGAGTATTTCCCCGACTTTGATAGAGCAGTGTATTTCAAGGTCAGCTCAACCTTCACATCAACAAGTTCGCATGGTTGCGGTCCCGTTAAAACGAATCTAGCCATGAGCACTCTGCGCTAGAATTCGCCACCCACAAAACCAATCAGACATATCTTTCACAAAAGAACCAAGCGAAACCACTCGCTCACCTGAAAGATCGTGAAGAGTTTGATCTTTCTCGAGATATGATCGCCATCGACGAGCATTTTATCGGCCGCGATGGTTGCGAGAGTCGCGAAAACACTGCAAGTAATCAGGAGGAAAACAAGGAGTCACGAAAGAAGAAAAGGAAATAGGAGTCTTACCAGCGCCACTGAGAAAGGCGAACAAGAGCTGTGCCAAGAGAGCATTGACGTTGGCGAGAACCATTGTGTACGGAGAGATGGGCGAGACCTCGGGTTCTAGTCCCGTACAGAGCGAGACGCTAAACATGAAGATCTGGAACAGCGCGAGCGGCGTTAACTCCCGGAAAGCGTGATCCTCGTAAGAGAGGTCCCGGAATGCCGGCACGTAGAGCACCGTGAAGATCAAGCTGAGCATCACTGGAGCCGCAACCATGGCCGTGAAGAACCCCGAAAAGTCCTGCTTCACCAAGAATGTGTAGAAATCCGAGACGATGGAGGCATCGTCTTGCAAGACCTGGTAGCTCCCGCTAGAAACAAGATCCGGGAGCTCGGATTGCGTGAGCTCCAGCTCCAGAGGCGCATCGTCGCCGGCGCCATCGCCATCGCCATCGCCAATGCGAGGAGGAGAATCTTTTGATACCTCGTGAATCTGGCTGGGCGCGAAAGTGACGATCTTGTGACGCCATCGCCATTTTCTCCTAGCGCGCCTCGTCCGCGGCGCCCTGGCGCAATGGATCCTCGCGCTGGGAGTGAAGAACCCTAATCCTGTGGACAGCATTTTCTTTTATTTCTCTTCTCTGTCCATCCATCCTCGCTGCCTAAAAGCTCTTGTGGACGAGACGCGTGGAGGAGAGAAGGGGAGGGAAGATTCCATCGATGATGATTCACCAGATTCTCCACTTTCCAACTGCAGTGGCCATCGAGAGGGTGGGATAAAAGTTCTAGGAATTTGCTACTAATACCTTGTAATCGGTGAAAACTTCCAGTTTGTTTGAGGCTAAGAAAAAGATGACGCACGATCCTAGAAAATTTTCCACTCAAAACCTATTGTCTGATCGACAATGTAAACGCTCGTGTTCTTGTTAATGAGGAGGAAACCTTTCGAGACCAGAAGAAACAGAAATTAGGATTGCGATGATGCGTAAACAAACACGAGCTTACCACTCCGAGGGAGATGATCGCGTCTTCTTTGATCAGAGACCGCTTGTAGAGTGGGCTCTTCTCGTCTATTACATGCTTCACAAGCATTCCATATTTAAGATAAAAGTATCCCTTGCGAACCTGACCAGCACAAAGATCAATGTAAGTATCACTTGAAGCTCAAGGTTGTCGGGAGCGTCTTACAAGCTTGAGAGGTTCCATTCCCCAAAAGTATTTCCCCGACTTTGAGCAAAGTGTATTTCAAGGTGAGCTCAACCTTGAGATCAACCAGTTCGCACGGTTGTGGTCCCATGAGCACTCTGCGATAGAATTCGCCAGCCCGACAAAGTCAATCAAATTTCTTTCGTGGAAGACTCAAGCAAAACAATTCACTGACCTGAAAGATTGATCTTTCTCGAGATATGATCGCCATCGACGAGCATCATATCGGCCGCGATGGTTGCGAGATTCGTGAAAACACTGCAAGTAATCAGAGGAGTCGCAAAAGAATAAAAAAAGGAATAGCAGTCTTACCAGCGCCACAGAGAAAGGCAACAAGAGCTGTGCCAAGGGATCATTGACATTGGCGAGAACCATAGTGTACGGAGAGATGGGCGAGACCTCGGGTTCTAGTCCCGTACAGAGCGAGACGCTAAACACGAAGATCTGGAACACTGCGTCCGGCGTTAACTCGCGGAAAGCTTACTCATTGAAAGAGAGGTCCCGGAATGCCGGCATGTAGAGCATCGTAAAGATCAAGCTGAGCATCACTGGAGCCGCAACCATGGCCGTGAAGAATCGGAGGCATCGTTTTGCATGACCTGGTTGCTCCCGCTAGAAACAAACTTCGGGATTGGGTGCGCATCGTCGCTGGCGCCATCAATGCGAAGAAGAGAATCTTTTGATACCTCGTGAATATGGCTGGGCGCCAAAGTGATGCTGCTGTGACGCCATCGCCATTGTCTTGTAGCGCGCCTCGCCTGTGGCGCAATGGAACCTCGCGATGGGAGTGAAGAACCCTAATCCTGTGGAGAACATTTTCTTTTATTTCTCTTCCCTGACTCACCTAAAAAGCTCTTGTGGACGAGACGTGTGGAGGACAGAGGGGGAGAGAAGGACAAGATTCCAACGCTGATGATTCACCAGATTCTCCACTTTCGAACTGGCACGCCCCATTTTACAGTGACCACCGCTCGATCGATCGGCCAAAGTGGAGGGATTTTGATTGACCATCGAGCAACAGTGACTGGGAGAACATCGACAAAGAGGAAGAAGTGGAAGGAAGGATTTGCTGTTAGTTTCAGGAAGTGATTACAAGCTCAGCGTGGTGTCAATTTCTCCTACTACTAAGGAGAAAGGAACTGGAAATCCCATCGATCGCTTGGCTTTGATCAGCGGTGGTGGAATCCATAGCCAGACATGATCATCGCTCGCGGCAGTGGCGCCGGATCGGCGTGAGACTCGCGCTCGCCCGCCTTGGCCAGCATTGCCTTCTCGCCCTCCTGCTCGCGGTACTTGTGGAGGTAAACCCTGAGCGGCTCCACGTAGTCCTCGAATCCCAGCGTGCTCATCGCCCACAGCAGATCATCCCCATTGATCGTCTTGCGCTTCTCGCGCTGGCACTTGTCCGACGCCTCGCCCGTGACGAAGCTGATGAACTCCGACACGCACTCCTGGACCGTCTCCTTGGCGTCCTTGGAGATCTTGGCGTTGCCGGGCAGCCCGCGCTTCATGATCCGGCTCACATTGGCGATGGGGAGGAAGCGATCCTGCTCGCGCGGCGACAGCGAGCTCAGATTTCCCCCTCCGCCCGATTCATCGGAGCTGTTGTCGGGGCTGCCCGGACGATCCGCCATAGCAATTAGCAATCGCGCCGATCAACCGAGGAGACGAACGCACAGACGAGACGATTCTTCCGGTCCCCCTTAGCTGCGCATGCCCCGAATTCGAGAAATTCACACAACCGCGCGCCGTGTTTCCTGCGAGGAAGAGAAATTTTCCTTTCAAGGTGCCATAGCTATCATCACATCCGGCGGCTACAGTAGGATGTTAGAATTGGCAAACCGAGGGTCCAGATTTCGCCACAACAGAGCGCCACCCGTCCCCTCGGCACGGCGCCCACGTGGAGCGCATTAGACCGTTTGACAGCTTAGTGCTAATCCGAAATTTAGGAAGGTTTATATAATTCGCCACAAATTGGTGGACACTAAATCGTATCTACAATGTACATTTGTCTCGCGATCAAAAAGACGAAGATGCAAAAACGAAGAAGAAACCGATCGATACGGGCTCTACTGCCAAATCCACAACCCATCGTCCAGATTAACGCCGGTGTTGGTCCCCTGGAGCAGCAATCCACTCTCCTCGTTCAATCCCTGGAAGATTGCTCCATCCAGCTCCGAGAGATTCACCGGGAACTCGAGAATCGCCTTGAGATCGTCGAATGCGAGTGACCCCTGCTGCTGGATCTCCGATTTCCCGCTTTCCTGTTCCTCCTTTGCGTTGCTCACCTCCTCGTCGGAGGAGAAAGAGGAGGAAACGTTCCCGCAGGACGAGGTGGAGGGCGAGCACGTCTCGAAGGAAGGGACCGACGAGGAGGAATTGGAGACTTCCTCGTGATCCGAGGAGCTGCCGCTGGATCCCAGCGCCGCCGCCGCTTGGGCCGCCGCCGCCGCCGCCGCCTTCTGGACGAACGCCGGAGAGCACTGAGGATTGTATGGAAGATCCGCTGGAACAGCGTCTGGGAAGTTGAATTGCGCCGAGGGGCCGCGCAGACACATGAGCGCGGCGTCGTAGGCCCTGGCGGCGACCTCCGCTGTGGCGTATGATCCCAGCCAAATGCGCGATCGCTTCTTGGGCTCCCTAATCTCTGTGACCCATTTCCCCCAGCTCCTCATCCTCACTCCCTTGTATCTCTTCCCCGCTGCCATGGGTGATCGCACTATCCTGCCCATTGTAGCCGCTAGAACGCGCCCAATGCTGAATCTAGAAGAGCTCTAGCAAAATCAAGACCCCCAAGAACAGAGCACCTGGATGAATCGATTTGATTGACTGCTACTTCCCCTGTGATTGAATGCGATCGCGTGTGCCTCGAGTGTGAATTCCTCCCAATGCTTTGGACGATGGTCTCACTAGCAGCCGCGATCGTCTTTTATAGATTGCCGGGATTCTCCACTGTGGATGTTATCCGTGTCACTTGATCTTCGTACGGACACGGCGGAACGCCCAACTGTGACACTCGATGCGCCAGATGTCACGCCGCTCGGCAATCTCTGACGGGACGTGGCACACATCGATGGCCAGGGGACATGGGCTTGCGACGCGTGTCCCTCCCGGAAGCAACCGCGAACCCCAGATTATACAAGCCACGTGAGAAAGGCGAGGGATAGCCACCTTGCGCCGCGTGGCTTAGCTGTGAACAACAATGTAGGAGATTTGGCCACGCGGGCAGCTGGGATTGGATAAGATTTGGCTTGATTGCGACTTCCGATTGACACTATAGAATCAAATGTTATACTTGATCTTTCCAGGAATCTAGGGGGCGGGATTGAATGGCGCTCTTCTATTTGGACAACAAAAAATATCCCGAATCTATGGCGATTCGACAGACATAGAGTGATGAACTTTACCTCCTAACTGCTGGTCGTATGTTAATGGTTACTTTTTTCGCTCGTTCCTCCACTTAAAAACGGGCATACTGCTTGGTGTGACCAGTTCGTCGCTCTTCATCTTCCTCTTCCTTCCCTTTCCCTGCGATGAAACACCAAAACATTCACGAGATCGTATTGACGGCAAGGAAAGATCGGACCATGATTTCCTTTTGCATGGACATTGTTATCACCATGCTCTTGAGCTTCTCCAATCGCTCCTTTCGTTGAGCGAGCTCGTTGTAGGCAGCTTCACGATCCCTGTGAAGAAAGCAATCTCAATCTCCAGTCCAAAACGGGGTTTTGTTTGCGATGAACACGATTGATTACCTGTTCACTTCTAGAGGTAAATCGCTGCTGCTCGAAGGAGATTCGCCGTTTCTTAGATTGCCTCTCATCTCATTCACCTCGTCGCTGTAAAACCAAAGATCGATCTCACACTCGAACAATAGAGAAAGTACCGTTACCCGTCCTCAGCGAAATAAGAGTGTTGATTCTCTCGAGCTTTGTCTAGGCCGTGCAACACTGCTTGCAATCTATCCACTTTCTGGAGTCACAAAAAAGAGATTTTGAGGCTTGGAAGAGTGAGCTTGGTTAGTTTTTACCTTCTGTTCGGACTGTGCTTTGCATAGAATGTATTTAACATCCTGTGTCTTCATGAGTAGGAGCTCTTCCTGCGTGTACTGCTTTGCCAAGCTCTTGGGCCTGTGGACTCCATTCACGGTTTTAGTGCTGATCATTCGATGGTAGAACTCATCCGGATTTTTAGTCAAGGCTTTCTCTTGCAATGTCTGTTATACAGTAGAGAAGAAATTCCTGTCATACCTCTAACGAGAAGAAACTTCCTTACTTGTATCGTCTTCTCCTTCCTGTGGAAATCCTTTGCGCGAAGCACATAATCCTTGTGCTTCTCGAGCAATCCAAATCGCGCTCGCTCGCTCCTGCAAGAACTTGTTTTGGTCGGAAAATCAAAGAAATGAGCTCACTCACGGCTGCGATCGCTCCTTGTGCTCGCGGCGCCTCACGGCATTTCTTAGCGACGCCATCGCCACGCCACGAAAAGCCCTAGATTCCTTTAGAATTTAGGGTTAGGGTGTCTTTGGAGATGGAGGAAATTCACGCCTTCGAGAGCACCGGGATGGATGCTCTCGACATCGAGGCGGTAAGGCCCGATGGCTCGATCTACGCTACCACGTCTGGAGCTGGGGCGAGCCCCGCGGCCCTGGAATCGCCAGGCCTCGCAATGCAACTGGTAGCTCACAGGACGGAGCCGGATTCCGGATGGAATATCGAGGGCGCGCTTAGCCAGGATTTATCGCGAGGAAGAGGAAAGAGGGCCGCGGAGGGGGCTCGAGAGAGGCCACAGGGCGGGCGGGCGTGGGGAAATTTGGGAAAGAGTGCTAGGAGGAGGCGAGACTCTGGCTTGGAGAATCCGGAGGAGGACGAGTCTTTCAAGCAAATCAGGGAGGAACTGGAGGAAGTTGCGAGGCAATGGACGTCCGAAATTCAAGTGTCCGAGTGAGTCTCGTTCTCTCCTATTGCTACGATGTTTCAGTGTTGTTCTAAGTATTTTTTTCACCAGGTTTTGGCAATCCGATTGCAAGTATGCCAGTTTTTCGCCGAAGGTTGATTTTAACTCCGGAGATGGAGCCACAAACTCGGATGAGTTTCAACTTCCTCTCTTTGCTTCGGCGCTGACTCCAAAAGCATGTTTCTTCTTTTGATCAAGTTTGCAAGGACTTATTTGTTGTTCTGTTGCGTAGAAGCCTGGCGTCGAGAATACTGACGAGTTTGTTTCGCACGTCGGAGGTTCTGTCTGGTGCTTAGACTGGTGTCCGCAGCGGCCAGGTTGGAAGATCTTGCAAGATGGTTCTGAGAAAGAGGTCTAATCCTTTCATTTGTGTTGGACTTCGTTACCTTCGTTTTTTTCTGCAGTATTTGGCTGTTGGAGCCCATCCTGCATCATTGACTCCCAGGAGGTTTGGACAGCCATTGTCAGAATATCACAAACTCGGTGAGCCTTTGTCTGGAAAGGCCTTGGTTCAGGTTTGGGCCTACAGCTTCACAGCGGAAGCCGACGAACTTTCTAACGATGGAACACAAGACAGTGATGGCACAGAACCCGATCCGGTCGGTGCTCACGCGCAGCCAGAACATCTACTCGAGGAGACGGAAGAAATGGATGTGGAAGTGGTTTACGAAGGTGACGGTGGAAGGGGCAGAGGGAGAGGGAGAGGGAGAGGGAGAGGGAGGCGTGGAAGGGGAAGAGGTGGCAGGGGGGCAACTCCCAAGGGACTCTCCAGAATGAAAGACAGTGCCAGAACAAAACGACCAGGACGGCGGTCAAGAGATCTGGAACTTCCAAAGATGGCTCTAGCTATAGCACACGAAGGTGGAGTTACGTGGGATGCAAAGTGGCAACCAGCAGAAGGAAGGAATGCCGTTGCCAACTATCAAGACCGGGAATTTCTACGCCTTGGTTTTCTTGCGCTAGCACTAGGTGACGGGTCGTTGCAAGTGTAAGTGCTTGTTGGCTATCTCTTCTGCGAAACTTTCTAACGCCTGATCTCAGGTTTGACGTGCCATTGCCGAAGGTATTTGAGACTTTGGATTCCAAGGGTGTTCCTATGGTCGTTTCCATGGCGCCGGTATTCAAATGCTCGGAGCTGAGAAGCGGTGGTCAAAAGAGGTATTGTAAGTGGATGTGACGATAATCTACAAACGCCACTGATTTATCTTTTGCAGTATTCCGCTGACTCTTGAGTGGTCAACCTCGTCTCCACATGACTTGCTCCTCGCCGGTTGCCATGACGGGACGGTAATTCGCCATGCGATTGTAGTCTTTTTACTTACACCGTTTACAGGTTGCACTCTGGAAATTCACTCCTACTAACGCCAACGAGGGTGAGTATTTTGCTACATTTAGGATGTTATTAACAGTAGGGGATTGCAGAAACTCGGCCTCTATTGTTTTTCATAGCGGATAGTTTTGCTTTGCGTACCATAGCATGGGCACCTTCTCACAGGTATTTGTTACTGCTTTTATATTCATCTGACAAGCTTTTGAACAGTGGTATCGAGGGGGAACACATAGTTGCGACCGGTGGCCACAGCGGTCACTTGAAGTTTTGGGATCTAAGGTAATGGTTCCTCGCTTTGATTTGTTTTGAGCTCTTTTTAACTTTTGTAGGGATCCTTTTCGGCCGTTGTGGGAACTGAGACTGTCTAGAGGACAGATTTTATGCATGGATTGGCTTGAAGTGCCAAGGTAGTATTTTCCTACTGTTGAGAAGCATGCTAACATGCAAAGTTTTCAGATGTATCTTGGTGACCTTGGACGATGGGACGCTGCGGACCATCAGTTTAAACAACGCTCTGTCTGATACACCTGTTACAGGGAAGCCTTTCACAGGGACTCAAGCTCAAGGGGTGCAATCTTACTACTGCTCCTCTTTTGCAATTTGGAACATTCAAGTGTGCCGGAATACAGGTACGTTTTATGGTTACGTTTTTTATATTTCTTATTTTGAGATATGCAGGCTTTGTAGCATATTGCAGTGCTGATGGATCGGTTATTCACTTTGAGGTAGCTATCTTTTCTAAATTTCACGCACAGATTTACTTTGTCTGCTTACAGCTAAGTGAAAAAGCAATAGAGAAAGGAGGTACACGCTACAGGGAACCTCACTACCTATGTGGTGCCTTCGCAGTGAACAGGGAGAAGAAGGCATTAGTCATAGTTTCTCAGGATTTCCAGGGGCCCGTTCAAATGAAAAGGTCACTCACGGAATGGAGCTTCACACCGAGGTCCAAACGGGGATTTACCGTTAGTGTCAACCAGGAAATGAGAGCAAGCAGCATAGCTGCAGGTCTTTTACCACCTACAGCAGACAGCCCAAACAAGAAAAAGGGAAAGAGGGGGAGGAAAAAAAACGCTCCCAGTGCCGACAGTCCGGTAGTAAACGTGGAAGAAACCGAAGGATTTCCCGGGCCAATGGACTTGGAAGAACCTCAAACACCGGCTGGAGGAGCAGGACAGGCAGGAGCGTTGGTTTGCAAGGAAGAGATTTTAGATAGTGCCTTGGATACCAGCGGTAAAGCCGTGCAACCTCCAAACACGGTGGAAGAGATGCCTTCAAAGCTAGTGGCAGTTCACAGGGTCAAGTGGAACCCGAACAAGAGCAGCGCTGGCTGGGTGTGTTACGGTGGAGCTGCTGGTATCATTAGATGCAGGCTGGTATCGTCAACCACATAGAAATGTATGTATCCTATCCTTTTTTTTCTCCTTGTTTATTCCATCTTCTTTGTTCAGTTACCAGTTTTCGTTTTGTTTTTTCGTAACGGATGGTATCCCGGTTTCAATCTCTTTTGCCGTTGATTTTGTGTGATTCCATCTTGGAAAGCGCTCCTGGTAGCCAACGGCCACCGGTCTTTCACATGAAACCCGTCAGGTGACGTCGACGGAGAGAACTTGGCGTGCGTGCGCGTGTGCGTGTAGTCCTCGCTGCATTATCGTTGTGAGCGCCTTTTCAAGAGGTAAACTTTTTGAGAACGTTATCTTTCTTTGCTTTGTTTTCACTGCGTTTATCTTTCACAGGCTACTACTCTTGATGATCACTTAGACTGCCGAGGAGATGAGTTCCTCGGGGAACAGTAGCGCGAAGTCCCAAGAAGACGATGGGAAAGTCCATGAGTATTGTTTCACTGGGATTCGAATCTCCAGTTCTCGGCCAAGCCCGCCAGTGTTGAACCCGAGCTGCCTCGAGGAGGAGGTGGCGGACCACGCGTTGGATGCCTCCGGAGCTCGCCCTCCCATTCGAAACAAGCAGCTCCGAGTTTTTCTTCCTCGAACTCCAAGCTCCCCGTCTCCGAGTCCGTTCTGTGGTCCCTGGCACCGTTCCAGTGACAGCAGCAGCTCCTCTAAATCTTCTACTCCTTCGCCAGCAAGCACTAAGTCTTCTCCAGCGACACCTCCGGGAAGTGGAATCGAGCAGGCTTTCAACGATCCAAAAGCTGTCATGGTACCAAACGTTTCCTTCCTTCTTTTGTCTAGGTATAACTTGGTTTTGAGCAGCCAGGACCGTTATCTGGTTCGCCAACACAAGAGATGGAATCCCCGCGGCTTACAAGAAGACATAGTTTTCCTCCGAAAGCCAGCGTGATGCAAGAGGACTCCAAACTAAACGCGGCAAACAAGTCTCATAAAGAAATTGTGATCCCAGACATAGAACGGCCGTTTGAAGGTAGCACTCTCTAGTTTGAAAGCTTTGAGGCAATGTGTTTCTTCTTTGCACAGAAGTTCCTTCATCTTTGGAAGAAGCTGTTACGTCCCAGCAGCCCGATATGGTTGCTTACTACCTCCGGCAGGGAGCCAGTCCAGACGATAGTGCGAATTCAAAGGTGAGATATTCGCTGCAAGGTTGAATATTAATTCTTTAAGAATATCTGATCGCTGCTGATGGTTACAAGGCCAGCTTTTCCTTCACAGGTTAGTCCCTTGATCCTTGCTGCCGCAATTGGGAACGAGAAAATTGTGCGAATGCTCCTGGCAGCTGGTGCCGACATAAACTACGAAGATAGAAGCAAAGGGACCGCTCTCCACCACGCTGCAGCAGGAGGCCACCGGTAACATTTATTTCTTACCTTTTGCGTGCTTGCAAGTTTCATGAACTTTTCTCGGGCAGGGGCGTTATCAAGCTTTTACTTGTTGCTGGTGCCAACATGTTCCATAAGACTGACGATGGCCAACTTGCGGTGCAGCTTACGCATGACAGTCGGATTCGCCATCTTCTCACTTGCCGGATGCGCTCCAGCAGCGAGTCGAATATCGCCCAGAAGTTTGGCAGTCTGGAAACTCAGTTCGACAGTCCCACGCCTGATAGCGCAACCCAGTGCCGGAGCCCGACGACTAGATGTTCGAAGGTGGTGATCCAAAATCCAGTTTCAGTTCCGCCACTACCTTGCAGCGAGAATGGATTTGTCGAGACGACAATGCAGAAAGTTTCGCCTCGGAGCGAGAGCCCGAAGAACATACAGCGAGTGATGGAACAGAGGAAGGAGAGGCTGAGAAAAGGTGTCCAAGACAGGGAAAACCTCAAAGAGGAGCGGGAGTCAGGACTGAGAACGGAGTGCTCGTCGCGGAGCAATGACAGTGAAACTGGTGTGAGATCCAGGAGGAGATCCGTGCAGTTTCTTGATGAAACAGCGGTGCCTGAGAAAGCTAAAGTTCAGTGCCAAAGGTGCGGGAAGGATAACTGCAGTGGACAGTGCCAGGAACAGCCACAACAACAAGCAGCAGCTGCAGGAGCAGCGGTACCGGAGACGAGCCCGTCGTCGAGCCAAGGTGTTGCGGAGAAGCTGTTCCCGCAACCGGAAGCTAAGACAACGGGCAAATTCAAATGGACTAAAGGAGAACTTCTTGGTGAGGGTGCATATGGAAAAGTAAGGTGGAATTCATGTTTTCTTGCTAAGATCCGAGGTTTGTTGAGACGTGTTGCTAAGGAGCTCTGAATTTTCTCAGGTCTTCTCCGGGCTCAACCAGTCTACGGGTGAGCTGATGGCTGTCAAGCAGCTGAAGATTGATCCTGGCGAAGGACAAGAAAAGTCTTTCTATCTCGCAGCTCTGGAGCGAGAGATCAATCTTTACAGGAAGTTGAGGCACAAGCACATTGTTGGCTACATCAATATGGAGCAAGACGAGCAAAGTGGAAGCTTATACATATTCCTCGAGTACGTTTCAGGCGGATCAATCCAAAGGCAAGCTGCGTATTTTAACTTCTCATATCACCTCTTGCTTTTGAACAGCATGCTGGAGAGATTCGGTCGGTTCAGTGAGCCTCTCGTCCGAGTTTACACCCGGCAGCTGCTGCTCGGCCTCCAGTACCTCCACGAGAACAGGATTGTCCACCGCGACATCAAAGGAGGGAACGTTCTCGTGGACGCTATTGGCGTGGTTAAGTTGGCCGACTTTGGAGCTTCCAAGGTATGTAATATTGGCTTTCTTCTTCGTCCCTCGGAAGTTAACTTGTCAGTTTTGTCCACAGGCTTTCCATGATCCTACCGTGACGAACGAATGCAAGTCGATACGGGGCTCGGTTTTCTGGATGGCACCCGAGGTTATCAAGGGCGACGGCTACGGACGCCGTGCTGATATATGGAGCGTCGGCTGCACAGTCATTGAAATGCTCACAGCCATGTAAGTGTCGAGAGTAAGTTCCTTGGTTTTTTAGCTCTTCCATAGTTCTTCAAGTTTCGTGCGATCGGTTTCTCTCTTTCCTTTTCGTCGCTCTCGCACAGCTTCCAAGTTCTTCTAGTTCTTCAAGTATCTAGCAAGCGTCTTTGTGTCCTTCTGGCAAAACTAAAGTTTGGAAATCTTCTCAGGCACCCTTGGCCGGACATTGACAACACTTGGAGCGCAATCTTCCACATTGCAAAGGCGAGCAGTGGGCCGCCAATCCCCGAGCACGGCTCGGGCTGTGTCAAGGACTTCCTCCAGCAGTGTTTCCAAATGGACCCGAGATTGAGACCAACAGCAACTCAGGTTTTCTATCCTTGTTTGGTGTTCTTCTTCTACCTGGTTTTGATCTTCTCTTCTCGCAGCTCCTAGAGCACCGATTTGTAGCAGGCGATCCGGACGAGGATCCCAGGTAGTTTGCTCGACGTTTTCTCCAAATAAGAGGACAAAGTTTGTGCATGTTAATTTTTGCCGCCATCTAAGACGAGGCCCATTGGCAAACGGACGGTCGGATCAGCGGGATCCAACGGCTGGAATTTGAGATGTACAGCTTCGTCGTACTTTATGCCGAGTGACATGAATAGGGCCTTCCAGTGCTCTAGGGTTTTGATTGATTGATCGATCGCGCGGTGGGAGCGTGGAGCGGCGAGGATTCCGTCCGCGGCGGCCAGGTATTTCGAGCAGGAATCCCGCAATCTCGGTCCAGATCTAGGAGGAGCTAGGAAAGGGAATCGATCGCAACCGATCGAGAAGAACCGATCGATCATCCAGAGGAGGAGGAAGGAGGAGGAGGAGGAGGGCATAATGTCTTCGGCGGTGAGGCCCGGCGCTGGCGCCGACCACGACTACCGCATCAAGCTGCTGCTCATCGGCGACAGCGGCGTGGGCAAGAGCTGCGTGCTGCTGCGCTTCTCGGACGACTCCTTCACCACCAGCTTCATCACGACCATCGGCATCGACTTTAAGATCCGGACCATCGAGCTGGACGGGCGGCGCGTCAAGCTCCAGGTGTGGGACACGGCCGGGCAGGAGCGCTTCCGGACCATCACCACCGCCTACTACCGCGGCGCCATGGGGATCATCCTCGTCTACGACGTGACGGACGAGTCCTCGTTCAACAACATCCGCAACTGGGTGAAGAACATCGAGCAGAACGCGAGCGAGAATGTGAGCCGGGTGCTGGTGGGCAACAAGGCGGACATGGACGAGAGCAAGAGGGCGGTCACCACCGCGCAGGGCCAGGCGCTGGCCAACGAGTATGGGATCCGGTTCTTCGAGACGAGCGCCAAGACCGGGCAGAATGTAGAGGAGACGTTCTTCGCCATCGCCAGGGATATCAAGCGCAGGCTCGAGGAGAGCGAGGCTGCGCGGCCCGAGGTGGCGAGCAGTAACATACAGATCACGCGGCCGGATCCGGGGACCGGGCCGGGGGCCGGGGCGGCGGGGCAAAGATCGGCCTGCTGCTCTTAGCTGATCTTTGCTTCCACCATCGCTCGCTCCATCGCCATCGCCGTCGCCAGGGAAAAGCACGATCTTTGGAGGATGGATTCCAAGTGCTTCATCCTCGCTACTTATTCGAGGTACTTCTTAGTACCTCAAACTTCTCTTCTTCTCTTTCCTCTCTTTTTTTTTTTTTCCTTGTTTCTTCCTCTCTTTGATATGCTATCACGATTTTTTTGGTGTTTGTTTCTAGTTTTCTTCGATTTTTTCGCTGGTTGATTTGCTGTAAAGAGTGCGTTGACTTGTCTCGTTGCAATCCATCGAAACGATTTGCTCGAAGCGTCAAAATCTCTTTTTTCGTTTCCCATGATGCGACGATAAGCTTCTTCGAGCTTTTCAGTGCGCGTGTGTTCTTCCAGACTTGACTGTTTCAAGTTTTTGACAAATCGAGAGAGCTTTTGCGCTGTCATGCTCTGCTCACCGATCATTGGCACTTGATTCTGTCAAGCAAGAAAGCTCGTCTTTTCTGTGCGATCGCATTCCCTCTTTCTTCGTGGATTTCTTTCTTTTTTCTTCCGCGTTCTCTTACAGTGCAACACATTCGCGAGCGCTCCCTTGACATTCGCGAGTGCGATCATTCGGAGTGACGATGACAAGTATTTCTTTTCGATGGGCGCGAATCTCGCCATTCGGTAATGCGAACTCGATACCAAACCTCGAGAGAGCTCCTGTAGCAATGGCTGCTTTTATCGTGTCAATCTCCTATACGACTTTACAAGCCAGTTATCACAATCCAAAGAAATTCTAAACCGATGAGAATCAAATCGCTCATCAAAGAAGAACTTGAAAGCCAAGAAGAAAATAAATTTAAAAAAGCAAAAATGGAGTGCGGTCGTGCAAATCACTCATAGAGATCCCCCCTCGCGTTGATCATTCATGAATCTAATGGCCCAAAAAGACACAAACGCAGCCGTCAGATCTTGTGCCACGTGGACGGCTCGAGCCCGACGGCGCCACGTCACGGCATCGTCACCCCCAACGGTCAACTGAAGAATATCCCGCCAGGGTTTAGGGTTCGTCGCTTTTTTGTAGCCCCGCCCGCCCAGGCGCCGCTCGGGGCCCGGACGGCGCCCCGGATGGATCAACCACCGGCGCGCGTTTTCCAGGCGCTAGATCTATCCTAGGATCGCACGCAACTGGAGCTCCGCGTCTCTGGTAAGACTTTTTAGAGCTACAGCGGCTTGATGTCTTAGTCTCTAGCGTCAAACAACAGGCTGGCTATGGATTCCTTCGATAGTCCAAGCGTGGTTTGTCACTTGTGCCGCATCGTGCACGGTCGAATTTCGGTGTCCAGTCGGGCCCATCCGCCCCCCTCCGTGGCAATTTGCTTTCCTTCTTCTTTCTTCTTTCGGCTCTTCTCTTTTTCCATCTCTCTAACCACAAGGAAGTGTCCGGCGGTTTGGGAACCTGACGGTTTGTTTGTGAGCCGGCGGAGTGGAGTCGGTCAAAGGTGTCGAGTGGCAGAAAGAAATCTCTGCCGGAATGTAAGATGTCATTGATTGTGTCGTCCATTGCAACAGTGGTCATTTGCAGCAGTGGAGATGAGCTCCTCTGCTGCGCGGTGAAAGGTCCTAAAAGGATTCTCATGTCATGTCACTCTCAAGTCGGGCTTATAAATAGCTTGTTGCTTCTGGCTGTGGTATCTCGCCGCAGTGAAAGCAGCAGTGGTCTCCTGCTCGCGTTGCGGTGAAAGTCGTCGGTGTTAGCGCCTTGACATTCTCGAGTGCTGCTCGGCAAAGATTGCATCTCCGAGTGCTCAGCAAAGTTGTAGCGATTCTTCTCTTGCTTCTTGTAGAGCCATGGCCGCGGCGTTTCAGATGTCTTCTGCTGTTGTCTACGGGGGGAGGAGATTTTCTCCTCGGATGGCTCCGGCAGCAAGAAGTGTCATGACGCGGTCGCAACTTAGCTACTTCTCGGGTGTTGGACACAGAAGGAGCTCACCTGTGACGCAGGATGGCCATTTTGTGAAGCTCTTCGCCGAGGCCTTCAAGGCGCTCAGCTCCGCCAGCACTGTTGAGCTGCGAGGCTATGCAACTTTCCAAAAACAAGAGCAAGAGGGCATTCAAGCGATCACGCTACAGCTGATTAGCACCAAGGCAGACTCTGGTCAGTATGAGCTCGAATATCTCTCTCCTTTCACTTCTGACCTCCATGTTTTATGTTTTCCAGCCACACGACTTGAAGTTTTAAGCGACATTGCAACTGTGGACTGGCACTTGCATGATTCTTCGCCTTCTGCGAGTGATATCAAGTGTCCTGTCAAGTTTCTCGTTCGAAAGGATTTTGGTGAACCTGGAGCAATTCTTGTGAACAGCGGCTATGGCACGCCAATGTTGCTGAAGTCACTAGTCCTGGAGATGCCAAATAAAACAACCATTGGTTTCTTGTGCGACACTTGGATTTCAAACGGGCAGCAGCGTGTTTTCTTTGCAAACAAGGTAGCAAAGAAACTATTTCCTGTTGATGGGAAACTTTTCTCACTCGAAACGTTGCAATGCGCAGGCTTATCTTCCACTGGACACACCTTCCGGGTTGGTGAAGCTTCGGACGCGCGAGCTAGCAAGCATCCGAGGCAATGGGAGTGGAGTTCGTGTCAATGGCGAACGCATCTACGACTACGACGTCTACAATGATCTCGGAAATCCTGACTACAATCCAGACTTGCTGAGACCAGTTTTGGGAGGATCCAGCACTTATCCATATCCTCGAAGGTGTCGAACAGGTCGCATGCCATCCAACACAGGTACTTGTAAATCCGCATTGATGTGTCTCTCTCTACATATGTGCTTCTACTGCAGACAACACTTTTGAGAGCTCGGCTTCTAGCGAGAAAGAATTGTATCTCCCAGCTGGTGAGGCGCCTGCTTTCTCTACGCAGTGTGGTGCAGCAGATAATGCTGTTCAGTCTCTTTACCAGCTCATTCCTGAAATTCACAAGGCTTATGCCTCGAGGCCTTTCTTCGACAACTTCGGCGAGCTTAGAAGCCTCTTCACCGAAGGCTTCAATCTAAAGCCGGAGGAAAGTAGCACAACAGACAACAACTGCTGTTTGAAGTTCCCTTTGCCGCAAGTTCTTGGAGGTATAGCTTGAAGGGAGTTTAAACTTGTATATGTCAGCTAACGGGCGTTTCTCGCAGCTCATCCCGACGCCTGGATGCTCGACTCCGAGTTCGCAAGACAGACAATTGCAGGATTGAATCCTATTACCATCGAATGCCTGAAGGTACTACAATGTGGCAATGTTATCGAATTTCTTTCAAGGACTGGAGGTTTAATGTAATGTCCGATCGCCGCAGGTGTTTCCTCCTCCTCGACTCGATCCATCGGAAACATCTTCTCTAAACGCAGCTCACATCGAAAGCCAGTTGGGAAGCTTGAGCGTCAGCGAGGTAGCAAGCTTGATACTCGTGGTGAAACCATTGGATGCTGAAGGTTTTAGTCTTTTCGTCTGTGGCAGGCTTTGGAAGCGAGTAGATTGTTTGTCCTGGACTACCATGACGCTTTCATGCCTTACTTGGAGAAGATCAACGCGCAAGAGGGAGTCCAGTCCTATGCCTCTCGGACAATATTCTTCTTGACAGATGCTGGAACTCTGACTCCGGTGGCGATTGAACTAAGCCTCCCATCGCCCGGGGAGGCTCACTGCATCAACAGAGTGTTCGTTCCCGGGGAAACTTCCGGCGAGAGAGATTGGTTGTGGGAGCTCGCCAAGGTCCACGCATCAACAAACGATGCAGCATATCACCAGGCCATCAGTCACTGGTACGAAGCAAAGTTCGAGGCTTTCGATCAAAAACGTTTAATCACTCCTCTTTTCTTTCCAAAGGTTGAGAACACACGCAGTGCTTGAGCCTTTCATCATCGCTACGCACAGGCAGCTGAGCGACCTCCACCCAGTGAAAGGCCTGCTTCTACCACACCTCAAGAGCACCATCTCCATCAACTCAGAAGCTCGGAGGCTGCTTATCTGCGCTGGTGGAATCATCGAGAGAGCGTTCTTCACCGGGAAGTACACGCTGGAGATCAGCTCCCTCTTCTACAAGAGCTCGTGGAGATTCGACGAGCAAGGCCTGCCAGCTGATCTGCTCAAACGGTAAGGAATCAGCTAAAGAGAAAAGAAATCCTTTTAACAAGCTTCATTTTTTCTTTGCAGAGGAATGGCTGTCAGGGATCCCACAGCAAAGCACGGCCTCAAGCTCCGCATTGAAGACTACCCATATGCGGTGGATGGCCTGGAGATCTGGTCGTCGATCCAAACCTGGGTGGACGACTACGTCAATATCTTCTACATGTACGACGTTTCAGTCTGTGCGGACACGGAGCTCCAGAACTGGTGGAGGGAGATCACCGAGATAGGCCACGCTGACAAGAAAGAAGGCTGGCAAGATCTGAGCACCAAATCCGCGTTGAAAGAGGTTCTCACGACTGTCATCTGGCTAGCCTCGGCCCACCACGCGGCCGTGAACTTCGGCCAGTTTGCTTACGCCGGTTTCACTCCAAACCGCCCCACCATCACGCACCGGTTCATCCCCGAGGCCGGGAGTGAGGAGCACCAGGAGCTGCTCCAGGACCCGGAGAAGTTCTTCTGCTCGACGCTGGCCAACCGGCTTGAGACTATAACTCTGCTGTGCGCGATCGAGCTGCTGTCGAGCCACCTGCCCGGGCAGGAGTTCCTGGGGGAGCAGCCGAGCTCCAAATGGACGTCGGACCAACGCGTGATGGCTGCCTTCGAGAGCTTCTCGCAGAGACTGGAGGCCGTCGAGGACGATATCGAGTTGAGGAACGAAGAGCCGAGCCTGGAGAACAGGAGAGGACCGGCGGAGGTGCCCTTCACTCTGCTGTGCCCATCGTCGGGGCTCGGGCTGACTGGTAGAGGAGTTCCGAATAGCGTATCAATCTGATAGGATGACCGGCTCGAGAGAGTAAAAGTTTTGGCGAAGAGAGCTAATTTGTAGTTCGCGAGCGTTGGAGAATCGCTTTCTCGTGTCTTGTATATAACATCCTTCGTAAAGTTCCATAAATGTTATATAATATAACTGACGACGTTTCTTGATAGAAGAGTTCCATCACTGTATAAAGCTGCCGGCCGGCTTTCTTTTGTTTTTCTAAAATGGAGTTCGTCGTGAGAGGCCGCATAGTCGTTCAGAAGAAGCACATACTCGAGCTCGGCAATGTGGCTGCCGATGTTGCGGATGATATCGGGGACCTGCTTGGCAACAAGGTGACTCTGCAACTTGTGAGCACCGAGCTCGATCCAGGTAATAGGCTCAATCTTGCATTTTCAATTCTCAACTTTGTTTATATAATGCAGAAACCGGGGACTGCAAACAGAGCCCGGAAGTGGCAGTGAGTGACTGGTTTCTATCCAAGGATGGTTTCGTACCTGACGACGTCCAATACGAGATTATATTCCAGCTCCACACGTCGTTCGGCATCCCTGGAGCCTTCGCGATTAGAAATCACCACAAGCACGAGTTTTATCTCAAGTACGTAAAGCTCGAGCTACCTGATGCCACCGCCCTTCACTTTCCATGCAACTCCTGGGTATTTAACGCCTCCAAATATAAGAATGATCGTGTGTTCTTTAGCAATGAGGTACAGCTGTTTCGTTAGCTGGAACATAAAGATCCATCCTGTAAGTTGATCAACTTGTAACTTGCGTATAGGTGTACCTTCCTAGCGATACCCCACCAGGATTGACTGAGCTCCGAGAGCGTGAGCTGCGAGACCTGCGAGGAGATGGAACAGGCGAACGACATGAGTCGGATAGAATATATGACTATGATCTGTATAACGACCTCGGAAATCCTGAAAAAGGCCCGGATATGATTCGCCCCGTTCTTGGTGGATCCAGAGAGCATCCATATCCACGTCGCTGTCGGACAGGCAGGAGTCCTGCAATATCAGGTGAGTCAGCTCTATCAAGTGTCGCTTCTTTACCATAATGGCTTGCAGATCCTTCTGCCGAGAGTATGCCAGCTCAAAGAAAAGATTTCTATGTTCCAAGCGATGACAGGCCCAGCAGGCGGAAACAGTGTGCTTTGTTCGAAGAGAAACTCAAGGCAGCTGCACATAGCCTGCTCCCGGTGTTAAAGTCTGTTTTCGGAAGGAGTTTTAAATCATTCGAAGAAGTTATGCAACTTTACCACCAAAACATGAGCGTGGAAGCATCCACGACAGCGGATGACGAGGAGAAACACAGTCCACACACCGTCCTTGTCCAGAATGACTTTAAGGACTGCAAGAACACAAGCTGGCTGAGATATCCAATCCCGCAAATCGTTGCGAGTAAGCAATTTTTCTACCTCCAAAGGACCTTCACATTTAATTGTGCGTTTCAGCTGATGAGTGGGCCTGGTCATCCGACTTGGAATTTGCTCGCCAGACTATCGCGGGGGTTCATGCGCTGAAAATTACGTGCATGAAGGTACGATGAATCAGTTGAGAGAAAAGAAAACAAAAAGAATTCTGGTGATGCAGGCATTTATACCTGAAAGCAGACTTGATCCATCGAGATACGGGGCACCATCCTCTCTAAAACCGGAGCACATTGAAGAGCAGCTCGAGGGATTGTCAGTTCAAGCGGTACAGTGATCCCGTTCGTTATGTCCTGTGCAAAAATTTTCAATCTTTTGTCTCAGGCTCTCCGAGGAAGAAAACTCCTCAGCGTCGACTACTACGACACCTTCATGCCATTTTTGAGTAGGATCAATGCGCAAGAAGGGATCCAGTCGTACGCGTCTCGTTCCATCTTCTTTTTAACTAAGCAGGGCTTCCTTAAACCAGTTGCCATAGAGCTAAGCTTGCCACCACAAACTCCGGACACAAGTAGTCACAGGGTGTTTGTGCCACCCTTGTCTGCCGAGAAAAAAGACTGGTTATGGGATCTTGCTAAAGCACACGCAGCTTGCAACGATGCAACGTACCATCAAGTCGTAAGCCACTGGTAAATGGTCACTGTTGAGACGCTCTGAGTAACTTTTTCCAAATCTCCGGCATCTGCAGGACATATACACACGCGGTGTTAGAACCTTTCATACTGGCGGCTCGTCGACATCTGAGCACCATGCACCCTCTGCATCTCTTGCTGGATCCACATTTCAAGGACACGCTGGCGATGAATGCATTGGCAAGAAAGACGCTTACGAGCGCGGGTGGTGTCATTGAAAAGAGCTTCTCGCCAGGAAAGTACTCGTTTGAGATGTCTTCGGCCGCATACGACTCCTGGAGTTTTGACGATCAAAGCCTGCCAGCTGATTTGATCAAGAGGTACTACTGAAAAGAGAGTAAGGAAGAAGAACAGTAGAACTTACGTTGCCTTGCAGGGGCATGGCTGTGCCGGACGAGAAAGAAAAGCACGGACTTAAGCTGACCATCGAGGACTATCCGTATGCTATCGACGGACTGGAGATTTGGAGCGCTATAAGACGCTGGGTGCACGAGTTTATAAACATTTTCTACAAGAGCGATGCAGCTCTCCAGGCAGATAACGAGCTCCAGAAATGGTGGAGCGAGGTGAGAAGCACCGGGCATGGAGACAAGAGCCACGAGAAATGGATCTCTGGCGTAGACTCTAAGGCCAACTTGGAAAACCTCCTCACAACTTTGATCTGGACAGCCTCGGGTCGCCATGCAGCAGTAAACTATGGACAGTACGCTTACCAAGGATTTCTCCCAAATCACCCCTCCAAGACACACAGGCTCATACCGCAAGAAGGGACCAAAGAACACGCAGAGATGCGAGAAAACCCCGAGAGATTTTTTCTCAGTGTGATCCCGACCAAGGCCGAGACTGCCATGCTCCTCACAACACTGGAAGTTCTCTCGACACATCCAGAGGAGGAGGAATACCTGGGACAGCGCCCAGGCGACGAGCACTGGACGAGCAACCCCGAAATCCTGGCGGCATTCCACGCATTCTCGCGCAGCATCGCGGAGATTGAGAGCGGGATTGAGCAACGCAACAGCGATCCACAGCTCAAGAACAGGAGAGGACCAGCGAATGTACCTTACACGCTCCTGTGCCCGCGATCCGGCGCCGGCATCACGGGGAGAGGGATCCCAAACAGCATCACGATCTAGCAGCATTCACCGAAATAAAACGAAGCTCCCGCCCAAACAAAAGAAAGATACCTCGACATTTAGGGTTCTTCCAAGATTAGGGTTCTTAGCATACCATGGCGTCGAGCAGCGGCGCGGGGACGATGTCGTCCAGCAGCGGCCTCACCTTCAAGCTCCACCCGCTCGTCATCGTCAACATCTCCGATCACTACACGCGACTGATGGCGCAGGCGGCGGCCACTGGAAGCGCAGGTATTCCCCCTCCCCTGCGCGTCTTTGGCTGCGTAATCGGCGTCCAGGCCGGGCGCAACGTAGAGATCTTCAACAGCTTCGAGCTCAAGCACGACGCCGCCACGGATTCCCTGGATCGCCCCTTCCTGGAGACCAAGCAGGAGCAGTACAAGAAGGTCTTCCCCAAGTACGACGTCCTGGGCTGGTACTCCATCGGCGCGGACATCCGCGAGTCGGACATGGTGATCCACAAGGCGCTCATGGACATCAACGAGAGCCCCGTCTACCTCCTCCTCAACCCGGCGATCAACCCCGCGCGCAAGGAGCTCCCGCTGTCCATCTACGAGAGCGAGCTCCATGTCATCGACGGGGTGCCGTCGCTCATCTTCGTCAAGGCGAGCTACACGATCGAGACGGTGGAGGCGGAGAGGATCTCGGTGGATCACGTCGCCCATATCAAGCCATCGGACGGGAGCTCCGCCGCGACGCAGCTGGCGGCGCACCTCACCGGGATGCACAGCGCGATCAAGATGCTCCACAGCCGGATCAAAGTCCTCCACCATCTCCTGGCCGCGATCCAGAAGGGGGATGCGCCGCCCGAGCATGCGCTCCTCCGGCAGGTGTCGAGCCTCGTCCGCCGCCTGCCCGCCATCGACTCGCCCAAGTTCCAGGACGATTTCCTGATGGAGTACAACGACACGCTGCTCATGACGTACCTGGCCACCATCACCAAGTGCTCCAACACCATGAACGAGTTTGTGGAGAAGTTTACCACCGCCTATGACAAGCAAAGCCGGAGAGGAGGGCGCACCGTCTTTGTCTAGGAGGAGAGCTAAGCTCTTTTTTGTTCTCCCTCCCTCTATGTAGCGTTAACTTCTTCTACATACCTTGTAAGAGAATTGAGATTATAATGTTTGCAACAATATTAACAGGAGTTCTTACAAATATCAAAGCTTATGTGTTTTAGTTTGTTTATAAAATAGAATATTCTGGCATATCACAGAAATATCCACTAAGGATCAACGAATATTTTTAGCCGTATGAAATGTGGAATCTTAAGAAGTCCCTTTCTAGTCTCTGCTTTTCACGCATATAGTGCTTTTCAGGACGTCCAAATCGTATCACCTGGTGCTTGTTAAGCTGTTTCAAAGAAAAAGAGATGCCAATTGCTGCATGCTGTGACGCGCCTTCGAGAGGACTTGCTATAAAAACTATGATTTGATCATGGTTTCTGGGTTTATGTGTGTTCTTTGATTTCGCACACACAGCAATGAGCCTGACATTCCACAAGCAATCATCAAGTTCCTAACAACGTTTCAGTAGATCCCAAGCTCAATAAGCGCGGTAAGGTCCTCAAGATGCTAGAAAGGAAAGATAAAGGGAGCAATTTACCAGGTGTGATAACCTTGTTATGGAATACCTCTACTCAACTATTTTTTCTAGAATGTTGGTCATGCTAGAGTTAAGATGCGGGCAAACATTGATGATGCTATGTATTTGCCAGTCTTTGGCATTCAATACACTTATGGCATATTTGATGCACATAAAATTATTTATAAAATGTTGAAAGATGAAATGGCAACACACAAGCACTATAAAGTGATGGTGATAAGTAGGAATGACACTAAAGTGTATGTTCGAAACAACAAAATTAACAATTTATATAAAGGTACTTCTATATTGATATTATGTAAGGCAAGAGTTTCAAAGATTTACTCATCATGAATGGGAAGTCCACTCTGATCCATTAAAGTGCATCTTTTTCCTCTTTCTTTGGATTGATGCTTTTCTTTTTTCAGTCACATATCCAGTCAAGAACTGATTGAGGAGATCAAACCCCCCAAGTGAGTGGTATGGCATAAAATTGGAAAACTAACACATAATAGAAAATAATTGGATAATGTAGGAATACTCATTACAAATCAGTATAGAAACGAGTAACAAGGATGCTGTTTTGATCTTCTTTTTTTCTTGTTGATCAAAAGAAACTTCGCGAAAAGCTTGCCACTTATGTATAGTATAGGTATGGATGGGAAGAATTGGTATTGGCGTAGTAATTCACACTGGGATCGTAGTAATCGTCAGGATAAGAAAAATTGTTCTCGATAATTTCTGCCAGTAGAGAAGTAAGAAAAGCAAAGATCATGGATTTGAGCAAAAAAAGGGTACCCGTCTCATCCCTGGGCCAAGATGGCACACGATAGTGTTTGAGGTGTTCTCGTGGACGCCATTTCGCGTCCAAGCAGCGGCACTTAAATCCGTCCAGCAAAAGATCGGTCAAGATTGAACACCGGCATCGCCACGAAAATGGCAGCGGACGCAGGGCCTCGAGCAGCGAGATCTCCGACTGGAAGATGATCTCGAATGCCAACTGCAATGGAGATACTACAGGATCAAACAAAGAGAAAAGAGAAGAAGACACTGCATACCCCAGTAGGACCACTGTACGAGAGCCGCGGGTCATGGAGCTCTTCGTCGAGCTTGTTTCCAACGGCGACAGTGAGCGGCAGGGAGATCGCAAACGCCGTAAACACGGGCCGGATGATCCCACGGCGTGGATGCGGGATGTTGTCGATGCGATCCACGGCGATGGGCGTGCCATGGTAGTACACGGTGGTCTCGATCCAGTGGTGGAACATGTCGAGGTGCCGGTTTGAATTGGTGATGTTCATATGGACCTCGCACAGAAAGTTCAACTTGTAAGCGAAATAGTTCCCCTTGCCTTCCACCTGTTGCTGCCGGATCACCTCTGGCTTGATGCGGTAGAGCCTCCCATAGCTCACGAGCACCGATTTAAATCTCACGATCGGGAGCTCCGGGCGCTCCCGGAGCTGGAATACCAGGAGGGCGATGCAGAAGACGAGGCAGGAGGCGATGATGGATCCCCCGAGGATCGTCGCCGTGTAGAACAGCCTCGTGCGCGTCGGGGACGAGAAGGTATTGAATCGGCGGGACTCCATAAGGTTGAAGACGAGTAGCACTGGAAGATCGGGGCGGGTCCTGATCCCCAGCCCATAGTAAGGATCGTAATCTTCCTCGGACCACGGGCTTTCGCCGCCATTGCGAGCTTCTCCTGCTTCTTGCCCTTCCTCTTGGATGCTCCTGGAGGGGCGCTTGAGAATGGATCGGTGAACCTGGAACGAGGAGGACGAGGGCAAATCTTGCCGCGGCGCCGGCGCCGGCGGCTGCTGCTCGATGTCGAATACGACTGCTCTCCTGGTGCCGAGCGTCGCGGCGGCATCGTCCATGGATCCATCTCCAGCTCGGCGGTTCCATGGCGCCCTCTCGCGAGCTCCCCGAGCTCCCGGGAGACCTAACCCTCGCGGGATCTCATCCAACGGCCCAGTTTCAAATATGCCCCGCCGATCTCATTCAACGGCCAGATCTCCTTTTATCTATTTATTGTTGTAGTTGTAGTAGTTGTAATACATGTAAGGGTTAGCAAAGCCATTGGGATTATTAAACATGATCAATTCAAAGGACCAAAGATCAAGGACTGAGCAAGTGAGAAATGGAAACAAAAGCATACCGGAGTCATCTCTGGGCCAAGATGATTGTTTCAAGTCCTCCTATGAACACCACTTCCCAATTAAATAGAATTCAAATCTCTCAATTTGGATTTTGATCTAGTGATGCCACCAAAGATGTACATAATTTATCACCTCATGGGTACAATTTGTCATTGGTTAGATTAGCAAGAACACTATGCATTGCCATTTGAATAAATTAAAATTCCATCACCATAGCAAGATAAAACCTACTATTAGAGTCTGGCCAGCACTCAACACTCAATCTCTACACCCTGAATTCACTTGGTAAAGAAAGTAAAAAACTTACCATCCTAATGACCATGTGGATCTGCCACAATGAGAAGCATGTAAGTTGCTCCTTTGATGCCAACAACTACATGCTAAACAATTCTTCAATGTGATGCCTAAAATAATCTTCCCAATGGAAAGATCACAAAGAATATTACCATCCAAGCTAAACTCAAGCCAAGGACCAATTGCCACAATTACTGCTGCAAGATCTCACTCTTTCACTTTTGCATTCTCTAGAGCTTGTGCCACCACCTAAAAAACATAAAAGAACTCTCAAAACTTCTATTGAAAAGAGAATAGTTTACTTTGTCGATTGTTAGCTTGTGGTTTAGACATGTTGCTAGAGGCATCACACCACCATACTGTTGAAGCAACTCTGCCTTGAATCTAAAGAAACAAAAAAAAAACAGAATAAAAATGAAGAAGAGGGAAAAAAAAAATACCTACAATCTCAATGACTCTCCCAAAATCTTTCTATCACTAGTGACTTGATATGAAGTTTGAGAAAATGCAATCTCATCACAAGAAAATCCACTTACAACAATGGCTTTAGTGTCATTGCAACTTGTCTCAATTCCAAGAATAGGCAATGAACTAACAACCACAACAAGAAAAGACGAGCACCATGCAAGAATTTGTGCATTTAGGACAAATGTGAGGCACCATTGCCAAGGATTGGCAAAAGCATGCACCATAGCTTGCAAAAGTTTAAATCAAGGGATGAATCACAACCTGAAGGTGCTAATAGTTAGGCCCACTGTCATAGCAGACACTCTCCACTTAACTTTAGAACTTGCCTTTTTGATTTTAGTGAGTCTTTATTGCAAAAGGTGGAATATCAATGCTGGTTAACATTTTGCATATGACATGTGTTGCAACACCTTCTTCTCTTGCCCCACGCAATTAGCTGCCTCCTATTGGCTAGAAGTAAACATCAACACAATTATTCGCTAAGACATGGTTAAAGAAATAACCCTTTTATAGTTACCCCTCATTAAACTGCTGCCATAGTTGGATCTGGCAGCCTAGAAAGTTCGGCACTCCCTCCTTATTATTATAGATGGTTAAGGATGGAGTGCCAAACTTTCTAGGCTGCCAGATACTACACCAGAGGGACCATATGCTTGGTCATATAAATGTCCTCTATGCAAATGTTTTGGGGGTGGCCATTATGTGGATAGAATTTGCCATGGATTTGCAAATTTTGGAAAAAAATTTATTCATTTGTTGCGAATGTGACTTCAGGTATCAAAAGTTACTTGTCAACAAGTCCTTACAAACACTCTTTCTTTATTGCCACGATGGCAGGAAGTCGGTATTGCTAAACCCTTTATCAATCCCTCTTGTTCAAGTGTTAGTAAATTGGACTTTGCATCTGTACTTGGCCAGATGAGCATAAGGACAGAATTTCTAAGTGTCTATTTAACCAAGCATACTTGGCCCAGCTTTTTAGTTTTCGTTTGCTCTGTCTTACACTAGCTTGACAAGAACTCTCACGTATTGAGACTAATCCCTTAATATCACTAGATAATAGCTTACTGTATCTACCAAACACCCTTGCTATCATGCCTTTTGTGTTAGTTTCATTTCGGTCTTAAATGATATTTATGGAAAGTGTCTAGATTTGCTCATTTGGCATATTTACGGAATGTAGAGATTGTCCTAAACACAATTAAACACAATGGTGTTCATCTCGTGTCCAAATTCACAATCTAAGGATATTTCACAATCTAGGGATATTGCATATTTAGTAAGTTTTGAGCTTGTCCCAAAGACTAACTCCTAATACTAAGGGAAGCTTGGGGTGAAAGCACAAAGTGTGTGTTCCTCAAAAGGGCAAGAGGGGTTCCAAATGTATAGGAGGGATAGTGGGTAGGTTGGGTATAATAGACCAACCTGAGGCATAATTTAGCTCCCATTTGCGTGCTTGTTTTTTGACTTGGGTCTAAGCCTAAACTCCACACCATGCTAGTTGGTGGGGTACCTATATCCTTGCATTAGGCCACTAGTATGCCAAAATACTTTGTTTAGCTCTGTTTTGCATATTAGTCCTGGCATTGGGATATTAATTGCTATAAGACTGATTTAAGTTGCTCCGTGCTCCTGTCTTTTTGCTCCTTGGGCTATATGCTCAAGAGTTGTTCCATGCCCTAGTGCCATTACTCCTTAGCTCCATGCTTGGAAGTTTGGCACCATTCCTACGTTCAGTGGTCCAAGGCCTTGAAACTTGGGTTACACACCACTATCCTTTGGATACATGACATATGACACGTGGCATCTGTCACATAGCACAAAGAGGGTTTAGGTTCTGCTTCATGGTGTTATCCTGTGGTAAATCACCATAGGATAAAAGGTAAAAACCACATGCGCTACATCATTTTTGCAATGGTGACACCAACCAATATTTTGCATTTGTTTCTCGACCCTAAACTTTTTGCAAATATGGTAGCCACAACAAATAGAGATTGTTCGAGGGTTTTCAGGGATCAAGTGGCCATACACCTATTGACAAAACATGCATTATGAACCGCTAAAAAACATCATGAAAGACATACCCTAAAGAAGTTCTTTCTATATATGAATGAGACAGAGTGCAATTGTTTCTATATATGGTCCTAAGGTGTATCATTAAGAATTTTCAAGACAATAGTGGAGGGTGTAATCCTGAACACATTTTTATCCTTAGTTCCTTAGAGATTGTAGAAAATATGACTTGGCATGCCCCCAACAAACCATGACAATTTGAGCTCATGATAGAGGTCCATATCACCCAGCACATGCACCTGCTTTTGAAGTTTAGGAAAAAAATTTAGTTAAATTATTACAAATACCTTATAGGTGTTCTCAATTTCATGATCATCAACAATAAACATGATGTTTGTAGTGTTAGGCATTTGGTCCACACCAATGATTGCCACAACAATTGTTGTAGAAGTATAAGTAGAAGCATCCTCCTGCAAGCTGACTCAATGGAACAATGTTTGATGGCCTGACAAAGTTAAGCATTGGAGGAGACTTCTCTAGCTATGTCCGAACATGTGTAGCCGTAAAAATATCTATCGAAAGACAAATGATATTTTGGATTCTTAACTCTAACCTTGTAGTGTTGAATACACAACCAATTAGATGGTTTGAAAAGGTGGCTGTATTTATCAGTAGCATTGGCTACTATTGAAGCTGTCACAAGGTGCATGCCATAGCTGTCAATGAAATTAATATTAAGGAACCTTGATGTCGATACCATACTTGTTGAGTGGACTTCGTGTTGGAAATCATAATTGCCATATTAAGATAATACATACATAAAAAGCAACTTGCCACCTTAATGAAGCTATAGATCTACAATATGAACACATGCATATTGTATTTCCTCAAAGGAAGCAATCAGATTCCATATGCCAAATTCTAGAATGCTATATAATTTATGCTTAGCTAAAAAATCCAAAAAACATTCTAAAATTGAGTACCTCCTACAATCCCATGGGACACTTGGCTGGAAGTTTGTATCTAAATACTTGGATCTGGCCATAGAGAAGGTTTAAGAAGCAAAAAAAGCCAGATGCCAGTACCTACTAAAATAACAAAGGGACTTTGAAAATTTAATGGCTGTTTGAAGTCTTCTTACAATTCCTCAAGCGATAAAGCATTGTATTAGAATAGACTAAATACTATATTAGAATATCAGATCTTGGAAAGGAAAGTGATTAAATATTGCTTTATCAAGATAAACACAAACCTAGTTCATTACTTTCTTCACCCATGTTTAGATCACTTAGAACTTGTTGCTACTAGGAAGAGACATTGTCTGGCAATGACTACTAATTGTAATTTACATGGTCTTGAGACCTCAAATTAGAATTGCTAGCTACTACTACCATCAGAGAAAAAAATCCTAAATGAAACAATTGATTAACTTTGGGTTTATCACAGCTATTGGCCCAAAGCCCTACTTAATTTTTGCCACGTCATTGAGCACATGAAAATTCACTTGACAAATGACAACCATAGTTATGGTCAACACTTTGCATGCAACACATGTTGAAATGCCTTCTTCTCTCACCCCATGCAACTTGGCCACCTCCCATTGGCTAGGAGCAAACATTAGTGTGATTATTTGTTAAGACATAGTCAAGGAAATAACCCTTTTATAGTTACCCACCCCCCTTTGGTTGGATCCGGTAGCCTAAAAAGTTCAGCACTCCTCTTTATTATTATAGATGATTCATATATTTCAATTTAGCTATAATACTAAAGAGAATGATGAAAATAAGAAAATATAAAAAGGAACACAAACACAATGAGAAAAATCTTAAACCAAGCATAGGTTAATTACAAAATTATAATCATTAACATCTACTAATTACAATTTAACGTTACTAATTTATATTTAGTTGTTAAACATTTAGGGCTTGGGTGCTGCATTTCTTCTGTCATTTCCATGAGCTAAATAACAACAGAGATCAAAAGAGGAAAAACTTATCTCCATAAATGTTCTCTTGCATGTGCTGAATCTCCTTCTTTTCAATCTACGCTCACTCCATCCATCAACAGCACGGTATCAAGATTGACAAGCTGCTGCTGTCTGTAGGGAGATTCCACTCTAAGCGCCGAGTGCTACAATGCTGGAGGCTGCCAGGGAGGACAAAGTCCATGAAGTGCTCAAGAGCCACTGCATGACGAAGCTTTGGAGCCAGCGTGAAGTTGACTGATGTGAAGGCCAGTAGAGCTCGGAGAGGAATGCCGTCGATCTCTCCAAGTTTACTCTTCCTCCCATCTGGGTCTACCTTTTGTCGCTGGCTTGCCTGGACCACTGGCATCCATCTTTGCATTTCCAGGATTTATTTAGCTGAGTATATACTAGTAAGAAAACAAAGAAATGACGAACAAATTAAGTGAAACTTTTATATATTTAGACCAATTTTTACGAAACTAGCAGTATCCTGTAAAAATCGACTCCAGGTATATACAGTTTTTGTTCTTCTTGCATAAACAAAATCTAACAAGAGTAACTTTGAGGATATCATTGTCCAGTGAGAGAGAATACTAGAAGTTGAATTCCCCATGAGGGTTCTAATTCGAGTATGAATTTGTAGATGAAATACATAGATGATAGTGATCCCATGGAAAGGAAATATACTGTCCAAGGTTTTTTTGTTTCCATACTGCATGGGCCGGATGGAATCACAGCGGAGTTAAAAGAACCTCCATTCCTCTTTGTACGGGGATGGCTCTCATCCAACGGCCCAGATTCGAATGCCCCGTAACTTCGAAATGGGAATATATAGCAGATTATACAAGCTCGTGATTGGCAATGTCCCCTCACCAGTGGAAAGATCAAACAAGGCTCCATTAAAACTCTGGTGTTATGTACGTCAAGTATCTCTTTCTTTTCTTCCGACTTGTCTGGAGTGTGATCCCTTTTGTGCGACCCAGCGCGCTGGATTGTCACATCGAGAAGCCCAATTTGCCTGGGTTTCTCCTTCTATGAGGTCCACTGCTCGCACGAATCAAAACAAACGCTGCAAAGGTATCAAGGGTCCACATTGTGAGATTCTCTTCGCGATGGAGACTTTGGCTGCTCACCTCAAGATTATTGATCGATCTTACGCTGCGAGACCCGCTCGATTAAGCGCGACGCTGCCGGGTCCTCCCCCGAGTGCCACAGGAAGTGAGCGTAGCAGCCGGCGTAGAATGGATTCGATGGCTCCGCCGCCATCGCTGCCCTGTACGCCTCCTCGGCTGCTCGCCGGTCCCGATGAACCAGCCACAAGAATTTGCCGTAGCGGCAGATGATCTCGGCGTCCTCGGGATCGGCTCGAAGTGCCAAGTGGAAAACGCTATGAGCCCTGCAAAGAAAGCTTGAGATCACCGAAGGAAAACGAAGAAAAATAGATTATTTTTACCTTTCATAGTCACGACGAACCAGGAAGAGGAACTCGGCATAGTTCGCGAGGATCAGCGGGTTGTTCTGATCGGTGGCGAGCGCCTCCTGGTAGAGTAGCTCCGTCCGGTCGAAGCACTCGTAGTTATCAGCTTCCAGGTGCACGGAGATTGGAGCTACCAGCGCTGCCGCGGGAGCAATCTCCACGGCGTGTGGAGACTTGCCATGGTTGCCAACTTTGTGCTCCTCCGCGGCTTGCTCGAGCATGGAGACCATGAAGAGCTCCTCGTCGCCGGACGATGGAGAAACTTCGTGCGCGAAAGCCCCGGATATAAAAACATCCTGAGAGCTCGACGTATCCATCGTGGTCTTCTTGCTCTTGGAGGATGATAAGCCGTTGGAGCAAACTTCCACTTGCTGCTGCTCCATGCTGAAAGTCCCCGCCGCCGAGAGAGCCACGAAATTCGCGAGGATGATCATCAGCGAGAGCATCAACCTGGGAGTCTTGGCGAAGACGTGCTGGAAGAGCCAGAGGAATGAACAGTGCATGTCGGTCTGGACGGAGGCCAGGAGCGCCGGGAACTCGGCCCCGTGGGACGACGATCGAGCCAGCAACGCGTGCCTTTGTACGCTCGTCAGCATCACCACCATGGAAGAAAATGCCCCGGCGATGGAGCAAGGAGTGGCAGCGCCTGTGCCTGTGATGGTCTCTCCACTCAGAGATTCCCCCAGAGAGGACGAATTCGCAGGGATATACGACGTACTGCACTCGCTCACACGGACGTCGTCGCGATTCTCACACCGCGTCTGGCAGGCCCGTCGTGTTCTTCGCGTCCTTCCCATTCTTCTCAAGCCCTGATTCCTGCCGCCGCCTAAAGCCTTCCAAGAACAAGATCGCTGCCCCCAGCACGAAAATCTCTCGCACGAATCCGCCCGGCACGGCCGCTGCGCCGCTGCGATCTCCCACGGATTCACCAGCACGCTCGACACGAACAGGGGCCTGAAACTCACAGCTTCCATCCCCGATCGATTCCTCCCGCTTCTCTTCTCAATACCTGGCCAGCAGCAGCGCCGCGATCATCTGGCGAGCGGATCCATCCAGCCGTGCCGGATTTCTGGCGCTCCACATCGCCGCCCCGGTGCTTCGCTCAAGAGGCGCCCAAAAACTTCACGTGAACACGGGCGAAAAGAGTGGCCCTGGCGAGACTCGAGCCCACGACCGGGGGCCCATTTTCCATGCTATGACATGGTGCTCGTCCATTTCAGGGACTTTCCCAATGGGTCCACGTTGGAGACAACATCTGGGGGGAAGCTCGAGACGATTGCTCTTATGTCACTCGTTAAATCTCTTAGCCTGTGGACGCAAAGGGAAAATAATTCACAGTTTTGATCATCGAAAGAGAAAAAGTTCCACTCACCATGTTTTGTAGAAATCGGTGAGGTGAGATCCTCCGTTGGAATTGCTCTCCACCAAGTTCTTGAGGCCATTGAAGCGCTCCTCGATGGGTTTCTTGAGAGGCCGGACCTCGCCTTTGACGTGGCTGATGCATTGCTGCAAGAAATATGAAAATGGATCAAAGATCTTAGTTTTTCTTCCTTGCGTTTCGCGCACTTACGTATAAAAGAGCGACTTGGTGTGCCATGTACTTGTGATTTTGAGGATGATCGATGTCCTCGTGGAGCTGGCTGCTCATAGTTAGCAGCTCGTTCAAGAGCGCTACGTAAGATAGATAGTTCTTGCTACCTGGCGTAACCATATTAGAATTCCATCAGATTCGATCCAGCATTTACCTGATGACTCGTTGTTAACCTTGAAGTTCTTTCTCACCCCGCAGGTTTTGATCGTATCCAGATACTTTCTCAGATTTGGGAAGCAACCGAGAATGCCTGATTCACGCAAAATGGACTACTGAAAATAACACCCGTGAAACTCAGGAAACTAGCGGAGCGGTGACAAAAACTTACCATGTAAGGCCTTGATGAGTCTATTTCTTGACTAAGTTCCAGAATCTCTGGAAGAACTTTGCGCTCGAAATCATACGCTGCGTTGTTTTTCTTCAAGAAATACAGGAAGTTTAGCGAGAAAAGACTACTGATCTTACTTGATCCATTTGTAGAAGAACATCCGCGAAAGCACAAGACGCCGCAAGCTTCTTCATATCAATCTTTTGCAAGAGCGGCTCATCCAGGTAGATCTTTACTGCACCGCGAGAACAAAATGGATGTAATCCAGGAAGAAATGCCTTACTCTTGGAAGAAACGCGAAGGGAAGAGAGCTCGAGCACTCGAAGCGGAGGAGATCGAGCAAAGACACAGCCATAATCCTCGCGATCCAGCATTTTCCAAGCCCGCTACAAACAGATCAAGCGCACGCGGCCTATACCCGCGACGGGCATAGCGGCGAAGCGCCTTCAACCGTAAGAACCCTAGAAATCCGAAACTTCGAACTGGGCGGTCCGGATCCTTCCGCGAATTACCGAGAATCGCTGCCGTCCGATAGGCAACACCGTCAATCCAACGGCTGCTAAGCCATATATAACATCGTATAGGGGTTAGGGTTCTCATTCGACGCAGCCGCCATGGGACGAAGTAAGTGCTCTTTTTTCCTTCTTAGATCGCTGGGATTCTTAGATCTCGATGCGCTGCAGGACCTGCGAGGTGCTACCGCCAGATCAAGAACAAGCCATACCCGAAATCGCGCTTCTGCCGCGGTGTTCCAGATCCCAAGATCAGAATCTACGATGTGGGGATGAAGAAGAAGGGCGTGGACGAGTTCCCTTACTGCGTCCATCTCGTGAGCTGGGAGAAGGAGAATGTCTCGAGCGAGGCCCTCGAAGCGGCGCGCATAGCCTGTAACAAGTACATGGCAAAGTACGCCGGCAAGGACGCGTTCCATCTCCGCGTGAGGGTTCATCCCTTCCATGTCCTCCGGATCAACAAGATGCTTTCCTGCGCCGGTGCCGATAGGTGAGTGGAGAACTTCTCTTGAAAAAGCTTTGACGATTATTTTGGTTTCATAGGCTGCAAACTGGAATGAGGGGTGCTTTTGGAAAGCCGCAAGGTACCTGTGCGCGAGTGGACATCGGCCAAGTGCTTCTCTCCGTGCGATGTAAGGAGAACAATGGAATTCACGCCCAGGAGGCGCTGAGGAGGGCCAAGTTTAAGTTCCCTGGAAGGCAGAAGATCATCGTCAGCAGGAAGTGGTAAGTTGTGAAGTATAGATCTCCTCGTTCGCTGTTCTTACGCGAGAATTTCTTCCAGGGGCTTCACAAAGTTCTCGCGCAATGACTACCTCAAGTACAAGGCGGAGAACAGGATCGTGAACGATGGTGTCAATGCGAAGGTAAGAGCTTAGCTCGCTCGAGAGAATAGAATTCCAATCTAAACCCCGATGGATCTTGTTTTGCAGCTCCTTACTTGCCATGGACGACTCTCGAATCGATCGCCGGGGACAGCTATTCTTCCAGAAGTTGTAGCATAAGAAGTGACTAATATAAAAAAAAATATAATCTTACGCTTTTTGTCACATTAAAGATTTGTTAATCGGAGTTTTAAGTAAAGCAATATAAGTTAGATGTTAAACAAGCTTATCGTGCAAGTGTGAACTAACTAGGGTTTGTGAAACCCTAACTTTGCCCTAGGGTTTGTAAAACAGAGCGCGGAGACTGTTTATAAAGTTTTTGGGCGGCTGTTTTTTGGGGCGAGGGTTTGCAAGAGGAAAGCGCGAGGGTTTGCAAGAGGGAAAGCGATGAGCAGCCAAGGTCAGGGCGGTAGCGGCGGGCGCGGCAAGGCCAAATCCACCAAGGCTGTGTCAAGATCGCACAAGGCCGGGCTCCAGTTCCCGGTGGGAAGGATCGCTCGATTCCTCAAGGCGGGCAAGTATGCCGAGCGTGTTGGTGCCGGAGCTCCGGTCTACATGGCCGCCGTGCTCGAGTATCTAGCCGCGGAGGTATGTGTGATCTTCGCGCTCTTGGGTTTAGGGTTCTTGGGCTTTTCTTTTGGCAGATTGAAGAGTAACGATTTTGTGTGATGATCATCTACCCAGGTCCTGGAGCTGGCCGGGAATGCTGCCCGCGACAATAAGAAGAACAGGATCATCCCCAGACACATACAGCTCGCTGTGAGGAACGACGAGGAGCTGAGCAAGCTCTTGGGCAGCGTCGTCATTGCCAGCGGCGGAGTCATCCCCAACATCAATCAATCGCTTCTCCCCAAGAAGAGCGCCAAGTCCAAGGGAGAAATCGGGAGCATGTCCCAGGAATTCTAGGGTTCTAGCGATCCCCCCTTCGTCTTTGCTGCGCCGGTGCTTGAGTTTTAGGAGCATATAATCAAATGAAGAGTTTAATTACTGCTAAGCGCTCCGCGTGGCGGAATAGAGAGAATCTAGCAGAAGCTCTCTCTCTCTCTCTCTCTCTCTTTCCGCCTTTACCTTAGGGTTGGCTATGGCGGCCTCTAGCTCGGGCGCGCGCCTTCCCTCGCCAGTGAAAGCGATGGCGGATTCTCTCCCGCGCGAGGACGGCGATCTCCTGCGCTACCTGGCGACGCACGACGAATGTGATTTCGCGTCGAGCAGCAGCGGGAAGCCGGCCAAGAAGCATCACCAGCAGCAGGGCAAGAAGCGGCATCTTCATCGCGCTGTCGATCACAATGCGTCGAGTTCTTCCCCTTCTCCAGGCAAGCGATCCTCTTCTTGCGGATATTTCGAGCGCTACGCCAAGTACTGGTCGCGCTGGAGCGCCTCTCCCAACCAGCGGGTGATTGACGATGCCCTGGAGCTCAACGATTCCCTCCAAGCACAAGCACAAGCTCAGGGCAGCCGGAAGTGCGTGTGGCCTGCCATGGGGGCAAAGAAAGACAAGCAGCAGAAGCGAGCGGCTGCCAAGGACGATGCCAAGAAGGAAGCGAATGCTAGCGACGCCATCACCGATGTCGAGAAGGCGTCTCCGGAGGAGAAGAAGATTGAGCAAGACAAGGATAAGAAGCCGTCGCGAAAGCAGGCGGAGAAGAAGGAGGAGGCCGTGAGCAAGCCGCCCAAGTCGAAGCAAGTGGCGCCCCTGGAATTCAAGGAGGACGAGGAGGACATTGAAGAGGCCGGGGTCATCGAGACGAGGAAGCCCCAATCTTTTGGAACCAAAGCGTCGGAAGCTCTGGGCTTTGTTTGCGAGAAACTTCTCCGGATGTGGTATCCGCGCCTCCGACGTCGAAGCTAGATCACCAGGTACGAGTGTGGGAAAGTTCTCTTGCTCTGCTCTTTGTTCTTGTTCTTATCAGTCCGGCTTTGTAGATTGCAACGGGAATAAGCGTCGGATGTTTCTTTCTGTTGCTGGCTGCTCGAATCACAAGCTCTAGAGATTACTATTATCACACACAGGTCCCAACATCAACTCTATTTTTTTGAAGAACAAGCCAGGTCTGGCTCTCGCTCTTTTTTCCTTTTACAAGTTCACATAATCACTTATACTTCCATTTCGTGTTCTTGGCGCCCGAGTGACTGTTTTTATCTCAAATCGGTGTCTGACACCTTTGATCGAGTCAAGTTTCTCTTTGCGGAATGTTTACCTACTGTTTTTTGCTTGTGAGCTACCTATTGTGTTCTACCAGTTCAGCGGTTTCCCTTTCGCGCGAAACTACACAGGTCTTTGTCAAATTTTAAGTTGCTTTCTCTCACAGTAGCCTCATAGTACTTTAATCTTTATGCTGCAGTCAGGAACTCAGGAAGGACCAGCGCACACAGTGCACAGCTCGTCGTTACCGCCGAAAGCCAACCGAAAGCTCTGTCCGGCACGCTGAATCGTTCGTTGTTCCCCAGGCGGCTTGTGTCGAGAACGAAAGATGGCGGTACTGTACAACAAGCTTCATGGAAGCTAGAGTGTGAGTGATCATCTCTATCTCGTCTTTTCTTTTGCTTCGTGGCTCTTGTCGGCGGATGCCTCACTTTACTCTTCCGTGTCAGCGTCGTTGACGAAGCTTGAGTTGCTTTTCTCTTTCCGTCTTTGGAAGCTTACGAGATCTCTCTTCTTAATTTACTCAGGCACCAGCAGCAGTGGCGATGATATTGGAGTAGAGAACTTGTGCCGGACCATTCTCCATCTTGGCCAGGTTCTCAGCGGCCACGGCACCTTGCTTGACGCTACTGTGGACTGTGCAAGCACCGAGGAGAGATCCCCAGGCGACTGCTCCAGGCAAGTAAGGCATGCTGTTTACAAGATCCGTCGCTCCAGTGAGCTCTCCAGATCGCCCAAGCACGTCGATCATGGTGCAGTAGTGCTCCACGGAGAGAGCCACGCCAAAGTCGAGGCTGAAGCTGGACAATCCTTGGAAGGACAGGCCCTTGTGGTTGCAAGCTATGAGAAGCGCCAAGTAGGAGACCTGGTTTGGGAATCCTCCCTCGAGGCACATCGATCGGAAGCTCTCCACGGCGTGGCTGCCGAATCCATAGTGGCTGAGCATGGTGATGAGAGCGTTCCAGGAGACGGTGTCCCGCCCAGGCATTTGATCCGCGGTGGCCATGGCTTTGTCGAGACGGCCACCTTTCGCAAAGGCCGCCACCATCGCCGTCCAGGAGATGAGATCTCTCCCAGGCATGGCTTGGAAGGTCTCTAGAGCGCTGTCAAGATGCCCGTTCTGGGCGTCTGCTACGAGCACGGCATTCCAGGAGACGAGGTTGTGGACGGGCATTGCGTGGAAGACTTGCTTCGCGGCATCGATTTGCCCGGTCTGGGAGTAGGCGCTGAGGATCGAGTTCCAGGAAACGATGTCTCGCTCGGGCATGGATTGGAAGGTCGCCTCTGCCGAGGCAAGATCCCCGGCCGCGGCAAATGCTACTACGATCGAGTTCCAGGCGACGACGTTGCGCAGCGGCATTCGTGAAAAGGTGGTCTTGGCGAGGGAGAGATCTCCGCTGGCAACTATCGCTTGGAGCATCGCAGTCCAGGCCACTAGATCTGTCTCGGGCATGTCCTCGAAGAGGCGAGTGGCGGCGGGAAGAGCGCCTGCCTGGGCATAAGCGCCGATCATCGATGTCCAGGAGAAGAGGTCGCGCTGGGGCGCGCGATCGAAGAACTCTTGCGCGCCTGGGAGATCCCCGCGCTGGGCATGGGCGGAGATGATTGTGTTCCAGGCGACGAGATCTTGCTGTGGCAGGCGGTCGAAGATGTGGCGAGCCTCGTGGAAGAGGCCTCTGGCGGCGAATGCCTGGATCATGGAGGTGGAGGAGACGGTGTTCCACTCCGGGACGCGATCGAAGAGGGTCTTGGCGAGGTGGAGGAGATCGGCGGTGGCGAGCGCAGTGATCATGACTGAGCAGGAGAGGATGTTTCTCTCGGGCATGGAATCGAAGGTGTTCTTGGCGTCGTCGATGGATCCCTGTGCCGCGTATGCCTGGAGGATGGATGTCCAGGACACGATGTTCCAGCGCGGCATGCGATCGAAGCAGTCTTGGGCGTCGCGCAGATCGCCCAGCTGGGCGTACGCTGCGAGCATCGCGTTCCAGGAGATTATGTCGCGCTTGCCCATTCGATCGAAGATCTCCTTGGCGGCGGCCAGGGATCCGTTGTGGGCGTAGACGGAGATCATGGTGTTCCAGGAGAAGATGTTGGGGCGAGCAATGGAATCGAAGAGGGCGCGCGCCTCGTCCAGGGCGCGGCATTTGCCATACATCTGGATGAGGAGATTGGCGAGGAGAGGGTCGCCGCGGTGGCGATCGCTGGCGAGGATTTGCGCGTGGACGCGCTGGCCCTGTGGGAGATCTCGCCTTCTCGAGCACGATTGGAGGATTGTGATGAACTCGCGCAGCTGTGACATGGAGTGGGCATGATCACGAAGCTTCCATCATTTAGGGCAAAGTGGATGGATCGCTTTGGGGCAAAGTGGATGTGTATGACGTGGACGAATGCTTGTCGACCACGTGGGATAATTCTTTTAGTTTTAGGGCAACGTGGTTTCCTTTCTTTAACGTCACGCAAATGTCGTGCTTTCTCTTAAAAGGAAAACTTGGATCTTAGGTTATCTCATTTTTTCTCCTTTTCTAGATCGTGGATTTGCAGAAGTGAAAATCCAGTGACTGACCACAAGGCGAGCACTATGTTGATCACGGAGATGAACAAGATCCAAACCAGGCTTGCCCAGGATGAGATTGATCGATCGCGTAGCATCGAAACGTCGCCAACAAAGAAGAGACGAAGATCGTCTTGCGACGATGAGGATCTGGGTCTCACAAAGCGCCTGGCGGCCATCTCGCCCAACTCTGAATCCTGCGAGACCACGTCAAGCGACTCGATCGACAAAGAGCTTCATCAAACGTGTTTGATAGAGGGTGACGAGATCTGGATTGGCAGCCAGGAAAGCTGTGAAGAGGACGAGATTCTCAGTGAAGAGGGCTTCTGGAGCATGCAATTCTTTAAAGATGAAACGAGGAGGATGATCGCAACATCAAGAAGAAATGATCACAACATTGGTGACGAAATTGGCGACATGGAGGAATGGATCAAGAAAATCTCATTCGATTATCAAGACCATCTCTGCCAGACGTGGCTTGACAACGTCGAGAGCGTGTGGTGGAAGAATAGTGGCACCAATTACCACGGCTTGTATACTTTGTCTAAGATAATGTGATAAATTTTCTCCCCAAAGCTTTCTAGGGTTTAGTTAGGGTTTTTGTGGCGACAATGACCGTGGTGGTGCTCAACGATGCGATCAAGCGCGAGAGCGGGCGGAGCGTCCTCCAGGGGATGATCGCGGCCGCCACAGCAGGCGCGGAGATCATCCGCACGACGCTGGGGCCGCGATCCATGCACAAGATGCTGTTGGACGCCGCGGGATCAGGTATCGTGGTCACCAACGATGGCAATGCGATCCTCCGGGACCTGGACGTCCAGCACCCCGCCGCCAAGGCCATGGTGGAGCTCAGCCGCGCGCAGGAGGAGGAGGCTGGCGATGGCACCACGTCGGTCATCGTCCTCGCGGCGGAGATGCTCCGCGCTGCCGAGCCCCTCGTCGCGCTCCACGCATTCCATCCAAGCATAGTGTGCCGCGGATTCGCGAGGGCGCTGGAGGATTCTCTCGCGGCGCTCGAGTCGGCCGCGTTCTCGATGGACGTGGAGGACCATGCCGCGCTCCAGGTGATCGTGAGGAGCTGCCTGGGTGGCAAGTTCACTGGCGCGCTCGGCGATCTCGTGGCGGACATGGCCATCGACGCCGTGAAGACGGTGGCGGTGGATCTCGGCAATGGAAGCAGGGAGATCGACGTGAAAAAGTACGTGAAGATCGAGAAGGTGGCGGGGGGGAGGCTGGAGGACTCCGCGGTGCTGCGAGGCGTGATGATCAACAAGGACGTGGTAGCTCCAGGGAGAATGCGCAGGAAGATCACAAACCCGCGAGTTGTTCTCCTCGACTGCCCGCTCGAGTACAAGAAAGGCGAGAACGCGACCAACGTCGAGGTGATGGAGGAGGAGGACTGGAGCATCCTGCTCAAGCTGGAAGAGGAGTTTGTGGAGGAAGCTTGCAAGCACATCCTCACGCTCAAGCCAGATCTCGTCATCACCGAGAAGGGCCTGAGCGATCTGGCGTGCCACCACCTGAGCAAGGCCGGGGTGAGTGCGATCCGGCGAGTGAGAAAGACGGACACCAACCGGATCGCTCGGGCTTGCGGGGCAACGATTGTCAACCGGCCAGAGGAGCTCCAGGAGCGCGACGTGGGAACCGGGGCCGGGCTGTTCGAGGTCCGCAAGATTGGCGATGAGTTCTTCGCGTTTTTGATCCAGTGCCAGGAGCCGAGAGCGTGCACGGTGCTCCTCCGCGGCGCTAGCCAGGACATCCTCAACGAGGTGGAGAGAAATCTCCACGACGCAATGTGTGTCGTGAGGAACACCATCCGGGATCACGGGAAGATGGTTGCCGGCGGCGGTGCGTGCGAGATGGCCGTGTCCGCGGCGCTCAAGTCGAAGGCTTGCAGCGTGGAAGGGATCGAGCAATGGGCTTACAGGGCGGCGGCGCAGGCCTTGGAGGTGATCCCGAGAACGCTGGCGCAGAACTGCGGGGTGGCGGTGATACGAACCATGACCGAGCTGCAAGCCAGGCACGCCGAGGCTTGCGAGAAGCGCGAGGCTTGTAGCTTTGGGATCGAGGGGCGGAGCGGGAAGATCGTGGACATGAAGGAGGCCGGGGTGTGGGACGCGTTTGGTGTCAAGGCACAGGTGATCAAGAGCGCGATTGAGGCTGCGACAATGCTGCTCCGGATCGATGATGTTGTGAGCGGGATCAAGAAGAAGAAGGAGCGCGGAGCCCAGGGTCCAAGCGACGATGCTGGAGATCGAGAGGACATTCCAGAGTAGTGCGCTTTTCTCTTCGTCTCCGAGATTGTCATTCTCTCTTTCTTGTCTCTTTTTCAAATTGCACGGCTACGATCTACTTAGTATAATCTAGGTCAATTTTTGGACGGTTACGATCTACTTAGCATATTCTAGAATTTCTCAAAAGAAGCAAACCATGCAAGAAGAAGAGAGAGCACAGCCCAGAACAAGTTCATGATAGATGGACGGCTATGATCTACTTAGCATATTTTAGGGCAAATTGTTGGACAGCTACGATCTACTTAGCATATTCTAGGAATAACTCTGAGAATTTGAGTTCACGAATCAAGAAGCAAGCTCTGCGGCCATGGCGGAGGAATGGGGATTCTCCAATGCGAGCTTCGACTGTAGAAATATTGCGCCTTCTCACCAGGGCGTGGAGGATGGAGGCCTTCAAGTGCTGTCGAGCAACATGCAGGGCCAGGAGCTCGTGTCGGCAAGATTCCGGATGCTCGATCTCCAAGATCACGATCGGCCGCTGCCCGAGAGATTCACGGTGGTGGTCTTGGGGAAAGATCGGCGCAGCTCGCTTGCTGCAAGGGCGGAATCGCTCAGGGTAGATTTCGGTGTCGTGGAGGACGCCAGGACGAAGATCCAGGCCCAGATCGCCAATGCCAAGAAGCAGCCAAGCACCAAGAAGCACCCGAGCGCCAAGGCCAGGCGATCCATGGCAAGGAAGAGGGAGCTAGCGCAGCGCCAGGATCTCGAGGAGCTGGTGGCCCGGCTGGAAGCGCAGAAGGCCCAGATCGAGGTGGATCGCACGGACAAGGAGCTCGCGCTGGGCGGAATGGAGGCCTATGTGAAGCGCGCAAGGCTAGTGAGGAGGCGGATCCTTCTGGAGATGGCGAGGAACAAGGCGGTGGAGAAGAGCGGCAAGCCTTACACTCGAGGAATGAGCTGGGACTACTTCTTCCGCGAGGCAATGGGACGCCAGCAGCGCGATCGCATTGGCCTGGACGATCGATCGCTGGAGTTCCTGTGCCAGAGCGGCAAGGACGTGCAAGATCTTCACGACGCGGTCAAGGAGTTCCCGATCGTGGACGAGGCCGGGGCGGTTTGTGGACGCCGCGTGTGGAGCGAGCTCTTTACCACCCTCTACGAGCAGCGGCCATCGTCTGTGATCTTTGGAGCTGTGGATGCTAATGTGAGTGATGGTGGTCTTTCGTTTGAGCTTGCGTTCTCACAGATTTCTATCTTTCCCAGGCAGATCGATCTTCCTGATATCAGGGATCCCCATCGCCGGGAGCTTTCTTTTATAAACTTCCAGGGTTTTGATAGATCGGGCTCTCGCCGAGATGGTGGTCGTCACAGTGGCATTTGGCGATTCGGCTCTCCCGATGGAATTCGTCTTCGATGGTGCCATGTACAAGGTGCGGTATGTGGATCCGGCGCTGGCGGTCGATCTTGGCATCGAGGACAGCAATCGGGAGACATGCCTCGAGGCTGCCAAGGCGGCGATCGCTTCCAAGGTGCTGGTTTCTCCGGATGACTTGCATGCGTTTGCTTGCGCTGCAGGGAAGTGGGAGCTGGATGATCGAAACGTCCTTCTGGTCACGACCAAGCAGCACTTCCTGGCCAAGGATCTTGCCAAGGCGGAGAGGCAGCTCGCACTTGCAAAGATCGACCAGGAATGCGAGGAGAGGGTCTTGGAGCTGGTCACCAAGCATCCACCGCTCGTAGAGGATCCAACGCCGGTCGATCTGGAGGCCCTTCATCAGAGAGTTTCCGAGCTGGAGGAAGAAGTCCGCGTGGGGGAGCAAGCGCTCGAGAAATTGGAGGAGAGACTCGCGGCGAGCAAGACAGACATGGAGGTGGGAGACAAGCTGGCGAGGCGTGCACTGCTGGAGGCTGGGAGGCTTGCGCGCGACACAGGAGGTGTGATATTCTCGGACAGCATGGAGAGTCTTCTCGAGGGTAGCCATGCCGAGCTCTACCAGGCGGCCCACGAATGTGGTCGAGATGAGCTCCTGGAGTCATGTGAGGGAGAGGAGAGGTGGCTCACTCTCCATGCTTATGTTTATGATCCATGAAGTTCGAAGGCTTTGTTTGTAAGTCAAGAACATTGAAATAAGTGGATCTTAGTGTCAATGCATTCGCTAGAAGTTTAGAGTTGGACAAACACCTCTATTGAATTGGAGTATCGAACGAGTGCCCAGGTAGAATCGCCAGCTCCTCCCAAGTTCAAGAGAATGGATTGGACGACCTTTGAGTCCTGGTCTTTGCTTGCTCCAAACTGGCACGCTAGCATCTTCACCTTTGAGACTGCTGGCTTCTCCGGAAAAGATGGCGGTGCGTGCCTTGCAAAGTCCGAGACGAGCAAAGGTGCGCTTGATTCGAGGACTTGCGAGGCCGCTTCGGCGAGGAGGCATCGGAAAGCTCAAGATATGGCCGGCTTGGAGCGAGAAGTTCATGAGCGTCTCAAACTCGGTCATGCTCTTCAGCGCAGCATCTCGGTCCTTTTGCTGTGGAGTCTGGTGGCAAGTTCTCCAGGGCGTCTTTATGGAACTCTCATGACGTCTAGTGTCTAGGACGACATGCATGCCGGAGGCTTCAACAATAACATTCACTGCTTCGTTTTTCTTATTTGTTATTTTCTTGCCTCTGGTAATCTCACTGTTTTCTTTTGTAATCGTAGCAACTGATATGCTCTGTGATCTTTCAAGCTATCTTCCGATGAGCCTTGCATTCCGCGCCCGATGATCTGCGGATCATCTTTCGCCGAGCCTTGCGCATTCAAAACAACGGGCGCGGAATGCAAGGCTCGGCGAAAGATGATCTGCGAATTCGTGCGTCTTTTGTTTTGAATGATTATAGATCAGATGAGCAATCTCGATCTTTACGACTGTTGACTTGGACTTGACCGCGAATTTTCTAGGGATACTCATTGTATGCGTTCTGGTGTTGTTTCTCTGGGCCAGAGTTGCGGACCTCCAAAGAGCAATACGTGCCTCAGGCGACGCCCGTTGATTGCATCATCTACCAGCTCCTTTGCAATAGGAAACGGTAACCCAACGAGGGTGAGCAAAGGATCGTCTGCTGCCGCCGCTGTTGGAGTGATCAGGGCAAATTTTTGCTTTTGGCAACTTTTTATTGTGGGCGAGGTTGATCTCTCTCTTTCCGGCGATGGCTTTCAAACAAGAAAAGCCCGACATTTACGCATGGAGGCGTCCGAGTTGCCCCCAATTTTTCTCTGTCCAGTAGTCTCAGCATTTTATACATTGCCTATATTATATATTATATTTAAATATTGGTTTATATAGTTATACTTTTTTCTTTTTTCTCTTTTTCTTTTTTATCTATTTTTCTTTTATCTTTTTGTGTTAATGTTTACTTATCTCCTGTACTGGGGGTGATCTCTTTCTGTATAGCATCCTGAAAAGCCTTAGCCCTATCCAATAGTGACTGCAACCATTTGCTTCTGTCTTTGTCCTCGTCACTTTTTGAAGATGCAAGTTCTGCAACTTCTCCATTTGATGTTGTGTGCCATTGTTTGCAGATCTCCAGTGCGGGCTTCTTCAGATCTCTGTCGATTGCCATGAGCTCCCAAATACCCACCAGATCTTTCACCTGGTCGATATCCTTGTCAATGATGGCCCATGCAGCATGATCAGCATCCAGCTTCTTCAGAAATTCGTCCTTGGTCTCGAGTGATGTTGCTCCCCAGACACGGACTGTTACTTTCGATGTTTCAAACTGAAGGCTCGAGTTGGCAAATTCGGAGGACTCGGTATCAGAGATTTGCGAAAACTTACCCTCAGCTTTGCCATCGAAAAATGGCGAGCTGTAACTAACTTCACCTGAGATTTCCAGCTTGCGTAATCCTCTGCGCATCAGCAAGCATGCATTGACCTCCTGGCTGCTGGTGACGTTCACCTCTTTAAAGAGCACGCCACCAACATGGTACAAACCGGCATACACATAAGAGCTGTATTTCTCCAAGAAACCTGTCGCCTCAGTAGCGCCGGTAACACGTCGAGCATCTGCCTTGGCTTCATCAGTCAGGGTCATTTGGAGTTGAGGGATCTGAAAGCACTTCATGGGGACGTACAAAGACTCGGTGACGATCACTGTGCGAACTTTTTTGTGCACTTCTTTCTTGCATTTCTCCTTCTCCTCTTCGGAGTAATCACCCTGCAGCTTCATGGTCAATTTACCCAAACTCACCCCGACCTTTGCCGCAAGAGTCCATCCTTGAGTGCTGAGCTTCTCTTGAAATGTATTATAATCCTCAATGCTGGAGAAATTCAACGTCTCGTTCTTCTGTGGCTCCACCGGGCCCCTGATTGCTATCTTGCTGGGGACCTGAAGAACGTGCGTGCTAAGCACTGGCCCAGGTTCTTTGCCACTCACTTTGAAACCACGGAGAGCCCGCCCACCACTGGCAGTGGCCAGAACATTTGTCAGACTTGAATCATTCTCGCTAGCCATGACCAAAGGAGGAGGATAGTATATAGAAGGAAAAGAGAAAATGGTGCAAATATGCGAGCAAGAGTCAGTTGCCACCCACTAAGAAACGTTCTTCTCTAGAAAACAAAAGACTGCGAAACTCAGATGTATGCAGATTGACTGGCATGAGGAACCCAATTTATATGGCTAGAGAAACAAGTAGCCGGTGTGCTTTACTTGAGACTTGCAATTGAGATCTCTATGAATGCAAGCAAGCATAGAATCTCCTTTTATAAATGGACAGAACGGATTGTTAATATTGCGACAGGTCCAGGACGTTCAGACTTGTTGAAATTGCTGATGAGAGTTGTGAGATAGAAGTGTGCCAGGTGTCTTGTATCAAACATCATCCAAAGAAGGCTGAGCTCTAAGTATCGAGATTTTAAATAGCATATGGATTCGCACAACTGAGATGGGTGGCATAGTTAGAAGCTAGTCAACGCAATGTCTTTGACTTTTAGTTGACTGTGTTTGACTGGAAAGAAAGAAGCCTGGTTTCCTCGGTCCATGATTTCTCATGGGGGCGAGACTCTGGACGAGATCCGAGAGCGCTACGCCTCACTCCTGCGCTCGCGTGCCAATTCCAGGGATCTCGCCCGGGGAATCCAGCTGCATTCGCAGATATCCTCCTCGGCACAGCTCCGTGAAGATCGATTCCTGGGAAATCTCCTGGTCCACTTGTATGGGCGTTGTGGGCGCCCGGAGGAAGCGCGCAGGGTCTTCGATAGCATCCCGTGCCCCAACACCTTCTCCTGGAACATCATGCTCAAGGCCTACACCCAAAACGGGGATCTCGACCAAGCGCGCCGCCTCTTTGATCTCATCCCTTGCCGCGACATGGTCTCATGGAACACAATGCTGGATCTCTTTTCTCTCTTCAGCAATCTCCCGAGTGTGCTTTTCTCTTCGTCTCCGAGATTGTCATTCTCTCTTTCTTGTCTCGTCTCTTTTCAAATTGCACGGCTACGATCTACTTAGTATAATCTAGGTCAGTTCTTGGACGGTTACGATCTACTTAGCATATCCTAGATATTCTCAAATAGATGGACGGCTATGATTACTTAGCATATTTTAGGGCAAATTGTTGGACAGCTACGATCTACTTAGCATATTCTAGGGATAACTCTGGGAATTTAAGTTCACGCTGGGAATCAAGAAGCAAGCTCTGCGGCCATGGCAGAGGAATGGGGATTCTCCAATGCGAGCTTCGACTATAGAAAGATTGCGCCTCACCAGGGCGTGAAGGATGGAGGCCTTCAAGTGCTGTCGAGCAACATGCAGGGCCAGGAGCTCGTGTCGGCAAGATTCCGGATGCTCGATCTCCAAGATCACGATCGGCCGCTGCCTGAGAGATTCACGGTGGTGGTCTTGGGGAAAGATCGGCGCAGTTCGCTTGCCGCAAGGGCGGAATCGCTCAGGGTGGATTTTGGTGTCGTGGAGGACGCCAGGACGAAGATCCAGGCCCAGATCGCCAATGCCAAGAAGCAGCCAAGCACCAAGAAGCACCCGAGCGCCAAGGCCAGGCGATCCATGGCAAGGAAGCAGCGGCCATCGTCTGTGGGGGAGCAAGCGCTCGAGAAATTGGAGGAGAGACTCGCGGCGAGCAAGACAGGCATGAAGGTGGGAGACAAGCTGGCGAGGCGTGCACTGCTGGAGGCTGGGAGGCTTGCGCGCGACACAGGAGGTGTGATATTCTCGGACAGCGTGGAGAGTCTTCTCGAGGGTAGCCATGCCGAGCTCTACCAGGCGGCCCACGAATGTGGTCGAGATAAGCTCCTGGAGTCATGTGAGGGAGAGGAGAGGTGGCTCACTCTCCATGCTTATGTCTATGATCCTTGAAGTTCGAAGGCTTTGTTTGTAAGTCAAGAACATTGAAATAAGTGGAACTTAGAGCTGGACAACAATCTCTTGCGGTGCTATTGAATTGGACCTAGGCTCCAATAAAGAACTTGCCTCCAATCTCCACGGCAAAAGGGACCGAGACGCTGCGCTGAAGAGCTTGACCGAGCTTGAGACACTTATGAACTTCTCGCTCCAAGTCGGCCATATCTTGAGCTTCCGATGCCTCCTCGCTGTAGCCGCCTCGCAAGTCCTCGCATCAAGTGCTCTTCACTCGTCTCGGACTTTGCAAAGCATGCACCGCCATCTTTTCTGCAGTCTCAAAGGTGAAGATGCTAGCGCGCCAGTTTGGAGCAAGCAAAGACCAGGACTCAAAAGTCGTCCAGTCCATTCTCTTGAACTTGGGAGGAGCTGGCGATTCTACCTGGGCACTCGTTCCATACTTGTACGTTGCTCTCATGACGTCCCAGAGGCTTTAACAATAACGTTCACTGCTTATGTCCCATTTTTTTTCCTGTCGCTTGCATGCTGCTGTGGATTAAGCGCTTCGAGCGCAGAGCTGAGCAAAAGATGATTTCTCAGAAACATTCCGGGCAAATGATTGAGGCCTGGATTCTGCAGAACATTGAGATGTCAATCAAGGCGATGATGGAAACATTCTGCGTCACCACAATGAGTTTGTCATCTGATGGAGCCACGTTTTTCTTATTTGATATTTTCTTGCCTCTGGCAATCTCACTGTTTTGTTTTGTAATCGTAGCAACTGATATTCTTGGACCAGCTCTGTGATCTTTCAAGCTATCTTCTGATGAGCCTTGCATTCCGTGTGCTGCGCTCCGTCCACGTAGAGGAGGAGGCGTCTTTGTTTTGAATTTTGTTGTTTCCTTTCTGAAGATTATAGATCGAATGAGCAAGCTCTACATCAAATAGATCTTTACGGGCTTATTCAGCGCAAGGATTGATCATTCTAAGATAAGTCTAAAGTAACGACCGATATTCTTTTGTGGGATGCGTTCTGGTCGATGTTATTTCTCTGGGCCAGAGTTGCGGACCTCAAGAGCAATACGGGCCTCCGGCGCCCGTTGATTGCATCATCTGCCAGCTCCTTTGCAATCTGAGAGGGGGTTCACCCAACGAGGGTGGGTAAAGGGTCGTCTACTGCCGCCACCAGGTCTCGATGTTGCTGTTGGAGTGATCAGGTCAAATTTTTGCTTGGCAACTTTTTAGGTGTGTCTCATTCGCCATGCACTGTGGGTGAGGTTGATGCAAGAAAATTTGCCATGCATTTCTCTCTTTCCGGCACTGCTCGAGATCTACGCATGGAGGCATCCAGAGTTGCCCCCAATTTCTCTGTCCAGTAGTCTCAAGAAGCTGCATTTTGTACACTCCCTATATTATATTACATTTATATAGTTATACTTTTTTCTTTTTTTCTTTTTTCTTTTGTTTTTGTGTTAATGTTTACTTTGGTGGTGGGTTCGGCTTGTTATCTCCTGTACCGGAGTTCGACTGGTTGATTTCTTTCTGTATAGCATCCTGATAGTGACTGCAACCATTTGCTTCTGTTTTTGTCCTCGTCACTTTTTGACGATGCAAGTTCTGCAACTTCTCCACTTGATGTTGTGTGCCATTGTTTGCAGATCTCCAGTGTGGGCTTCTTCAGATCTCTGTCGATTGCCATGAGCTCCCAAATACCCACCAGATCTTTCACCTGGTCGATATCCTTGTCAATGATGGCCCATGCAGCATGATCAGCATCCAGCTTCTTCAGGAATTCGTCCTTGGCCTCGACTGATGTTGCTCCCCAAACACGGACTGTTACTTTCGATGTTTCAAACTGAAGGCTCGAGTTGGCAAACTCGTAGGACTCGGTATCAGAGATTTGTGAAAACTTACCCTCGGCTTTGCCATCGAAAAATGGCGAGCTGTAACTAACTTCACCTGAGATTTCCAGCTTGCGTAATCCTCTGCGCATCAGCAAGCATGGAGGTCTCATGGCTGCTGGTGACGTTCACCTCCCTAAAGAGCACGCCACCAACATGGTACAAACCAGCATACACATGAGAGCTGTATTTCTCCAAGAAAGCTGTCGCCTCAGTAGCGCCGGTAACACGTCGAGCATCTGCCTTGGCTTCATCAGTCAAGGTCATTTGGAGTTGAGGGATCTGAAAGCACTTCATGGGGACATACAAAGACTCGGTGACGATGACCGTGCGAATTTTTTTGTGCATTTCTTTCTTGTGTTTCTCCTTCTCCTCTTCGGAGTAATCACCCTGCAGCTTCATGGTCAATTTACCCAAACTCACCCCGACCTTTGTCGCAAGAGTCCATCCTTGAGTGCTGAGCTTCTCTTGAAATGTATTGTAATCCTCAATGCTGGAGAACTTCAACGTCTCGGTCTTCTGTGGATCCACCGGCCCCCTGATTGCTATATTGCTGGGGACCTGAAGGACGTGCGTGCTAAGCACTGGCCCAGGTTCTTTGCCACTCACTTTGAAACCACAGAGAGCCCGCCCACCACTTGCAGTGCCCAGAACACTTTCATTGGTCAGACTTGAATCATTCTCGCTAGCCATGACCAAAGGAGGAGGATAGTATGTAGAAGGAAAAGAGAAAATGGTACAAATATGCGAGCCACCCACTAAGAAACGTTCTTCTCTAGAAAACAAAAGACTGCCAAACTCAGATGTATGCAGATTAGGTGTACTTTACTTGAGACTTGCAATTGGGATCTCTATAAATGCAAGCAAGCATAGAATCTCCTTTTATAAATGGACAGAACGCATTGTTAATATTGCGACAGGTCCAGGACGTCCAGACATCTTGTATCAAACATCATCCAAAGAAGGCTAAGCTCTAAGTATCGAAATTCTAAGTAGAATATGGATTCGCACAACTGAGATGGGTGACATAACTTTCTCTGGGTAGAAGCTAGTCACCGCAATTTCTTTGACTTTTAGTTAACTGTGTTTGACTGGAAAGAAGGGAGAATTGAAAGGAAGGGCATTTGCATAAAAGAATTGCCTCACACGACACTCTGTTTCACCCACAGCTTTGGAATCCCACTCTCTGATGCAGAGTGAACACTCTCCTTGCCTGCCTTATAGTTCTGACCACCAATGACCTCACATTGCTCCGCACCAGCAGTTGCCCTTTCTGGGCAAATGCTGGGAGTGCCAACATGCATTGTTGGATCCATTGAACCTGGTTATAATGCACCATCCTTGGCATCTTGGCATCTGGACGTGCTCCCATTCTGCCTCCATTTCTGATCAAAATGCCTCTGTGTGCGCTCAGAAAAGAGGGCAACGTGTAATGTAAATAAGGTAAATAGAGCTTTGCTTGCGAGAAACTTCTCCGGATGTGGTATCCGCGCCTCCGACGTCGAAGCTAGATCACCAGGTACGAGTGTGGGAAAGTTCTCTTGCTCTGCTCTTTGTTCTTGTTCTTATCATTCCGTCTTTGTATATTGCAACGGGAATAAGCGTCGGATGCTTGGCGCCCGAGTGACTGTTTTTATCTCAAATCGGTGTCTGACACCTTTGATCGAGTCAAGTTTCTCTGTGCGGAATGTTTACCTACTGTTTTTTTGCTTGTGAGCTACCTATTGTGTTCTACCAATTCAGCGGTTTCCCTTTCGCGCGAAACTGCACAGGTCTTTGTCAAATTTTTAAGTTGCTTTCTCTCACAGTAGCCTCACAGTACTTTAATCTTTATGCTGCAGTCAGGAACTCAGGAAGGATCAGCGCACTGAAGCCTGAGTACACATTATAGTCATATGTTGAGAAGCTGTTGCTAATGCCCTTGCTTCCAACAACTTGAAGAATTTGTGCGCCATCCCTCGTCACTTTGGCACTTTGCTGGCCTTTTTGGAACGGCATGGACACAGTCGTCACGCCTGCTTTAACAGGAAACCTCTGTGTTGAACCTCCTGACTGCACCTCAACGCTGGCTGGGGACTTGAGCTTGGTGACCACATAAACACGATCATCCAACACATTCCCGTTCTGAGGCTTGCAAGGATCGTTCGTCGCAGTGGCTTTGGCGCTCTGCGAGTAGTAGAAGATGAAGACGGAGTCATCGGTGATTGAAGGCTGCTGCCCGGTCTTATACCAGCTGATGTAGTACGAGCCCAGCTCCAGGAACGCTTCGTGAGGAAAGTCCTGGTCGTTGGACTGCTGAGGTCCCCAATTCGGATTGTTCATTTTTGCAACATAGGTCCTCTCGACCCAGTCATTCCAGGTAACTATTTCTACAAAATCTGGTTGGTCTTTTATGATCTGCTCCCACCGTTTTATCCAGAGACCGGATCCCTGATAGTTCCCCTTCACCTGGCATCCACAGCTGGTCTGGTCCTTCGGAGTTGTACAGACATCGTTGCAGCATCCGTCGTGCTTGAAGAACCAGGGGCTGACGCTCGCCATATACGACTTCCTAGCGTTCTTGCAAGCTCGAAGATACGCTTGATCTTTATCGTTGGAAGGAGAATTGAAGTTGTCCGCGCTGGAATAAGGCCAAGCCGAAGTATCCCAGGCATAAAGACCATCGATCAGCGAGTTGAACTTATTGATCATGCTGGTCACCTCCTGCTCGGTACCGCCGGTTGGAAAGAAAGTTACAAAGTAGTACTTGTCACGTCCACCAATCTGATCGAACACCGCCTTGTTCCAGCCCTCAAGCGCGTTGGAGTAGCCATCAAACACAGTGTCCTCGTTGCCGAGCCAAGTAGATACAAACTGCTTACCGTTATAGGAGTACTGGCTGGCCCTGCTCGAGTAGCGGGTAATCATCTCTTTGACATTCTCCGCAGTGAGGTGCGTGTTGTCCCTGTGCATGTCGAGCGAGAAGAAGATTTTGAAGCCAAGCTCGTCGGCAGCCTGGTAGATCCCGTCAGCGCGGGTCTTGTACACGTCCTCCCAGTTATTTGTGTTGAGCGCAAATGCATCAATCCCCTTGGACTTGGCGTACCGAATCTCGGCCTTGTAGCCATCCAGATTATCGGGACCTGAAGGAGCATAGAGCATGTAGTGAGCGAAGACAGGACGATTGGCATGACACTGGAAGCAGAATGACAGCAGGAGCAATGTCAGGGAGATGAGGCAATTCGGAAACCCCCTCATTTTCATCTTCAATTTGGGATCGGAGGCCTGTGTTTAAATACTCTTGGGAGTTCTCCGCGTGTACGCTACGGAGCAGCGGCAAGAGGACGTTTTCGCACGTCAGTCAAAGAAGGCACAGGTATTTCTTTGACTTCGACAATGTTAGCATGTTCTAGGAAACTTCGGGATCGGGTTGCAGCAAAGAACATCTTTTAATATTTTGAATATGACAGGCTGAAATTCAAGTTGAGAATCTGACGCCTTGGAACTCTACTCAGTGGTGATGATCGACAAGGATGGATAACAATTTTGAGTTTTCAAAGTACACATACATCCATAATTGGCTTGCTGGCTCATGTTTTAGGCTTTAACTGGAGTTTCCACAATTTAATGGTTGACCTAACCATTAAATTTAGTGTCTTTAAGGTTAGGGCTGGCTGCCGTGGATTTAGCCTTCGAATGCAGACTACTCAACTTTCATAACCAACTTTCCTCATTTACAGCTTTTTAAATTATAATTTATAAAAGGTTTGAAAAAAAAAACATTATTTTTATTAAAAAAAGTAAAGGAAAATAGGGAACAAAATATTTTAATTTTAAAGTGAATATCTAAAAAATATGCTCACCCCTTACAGATTTACAAGTGGCATAAAGAAGATTCACAATGGTTGCTAATAAAAACACATGGGGGGTGGACCAATTCTACATTGATGAGAATGGGAAGGTGGCTTGATTATGGCCTGACTGACATGGCCAAGGAAAGTTCTGCGGCTGCCTAACACAAGTCCTTACCTTGGACTTACACAGGTGAATTTGGCATGTGTTGTGCTGGAACAGAATAAGAAGGTTGAAAATAATGCTGGAATCACGAGAGGGTGTAAGTAGGCAAGGTGGAAGAAGCAGATTGAGAAGCATCCTCAACAGCTATGAGGAACCCTTTTTTCTGGCCAATTTTGTTGGGGCCCCATCAAACAATTATTCATAATTATTGTAAGGAAGAATAATATACTTATAGTTGGCAAATTAGCATTAAAAAAACACACTAGAGTGCCACCTATGCTGAAAAATTGTACTTGGTAATGACAAATATACTCAGTCAAAAAAAAAAAAAAACCTCTTTGACCCAATGACCACTAAACAAGCGCAGACCTGAATTTAAATTGTATGATATCTACATTTTAATAATGTTTATGTCCCAAGAGCCTCTGTGTTGAACGTCTCAATTGGCAAAAAAAAAAGAAGAAAAATATACTCAATCAACAAAGATAAATTTCACTAATAAATTTTATTCTTTGGCCCGATGACGACCTGGTTTTGGCCACTAAAAAGAGCACACTCCTCAACTGTTCCAAATTGGTTTGATATGCCCTGTGGGAACCACTTGAAGATGAATGGCCTTGAAGCGTTTTAAATTAGGCCTCTTTTGGGGGACGAACTCTTCAATCTGCTGGCGGAAATCATGGAGCATGGCCCGCTTCTGGATCCTGTCTGCTGGTCAAGCAGCGAGTGTCAACCAGATGTTCCTTGGGGAGTTCAAGGCTTGACTTTTTACTAGTTTTCGGAATTACATTCTTTGATGTCCAAAATTATCTGGATACACGGGTTTCAAGTTTTAGGGCTCTTGTTAATTTGGACAGGTATGGGGTCGGAGCGGCAGCTGCTTGAATGCATAGATATCTCTTCGCCGGATGTGAAGAGCCTGGCTCTACAGCTAAGAAAGGTGAGTTAAGCTGTCGATCTTCGCATTTCGATGCATTTGGATTCTTGTTCAGGCATGCTTGGAAACTGGGTTCTTCTACGTTATCAACCACGGGATCGGCGAAGCCTTCATGGAGGAGGTGTTTAATCAGACCCGGAAGTTCTTCAAGCTTCCCTTGGAAGAGAAAACGAAGGTGCTACAGGACAAGAGAAATCGGGGCTATACTCCCTACAGCGAGGAGAAACTCGATCCTGTCAAGCAAATTGCTGGTATGGAAACTTGTGGCATGTTGGCTCCAAAATTTAAATTTGGATGTGCAGGGGATTCGAAGGAAGGCTATTATATCGGCCTTGAAATCCCGGAAACTGATCCTAGAGCAAACGAGCCTTACCAAGGACCAAATCAGTGGCCTTCACCAGGTTTGGCTATGGTTTTGAAACTATGCTTGCTGTAACTTACCATGTTATGCTCACCAGAGTTACTACCAGGATGGAGGCAAACAATGGAGAAGTACTTTCAAGAGGTCGAGTAAGTCATATCTCCTGCCATTTTCAAACGTGTTTTTTTTTTTTTTTTTCAGGAATTTATCTAGGCGGCTCATAAAACTCATTGCGATCTCTCTGGATTTGGATGAGACTTTCTTTGATAAACCAGGGATGTTTGATCATCCAATGGCACTGTTGCGGTTGCTTCACTATCCAGGTACCGGAAGAATCACTGACGAAGAAGAATAACTACGTTTGGTACACATTCAGCTGGAGTTACGAATCCAGAGAAGGGAGAGTTTGGTGCTGGCGCTCATAGTGACTATGGGATGCTTACGCTTCTTGCGACTGATAGTGTTCCTGGTCTTCAGGTAATGAGCCAGAAACACTGGTGAGGTTTTCGATCCTGATAGTTTGATAGATTTGCAAAGAGAAAGATGCCAAACAGCAAGTGTGGGAGGACCTACAACCGATCAAAGGGTATGTTTCAGAATTATGAGAGTTGTTCTCGTCTGATGTACACTGCAGAGCTTTCATAGTGAACCTGGGAGATATGCTCGAACGATGGACGAACAATCTATACAGGTTAGAGATTCTGCTGCAGAATTAAAATAATGTTGACGTTCATGGCATCGAAGGTCAACTCTGCACCGCGTTCTGAACCATGGAGAAGAGCGCTACTCGGTAAGCATGACGAACGCCTTTGTTGTTAGTGTGATTCTAGTAGGAACAAACACAGATACCTTTCTTCATGGAGCCAAATTTTGACTGCATTGTGGAGTGCCTGCCAACCTGCTGCAGCCCGTCCAATCCGCCAAAGTGAGTCCATCTTAAATTGAAATCAGCAGACTCATACCTGACTGCCGGCTTCTTCGTACAGATATCCTCCCATCAAGAGCGGTGATCACCTCACATACCGTTACCAGATTACTCACAAAGGCTTGGATGCAAACGCTAAGGAAAGTGTTCCCCAACCTGTCCACTAGGACGGTGGCAATGTAATGTGTATGGTGCCTTCATCTTCGTGAGTTGTCCAAAAAAAATCGTGCTGAGCTTGGCTCGTATATGGTAGGCGTCAGAGCGTTGCCGGTAAGTATCTGAAATTATGAGGCCTCGGAGATGACTTTGCCGGCTTTCTTGATGTTTTCCAGCGCCTCGAGCATCTCTGAGTTCTTTGTCCTCATAAATACTTCATGCAGCAGGTCATAAACGCCAGCGGTGAACGGACAGAGCATGTAGTTGAAAACCTCCGAGATCTCTGACAGTCGGTTCATTCGCTCGTAGGCTCTGATCATAGTCTCGTACACACCAGGCGTTCTGTTGATTCCTTTGTCGAGGATTGCGGTGAAGAAATTGATTCACGACTCGTAATAGCCAGCTTTGAAACACACCTCCAACAACAGCACGTAGACGCTGCCTCTGATCCAACAAGATCTGTCCATCTCCTTGAAGACTGAAATGGTGTCATCCCAGCGTTCAGCCTCAGCGAAGGCTTTGATCAACGTGATAAAGAACTGCTCGCCGAGCTTAACAGTTTCGTGGTCCACAGTTTTCAGCAGCTCCAAGGCTTCGTCGTAACGGCATGCCCTGCAGTAAAGGCCCAGCATGATCACATATGTTGCTTCATTAGGCCGGCTCCAGCTGCTCAGCTTTCACGTAGGATTGCGACCGGCAATTGTAGAGGAAAACATCCGGCTCGATATCACGATCCTTCATGACTTTGAACAGTGCTTCTGCTTCCTCAGGCTGACCTGCCCTGGCGCAAGGTGGTGTAGGCCAATGCCCTGAATTTTCATTTTAGTAAGCAGGACCTTTAGAATTTTGGTGTCGCTCAAGTCTTTGCAGATCGAAAAGAGCGCTGATGCAAACGCCTGTGAAACAACCGGTTCGACTTGCACGGGGTGGATGCAAGAATGCAGAGCAAGGTGCTTCCACCACAAGCACCACTCACTCAGTTCGACGCGGGCCTTCTGGTATTCTATGTTTAGAAGTCTTATGATCTCAGAGAATGCATTTGTTTTTCATTCAGGATCACATCCATGATTGAGTTGTTTGAACTGTTGAATGCGGCATAGCTGACTTTCTCTTAATAATCATCATTGCTTGAGTTGGAAAAAAAAAGTCACCTTGTGAGGGTGAGAAGTCGAACACATTACCATGGATGCCTAATTTGGGAGGTGAAATCAGCAATATTTTGGAGAGGCAACTAGGGGATGCAATTGGAGATGGTGGGGATTTGTAATAGTATGGAGAGGGTGGAGGAGATGCAACAGGAGGAGAATATAACTACCAGCATGCATCCTATCTGCAGCCTTTGATATATAAGTGTTGGTTGCGCTCCATGTTCTCCAAGTTTCTCAGCATGAATTTGCACAGTAGAAAAACCACATCTCTCCTTGTTGTGATGGCGCTATGCTTGTGTTTCGTTGCTTCTTGTGGGGTATGGGTAAGGTATACAGAGAGGCCTCGACTAGGCCCCAGGCTAGCGCACTGATTTATCAGGTTCGGAGAATTCTACAAGGTGTACTTAATCAGTCCCCGAACTTCAACACTGGTGAGCTGATTGTAGATGATCTTCCCATAATTGACGCGGTACATGTCGTCAAGATTAAGGTTTGGGTGTTGAACACTGTCTCATGTTCACCTACCGTCCTGGGGAGAACCACTGTACCAGGGAGTTCGTCGCCTCTCCTTGCAGCTATGTGGGAAGCAGCCGAGACCAGTGGATATGGTGGCATTACAGGCACCAATCAGTACTTGGAGATTCAGTGTATTCAAACTGATGGCGGCGGTACTGGTGCACAGCCAAGTGCGCCTATACCTGCACTCCCCACACCTGATGCTGCTGCACAAAGGAACTGGGACTGTCACGCCCACTATAATACCATGTTCAGCAAGGTCAATTATAAGGACAAGTATGAGGCTGGGACGTTACCACGGATGTTCGAAAGACATTCCCGCTGCATTCCTGAGGATCCACTCCTTAATAGAAAGGCTGGTTGTGAGCTTGTGCTGCACCTTCTTCTCACATTCTCATTGTACATTTTCATAGTAGAGGAACGATGTCTCTCCTTCTCGTTGCGTCGGTGCTATGCCTGTGGTTTGTTGTTTCTCGCGGGGTGTTTATAAACCCTACAAGGAGACCTGCTGCATTGACTCGGAGCAGGGCCGCTGCGATGATGAATACAATTGCGGATTTGCTAGGACATTTTATTAGATTCTGGAATGGTCAGAATGGTCGTCGCTCAGCGCTTCATAGCTTATGGTATAAGTACATGGTGAATAGACATGACTGTAGGGTCTGCTGACTAGGCAGATGATGAGGATGAATGCTATGTCATCGATCCTCACTAACCCAGCTACGTGACGGGCGACTTGCTTGTAGACTATCGAGGGATTAAATATCCGGATTAAGGCTGGGGTTTTGAGCGAATATGCGTGTTCAGCTAACCCAGATTGGGGAAGGGAGATACCACTGGATCAGTTGCAGAAACATGCTGCGACTCTCGTGACAGCATTGGGGCAGGAATATGCTAGCATTGCAGAGCAACTTCGCGTGAAGACGTACTAGTAAAAAAGTATGGCCAGAAGCCCAGAAGCACAGCTTCAAACTCATCTGGTCTTAAATACATGAACTCCTCAGGAAAGGCATAACGAAGCAATGCGAACAAGAATGCGGCTGGTGCCATAGACGAAATTCCCACAGTCCATGACGTGCTGTAAGTTGGAGATATTTCTCAAGAGGTTTTCGTGGCTGTAACTCGTTTGATTTTTGTTTTCTTTGTGGTGGTGGTACAGAATGCCAGCGCAAAGATGCCAATTGATAAGGTGGTGACTCACGAAGATGCTGCAAGGGTTCAAGCCGCGGGAACAGTGGTGGAGTCGCACAGCGTGGTGGAATTGCAGCGACATTACAGTCCGCTGCGGACAAGAATGCAGCATCCGACTTTGAGCCCCGGGACGGGCAGGCTGGAAGGATTCCAAATGTGTAGAGACTTCAAAATTTTGTTAAGGTTTTGTAAATGAACTGTTCATATTCATTTTTCATGGTCAATAATTTCGGGTTCAAGATGAAATGATTAACTTTCAACTTATGATCCTGATTCAAAACTTTTGACCTGAACTCTCATCAAGCTCGAAAAATTCCCTTATGAAATTTTCATAAGTTTTCTAACCTCCATATGGTCCTGCTTCCATTCTGATGCCAAATTTCATCATTCTCAAGATGGAAGGATAACTTTCGACTTATGTAGTCCTGATTCAAAACTCTCGAAAAACATCATATCTGCAGAAGAGGCTTGACAACTTTCAAGTTCATTCCTTTTTTTTCATATTTGTTAACATTTTTTAAGCATGACTAACTTAATCTGACGCTTCTACTCAAATTTGTGCGGACACCAGTGGATTCCTCTCCATATGGTCCTGCTTCCATTCTGATGTCCCGGACTTGTCCTTTTGGTCACCGCCTTTCCATGCGTCATCTGAGGAGCAAGACGAAAACGATGGTGAGCCCTGTGCTAGCATATAATCATCTTACCTTGAATTTCTTCCGTAGATTCTTCGAGGCCTTTTTGCGATATGGTGTTCACGATTCTTCTCCATCTGTTGAATGCACAGGGAAAACAAATCAAACAATTATGTTAAAGAGGAATGCCATGGCGTTACCTCGGTTTTAATGTGCCTTCTCGTCTCTTGCATGTCAAGTTCTGGTTTGGGAACAGGCTCCCTGCACGACAATTATCAAAATTCCAGAGACTGAACAAGGCTATCAGCTTATTTTTTGTACTTGGCGGCCCTGGCGGCATCCTTGGCGAGTTTGATTGCTTTCGCTTCTTGATAAAACTCATCCTCTCGCTGTGTTTGACCATCATCGTCATCTTCGGATTGTTCAACAGGTGATTCCGCCCGACCAGAGGTCTGGACCTCACGCTTTCTTCTTCTTTCTCCAATGTGCTCCTTCACAGGCAGGTCGGTATCGCTTGAAATGATCTGCCAAGCCGCGTTTAGTGACAAGGCGTACTCGTTCTAAACACTCACTTTTGGCTTCTTTTGACGTTTTCCAGCTTCAGCAACAACTCGCGATATGGTTTTCGGCTGCGACTCTTGGTCAAGGGCACCCAAATCATCCTCCAAGTCATCCAGCAGCCCACGGTGCCTGCCATATGAATGTTGATGAAAAAGAAAGGTCTGGTGCTGTAGTCTCACCGTTTCGCCTCACGCCTTTTTCCAGTTTGGAGTTCTGAAACTCTAGTCTGCTCCAGTAACTGCTCACGTCTAGCTTTTTCTTGTAGTCTTTCCATCTCTCTTAGCATGTTTCTGCTTTCTTCTCCGACAAACTGTGGCTGTAAGACAGAATTGTTATATATACGTATTCAGAGATACCTGTTCAGCTGGCTTAGCATTTTGGACGTTGTGCCGCGAATGTTTGGATTTATGGTTTCCATTTGCAGTCGCCTTTGACTCCTGCTGAACTAATTCATTACATATATTTTGAAAGCTAATGGTGATAAGAGATTCCTGTACCTTTACTTCATCCTTAGCGGAATCCTCCTGTTGTGGCAACTTGGAAGTATCTAGTACCATATGTTTATCAATTTGTTGTTGCAGTTTCTTGTCTATTGGACGTACCTGGTGTTGATCACCATATTTATTTGGAATATCACAAAAATAATGCACAAACTCACCTTGTCAAGCAACGTCCGAATTTCAACCAGCTTTGCAATCACTGGATGATCACAGACTGATCGCCCTTCTGCTTTGAGAAGCAGATAAAAAACGATAGTTCGGCAGTAACTCAAAAGAAGCATATGCTTCATTTCCATGTAGTTTTTGCCCTCTCTAGTTGCGAAGTTCCCGTCCTCCAACTGTTAACAATAGAGAAATGTAAGTGTTACGAAGCCACTGCTAAGACGTATTTACCTTCTTTAAGAGGGTTGCACTTTATGTTCCAGCTCGTGCAGCGCCTCCTTTAATTCAGTTAGAAGGCCAACAAGCTCTGGAGCATTACTGTAAACAACGTGAGAATTAACTGACGAACTTGATTTGAGAAGATCGCCTCACCTCATTACAACTTGCAACTTTTCATCCTTGGAAAGAGAGTCAAAATCTTTCTTTACTTTCTCAATGGGTACATCTGATGTTTTGTCTTTGACCTTGTCTTTGACCAACTGATCACTTCGCTCTACGAGTTTCTGTGAATATCATTCGAGGTCAATATGTAATATAATCAAAACTGTCTTGTACCTCCAAGGTATCAGTTTCTTCAGGTATGTCTTCATCAGAAACCTGGTCAAAATCTTCCGGTCGATGGCTTTCTGCTATTTTTTGTTGTATTCGTCGAGCTTCATCTTCTTCCAGTGCAGGCAATTCATCGTCACTTGATTGTATCTGATAAAAATTTCTCAATACGTACAGTTGACAAAGAGAAGAAACCTCACCTCGTAATCGATGTTATCAGCTCGGTAGTAGTCTCTTTTGCGTTTACCCCAGTCTGCCTTCTCTTTCTCATCTTCATCTTCTATGATTCCTGTTTTCTGCCTCAAGTATTTTGCCTGTTTTTCAACTGGAAAAATAATAAACAGTTAGTGTATCGTGACTATAAGGACATAGTCGGAGTTACTTTTGGCAGCCATGTCATCGAGTTCCTCTTCTCCCATGTCTTCGTCCTCCTGTAACAGACGTTGCATATTATAACTTCAGAAATACCAAGCAGCCGTGTTACCTCATCTTCACTTTCTTCCCCCTGTAGAAAATGAAAACAAACTCTTGTTTTAGACAGCAGAAGAACGAAAATTGACTATCACACCTTCAGATAAAAAACTGGATTTAATTCTTCGTCATCCCCAGAGTCTGTTGAAGATCATTAGCTAAATGAATGTATGCGCAGGAACTGAGTACCTGTTGGCTCCAGTGATAGTTTGTCCCGGTTCTTATGAACTGCAAGCTCAAAAATCAGTTAAAATCCAACAGAAAAGTCCCTCAACAACTCTCTAACCCAAACAGAGACTCAACTCCTTTAGATTCCCTCCAAACACAATAGATTCTCAAGCTCATTTTAAGGCCATTGCACTAAGATGGCTACGAATTGCACTAGATCAGAATGCAATGGAAGATTTAGCACTAATACAATCTTGTGACACACTTAAGGCAAAAGAAACCCGCAAATTCCACCCTTAAACAAATAATCAACTCGAAAATTTTCTTCTCAAATACAATAACTTCACTCCAAAGTCAAACTTCAAACTTTATACAGAACTTCAAAGATGGGATTCAAGCCTAGTGAGTCAACTAAATACATCAACTACTCATCCAAGGCCAAGATTCTTCCCTGCTCCACACTCAAATTGAAACTGAAACTAAAACTAAAAAAGGATATAAGTCCCACTAAAAAAAAAACCTTTCAAAGTTTTGAGGATGGAGTCCTTAACTCACATTCTTTTATATTGCCTCTGCTTAAATACTCATTAACCTGTTAAAAATTAATTAATTTTTTAACCTTTTCTCACACTTATTTTTATTCATAATACAATTGTATTGTCCTACCCCCAAGATTGTAAGGTTTTCTTACAATTTTACACTTTTTTTGTTGTTGATGTGAGATCTCATAGTTGATGTAAATATCCCACTAATTCGTTTATGAACTTTGAGAAATTTTTTCTTCTTCTTGGACATTTTTTATTATTGCGAAAGTTTTCGTAGATTATTGACATTCATAGTTAATTTGATGATGGTTGCATGACATATTACACCTTTAAATTAAGATGTTAATTTGGGCACTCTCTCTTTAAGATAAATATGAAATTTGTCTAAGTACCTGATTATTCTCTCTCTACACAAAGTTAATAAGTCCTAAAACTAAGTTTTAGTGCATGCTAGCCCCAAGAGTTAATTTTTTCGAGGAGGGGGCCTGGGGTTTGTGCCCTCATGTACTTAAATAATATGGAGAAAGCAAGTATGAGAATGTCTAAGTTAGAGACTGAGCCTAGCCTGGCCACTAATTTCAGCTGTCTTGGACTGGACTCGCTCTTCTCAAGGCCTTGTGCCTCTACTCTCCTGAAGCACGCTAGTGCTCATATGTGGGCTAAGTCTCACTACTTGGGTGGAGACTCGTGCTCCTCCCTAGCTAGTGGAGTCTTCAACTTGACAATGTCATAATTCACTGTTGTGGATGAGTCTAAGGCTCATTTAAACTAAGTTCGGGCTAAGTTAGAACTCTCAACGGTGTTATCATGGACATGTGATTGCTGAGCAATCGAGTGAGATGAAAGAGTCATGGTTGACTAGTCTTACTAGTGTTGATGAAATGAGAGCTTGTAGCTCTTAACCAAATGGGAAGTTTGGAGACTAAGTTCCTACTCGAGATGACTCAATGATCGATAAGGGTGAAGACTAACTCAGAACTTGAAGGGTCAAAACATATCTTCCAGAGACTAAAGGAACTAAGAGTGATTAAGGTACTACCTTGACCAATGTGGTCGCAGAAGTCAAAAGGTGTAATGTGCATAAGCACACTACGAGTTAGACTTAGTGAAAGCGAAGTCTAGAATATGTGAACTTGAACTCAAAAGTTGAAAATGAAGAGTCTAATGAGAAAGATATTGAATGGCGATGACAAGTTCGTCTTGTCATGAGGACAACGTGAGCGTGTGGCTCAGGCCTTCAAGCTTAGTGTGAGTCTCATGCTCGCAGGTGGATGATAAAGCAGTGACTTTTTGGGTTTGTCCTCACTACGGTTCTAACTTAGTATGTGTTGTGATTGTGATGACTAAGATGACCCTAGGTGAGTTGTACCTTAAGGTGAACACAAAAGTCACCTTACCTCATCGTGACCCTTTAACCCTCAGATGTTGCAGAAGTGTGTAAGGTAGAAATAGGGAGACTGCTAGGCCCTTGATGTACCTTAGTGCACAAAACACCTTGAAGTGAGGAGGGTACAAGGCCTCTTAATTTAAGTATGCCTTTGACAATTGGAGTTCACTAGTTGGGATGGTACAACTACTTGGAATGATCATCCTAGTCTATGCTGGATGCACATGTGACGAGGGTGGGGTCTATGGGTTCAAGTCCAAGACTCTAGTGCTTGAAGTGGTGAGGGTTGGGACTGGGTAATTGGTCCCTAACCCTTGTGTGATTCAAAAGTTGGAGGTGAACTGGACTTGAAGCAAAGGTGAAGTTGGTGTTGTGCACAATACACGTGATGAATGGATGCTAAATTGAAAAAGCTTGATAGGGTGAAATATAACTTAAAATATTTTTTAAAAAAGAAATGTGTGTAATATAACATCCCAACAGCTTAAATTCACTTAGATTCATCATTTGTATTTATTCTGCATCCTTGCTCTCATCTTTTGTTCATAAATTCTCTTTTTAAAATTTATTTAAATTATTTAAAAAATATTTTTAACAACTTTTTTTAAAGAATTGTTTAGTATTTTCTTACATTCATTTGGGTTTTTCACTAATTTTCAATTTGAAAAAAAAATTCATTCTCAAAATTGGTATATATGATCTTTTCTTAGATTTTTTATTCTTTTCAAATTTCATATCCATGCTTTGTTATTTTTATTCTCACATTCTGAAATATTTCTACTCAAAAAATTAATATTTTTAATATTTTTTTTTGTTAAACTTTTTTTTCTAAGATTTCCCCTTATGAAATCCTCATCCATCTTTAATAGTACTATTGATCTTTTCTTCATTCGAGATTATCCTAAGAAATCTTAAGCTACTTTTCATGGTGTTACTTTATTATTTTTAAGATATCCTTATGGAACCTTAATCTTCTTGTTTTAAAAGATGATGCCCTATCATTTTCAAAATTCCCCTATGAAAATTCACAGTTTTTTATTTAACAAAAGTTCTATTAGTCCTTGCTTTTTCTGAGATTCTTTTATAAAATCTTTGATTTTCTTTCGTTAATGGTGTTAACTTTGTTATTTTGAATTTTTTTTGGGAAATCCTCATTTTCTTTTTTTTGCAAAAGTTCTATTAGCCTTTGCTTTTTTTGAGATTTCTTTATATTTACATATTCCAAAGTTTTAAAATCTTATTAAAAATACTTGGTGCATTTTTATATTCTTTCAAGTTGATTGAAATGTCTTTCTTAATCAGAAAAGATACTTTCTTTGAATTGTTATTTGTTGTTTCATTTGCAAAAAGAATTTATTAAGCTTTTTCTTTTATCTTTAGGTTTTATATTATTTTTGATGATGATACTCTTTTTTTCTGCATTCCTGTCAAGTCTCCTAGAATTTTTTTTAATTCTTTTTTATTTGTTGTTTTTTTTAAATTTTTTTTAAATTTTTTTTTACTTATTTTTCCTTTTTCTTATTTATTTTTTTTATCATGACCTTTAAGTACTTATATTTTACATCAAACTACTTCAGATGTGATTTGAAATGTCTATATATTTCTTTGGATCCTTTGAATTTTCATATGTATTATGGCTTCTTCATGTACACACTTAAAAAACTCTAGATTGAAGTAGCACAAAGTGCTTGTGGATGCCTGTCCTACACTAAGGGTGTGTAAAACAAAGGTAATATCTAATATATATCAAGGGGCTTTGTTGTGTTTCAAGGCTCCCAAGTTGGAAGATTTTGATTTAGAATCTTCTAATTGAGTGTTTCAGCAGTAGTGTATGTATACCCTATCCCAAGTAGCACTGGAAGGATATGATCATGTTAAAAGGTAGTGAAGTTGAGTTAGTTGCAACATTGCAAGTTACTTCATGTGAATATGAATCTTGATATGGAGGAGCTGCTGTTGGGCTGCCCACTACTTAAGAAATCTAATATTTTCCTGAAAGCCAAAGCAGAATTCCAGTGTAAGTGACTAATTTTTCCATTCTACTTTAGTCACTTAACCACACTTCCGACCACTTAGAGGAGTCTCACTCACAACCTCCATATGTCCTATTTTAGACTTGGGCTTGCTAGCCCCAAGAATGGCATCCTCGCCACTCAACGTTTGCACTTGGTCCAAGTGCTCCACATGTCCGATCCCATGAATGACATCCCAAGGTACCACTGACATATCGGCCCGTTATGCTAAGGCCATGCCCATTCACCTTGGTCACATCGGTGGTCTGACACCACTTACATCATAGTCCCGTCTCCCAAAGACTGGGCCATCCGTCCATGAATGATCATCCCAGATCCACTCCTTAGCATACTTAGGATGCCCATAGACATGGGGAATAGCCTTCCCCAATATCCCCTGCCCATGGCCGTGTTCGCCAACACTGCTATTGGACCAAGGCCCACAGGCCCGTCCACTAAGTCCCATGGTTCTCTGGGACTTCCTCCTCACATGACTGTATCCTTGGTTTCTACACTATAGGACGACTCCTCTTCCTTTTCACAGTCTGGGACTTTGGGGCAACATTTCGGAACACCACGGCCTTACGCGAGCCTTGTGGGTACTCTCCCCGCCTTCCGCCTTTGGGTGCTCTAGCCATGGGCTTAGAGCGAGGTTCCGTTGAGCCACGCCTAGTATCCAAGTAGGCAGTGCCACCCACACTTGGACTAGGAGCATCGGCCAGTCGATCTCCTGGGGGAACTAGAGCCAGCTCTTGAACACTTCATCAAGCTACCCTGTTTGTCAGTCCGTGTTCACTCTAATCTTGGACTTCTCAGTGGGCAACTCATCACCCAACACTGGGTACAGCCTTCCTGGGCCAAACTGGCCTTTCCTGGCCAAACTGGCTCCATTGCAGTCCTCCCCCTTACTATACTTTTGGAGCTCACCAAACCCCCTAGGGTTTGGGAGACGAACGCTGGGGGGTTTGGTGAGACGAACGCTTTGGGCTTTCACCCTCTTAGACTCGAACTCGGACTCGGACTCGGCCTCGGTCTAGTCTCGACCTCGGACTCCATCTCGGGCTCTATCTCGGATCCATCTCGGTGTAAGCTCCTGAGTTTGGACTTCCCGAGAGGTCACCTAGCCCAATACTATTCAAACCCAAGGACGCTTAACCCTAAATATCCCAAGACCCTTAACCGATTGAAAAAGGGGGTGCACTCCTGTTCATGGGCCCTTTCCTTCTATATTTGAACCTTTATGGATCGCTTCTCGAGTCGTTCTCTTTGGTTGCTTACACTTGGACTCCATCTCAGATTCCATCTCGGGTCCTTCTCGGACTCGATCTCGAATTCCATCTCGGGTCCATCTCGGACTCCGTCTCGGTCCATCTCGGACTCCACTTCGGACTCCTCTTCGGACTCCAACTCGGGTCCATCTCGGACTCCACTTCGGACTCCACTTCGGACTCCACTTCGGACTCCAACTCGGGTCCATCTCGGACTCCACTTTGGACTCCACTTCGGACTCCTCTTTGGACTCCAACTCGGGTCCATCTCGGACTCCACTTCGGACTCCAACTCGGGTCCATCTCGGCCTCCACTTCGGACTTCGTCTCAATCCATCTCGGACTCCACTTTGGACTCCACTTCGAACTCCAACTCAGGTCCATCTCGAACACTTCCATGTGTCATGTGTTGGTCCTTTTTGGGTCCCTTTTTGGAGCCTCGCTTATTGCTCGCTTCGTGCTCGTTCATCGAGCACTTTGTTGGGAGTTCCACTCCCGCTCTGGACCTTTCAAGTCGGAGCTTTTGGTCCAAACGTGTTACACTCGTTTGGCTTTCGCTTTGGCCACTGCCACATGGCACCCTTCCGGCTCCACTTTGGGGTGTAGGGATTTTGTGTCTCACAACTCCACCACCCCTAGACGAAGTTCGATGTCCTCATTGAACGGTAAACCATTGTTATAAAGTAACACCAACATGTATTACCCTTTCAATCTTTAGCACCTAGCCAATATTCGTCAATGGTATGACACCAAAGGCTCACCATGCCTTGTCCATCCTCTAAGGGGTATAGCCTCTCCAACTTAGAGGCTCATTCGACCACTTGTGGTGGTTCTCTCCTTTTATTGGTTTAGTTCTCACTAAACGTGTTAGAGACAACTTCTCTAACTCAATCTCACTACTCATTCTCGAGTGGTCTCACTTTCGATCGATATAACCCTTGCACTTTGGAACTTTTAACTCTGACTTCTCGAAGTTAATTTCCCTAGTGTCTCCAACACTTCGCATTGCACATATTGTGCAACTCCAATTCCCCATCCTAGGAAGTTCTCTACTTGAGGGCAACATCATCCTATCTTCGATTTCATACCACATTTGGCACTAAGTTCTAGTTATCATAATTTGTACTAGGGCTGTCCACGGCCTTATCATTTGGCTTCCTTACCGCTCCCACCCTTGGAACTTCCACTTTCGCCACATTGGAGCAATTGGGAATCCATCCTTGGGAACACATTGCCTTTCCCACAATCCATTAGCACCCAACACCTTAGTGTTCTTGGCCTAACTTTGCCATTTGGATTCTTTCCCATGATTCCCATAGCTCTTTACTTAGCCACTAGTATTTTGCTCTTATCCTTGATTGTTGCACCCAGCAACATAGGATCGCTACCTCCATTTCCGAGGTATCTTTTCGGTTCCATAGTAAAGACTTTCCTTTGCCAAGTCCGGAGGGTGTTCACCCTTAGTACATCTCTTTAGCATCTTTTGCTGTGGGCTCTATCTACGGCCCAACTTTGTGACCTTCCCATGGGTCTCTTATAAAGACTACTTTCCTTGGACTCATTATGCCATCACATTGACATATCTCATTTCCCTTAGGTGTCCTTCTCACTTAATCACCTTGACCAAGCCACACCATTATCAATAGTTCCAATTAACATTTTGAACTTGGAATTTTATCCCTTAACCTCACAAGGACCTTGTCTTTGTTTTGGCCATAAGATCCCCTAGTGATCTAACCTTGGCACATTAACAGGTTTGCCAATAGGTATTAGGTCTTCTAGACCTTTAAGTTGTTGACCATGACCCCGAGGGCATCCCCCACACTTGGCGGTGCACCCAAGCCAACCCTTCCAACTAAGGGTCCATAACAACTGAGACTGGGTGTCCCCATCTCATTCACCACGTCCTTGGTGCCACTTGCATCAAAGTGTTAAAGTTAGATAAAGCTCTATTTCGTTAAAGTGGGAATTGTCATTATCCCACTTGTAAAATAAGGTTTCCAAACCTTTATATAGTATATAAATATAACAAAATTCAACTGCATTGAGGCACATACCATTTTATTTTAAACAAGGAAATGTCTACTCAATCACTTCTCCTCCCCCTGCCACTGCTTCACCTCTCTCTTCTCCTTATCATCGTCGTCCAATTTCTTTCCATCCTTTTAATATTGGCTCAGTTGCTTCGAGTCTAGGTGGAGCCCAAGTCCCCATTCAATCTTTACTTTCCCCTTATTAATAAAACAACTTCGTAGACTTCCAATAACATGTTGTAACACTTCTAGTATAATGCAAATCCTCTCAAAGAATTGTCTTTTAATATTAATACAATGGCATGGAACCCCATGCCATAATAAGTTACATTTTTAAATAAATACATGCCATCTCAGACTGTTATTTTTTGCCTCCAACGCCTATACAATAATCTTGGAATTTCATCACTCTCCACACTGTCAGGATTTAAACCTAATAGTAATGCCATCTCTTCTCTAATACGTCCACGCTCATGTTCAGTGGTCGAAGAACCCATCCGGTTGAGCAGATTATGGAGATGCAGATAGTGCTTGGCTAGACAATATACATGCCATAAATGATGACTGGTGTCTGTCCGATCAAATGGCTTCTGATATACCGTTCCATCTGCCATTTGGTTGATTTCTACAGCCACCTCCTGGACTGGCCGGTTCTCTATCACCATCGCTCCAAGCCGTTTTGCAAGGTCCCCCAGAACATATGGTTTCTTCTCCCTAGTTTCCATACTACAAGAGATGGGGTGCATTGCATATGTGTGCGTGTTCGCTGCAGTTTTAATCGGCAAGTCATCGATGATGAGGATTTCACTTGACCTAGCAGTCCAGTTCATCACTACAGCCTCTGGCTTGACGAAGATGGGCTTGCTACCCCTCACATGGACCATAGTCAAGCAATCCTCCTGCGTTAGGAGAAAGTCAAATGGTAATATTACTCGCGTCTGATCGTGCATCATCTGTAGCAACGTTAATGCATTGTGGCGCATCATGGATGTCCAAACTCCCAATTGCAAATTGAACCCGGCCCTCTGTTTTAAGTGTCGCATGGTCATTATTAGATCCCGCAGTTTCTCCTGTGTGATTAATGTGAATCTGTCTTTTTTGACCAACTTGCGACCGCAGGCTTTGGAGGGTGCAGTGACATTCGAGGACGAGCCACGCTTATGGGAGAAAAGGACACTGTTCAGATCAAAAACGATGCAGTACCTTTGCCGTGACTCTGAAATGAAATGCGTCAGCATAAAAAATGGTACAAGTCAATTTTACCATCTACAATATTAGCGAATGGTGCTCCCGATGGTCGTTGAGAGGGTTTTGGTCGAGGAAACGTGAAGGGCGGAAATACTCTCCTCTGCAATGTGGGGTCAATCGCATCCGATGGCGTGTGGGCACATGCCATTTCAGCTGTAGACTCTGGTACAACTGGCTCAACAGTGGCATGGGGTGGTTCCGATGGCGTGTGATCACACGCCATTTCAGCTGGTGCCTCCGTTGGCAAAGTGGACATGACCGAACAGGCAGCAGGGGCGGTGTAGGGAGGTTCCAACGGTGCGTAGTCAAACGATTGGGCACACGTTGAGTCCGTTGGAAATGAGGATACGACCAGCTCGGCGGCTGGGGCGGCCTCATGCGGGTCCAATGGCACCTGGTCACCGTCAGTTGGATATGTGGACAAGATTGACTCAGTGGTATGGGCAGCATCAAGTGGAGCGTGGTCAGCTTGCTTGGCGTTGATATGGATAGTAGCCTCCACCAGCTCTGATGACTCTTGCAGGCAAGTAGAGTCCACTGGCGGATCCATATGCATGTCCAAATATCTCCCTTTGATTGAGATGGTATCCTCCCTACTGGCTACTAAAAACAAACTCATTAGCACATTGAATCGACTATACTGTATTTACCATCAACTGCTATTGAGGAACTAGGACCGATATCACTTGGGCGCACTGCTGATTCTGAAGGATTGGACATACGTTTCGACCCTTGCTTGGCACTATCCTTCCTCGACACTAAAGGCTAGAGTTTGTATCTTAATTCAACTGAATAATCTCTACTTACCATTTGCTCTGCGACCTACATGGACAATGTTAGAAATGGTAAAAGGTTAGGAATGGATGTACTATTATTTACCTGATGGTTTGTCTTGTATGACCTTCCTCCGCTGCTCTTTGGCCACCTCAGGCTGGCCATCGTCGTCATCATTGTCGTCGTCGTTATTGTGATCGTCACCATTGTGAGGGCCATCCAAGTCCTCTTCGTCCTCCTTTTCTTCGTCCTCCTCTTCTTTGTCCTCCTCTTCTTTGTCCTCCTCTTCATCCTTCTGCTCTTCCTGCTCATTATCTTTCTCTGGCTCCTCATCCCCCTCCTGCATTTCTTCCATAGGCTGCTTAGGCTGGATGGCTTGTTCTTCCAGGACCATCTTGGGAAAATCATCTGGCCGAGTCTCCATCTCAAAATACAAGACATCCATAGCCTATTTTAGTGCGTGACCTAGGACCGTATCCTCACCTGATTGTCTTAACATGGTTTCTGCACGTTCTTGCACCCTTCGAAGACGACGAGATGAGAAAAACGTGGCCCTGACTTGAAAAGCATCCCTCATCCATTGTACCTCTCCATTGAGATTGGGGAAGGGGAGTCTGCCATAGGAATCTGAGTCAGGAGGTGGTGACTGGCTGCTTTCACTCAGCCCTTGATCTGCAATGAATGGCATGAGCACACACACCATAACCGCGAGGCATTACCTATCATCTTTTCGTTGCCCTTCTTCCTTTTCGAATCAAACGCCTCTGATCCCGACGACTGTCCAACGTGCTTTCGCTTTTTATGACCACTGTCAGTTTGAGCTTGGTTGGTGCTTGCCTGTTTTGCCTTTGAAGAAGTGTCTCCTACAAGGAATGGCATGAGACCACACGCCATTGCAAATATAATTTGTACCTCCTTTTTTCCTATTGCTTGTCTGTTTGTCCTTCTTCGACGCGCCACCAGTGCGCTTTTCAGTCCTCGTGTCTAAATATTCACAACGATCTATAATCAAAATGGCGTGAGGCCTCACGTGACCTTACCTTGTGCAGGTTGTGAGCTCGGCCCAACATGGGTATCTTCAACAGTAGCTGTTAACGCCGTTTCAACATCTGGGGGTGGCCACGCTCCTGCATACAAAGCTTGTGAGATAACATTTAAACTTAAAGTGCGTACTCACCAAGTTCGCAGAGAAGATACTGTTTTTCTTTGGCAACTGTAATTATATGCTCCATTGAAGTCACCTCTTCAATGGAGTTTGTCACCGCAACACACGGGACACCCTTAAGTATTGCGGCTCGAAAGAATAGTCCGCCGCAGTTGTACTCGATAACGCATTTGCCCTTGGAGTCGGAAGCAGATGACCCACCCGCTATTGCGTTGAAGACCCAGCTGAGCATTTCCCATGCTGCACTTGGAGCTTTCTCTGGATTCGAAAGCTCCATAGCCGTCTTAAGTTCCTCAGGCACTGGTAAATTGACCTCCCTCAGATCAATTCGATCGGCCTTGTCGAACAAAGCTGGGAAGTCACTCCAGTCCCACTCTGCTGCAAGACCAATAACAAGGGCGAGTGTGAAGATGCGGACATTCGTCAGTATCTTCTTCTTAGCCATTATCCCATGGATCTCCTGCATCTCCTTGCCTTTCAACCGGGCCTTCACCTCGTTCAAGGCCTTCCAGAACTTGTGATAGGATTCGGAGTCGTAGATCATATAGTGGACTGAAGATTCCACCTCCGCAAGTCCCACCATTAAGTCAATGATGGAGCTGACTTTGTCTGCATGAGTGATCTCCTTGTTTGTGAAATCCATCACACAAAAGATGTTCTTGACCTGCTCATCTCTGCGGGAAACGATGCTCCTCCACCTTTGATCCTCATCCGAATTCACGTATACCCGGTAAGGTTCTCGATAGGCCTCTGCTGCGGGGTCGAGCTGTTTCTGAAGCCGGCGGTCGACATCCCTCTTAATGAAATTTGGATACTAATCCAACTTCTCAGCTTTACTTTTCGTGGCATCCCGCAGCAGATCGATGAACTTGGGGGCCCCCTTCACGTAGTCGTCGATGTCTTCATTTGACAACTCCAGCTCTTCCATCATCTCTTGCGTGGTGTCGATGCTCACCCTCTCCACGGCCACTTGCGCGAAGATCCAATCCTTCAATAGCGCACGAGCTCTCAGAGTCGTGCACAAGTCCTCGTATGTCACAATATGGCCGGGAGTCATTTTGGTCTTGTTGAAGACTACCTCACCATGTAGAAGAGCATTAGCCACTGTCAGAAGGTCGTCGTCGTCTAGAGACCGCGAGAAATGCAAGGCGTTGAGCTTCAAATCATTGGGCTTCCGGCCGTCCTCTCTGGAAACCTCGTCTCGCCCTTCATTGTTCGGTAGTAGGGGATCACATCTGCGATGTCGGGTGTTACTGGACTTGCCAGCATCTTCTGCTTCAGTTTCTCCACCCACTCATCAGATACTAGCCTGTGGTTGTATTTGCTTTGGATGTCGATACGGCTCACGTCGATTGTATATACTTTGTTGGAATAGTAACAAGTACTATTATCTGCGACGATTTTTGCTGCCTCTTCTTGCTCTTTCTGCTCTTTGCGGCTCTTCTTTTTGGTGGGTGTAGTGTTTGAACCCGAGGCAATGGCATCACCGAGTAGCTTCTTTTTTGGAGCAAGAGAGTCGGACGTCGGCTTGAGCTTGACCACCCTTTTCTGCTTCGAGGTAGTTTCCAGATCGACCCCCTTCCCCTTCGCTTCGCGAACTGGAGGCACTCTCAACGGTTCAATGTTGGAATATAGTTTTTGAACATCGCCGTGTAAGCTCCTGAGTTTGGACTTCCCGGGAGGTCACCCAGCCCAGTACTATTCAAACCCAAGGACGTTTAACCCCAAATATCCTAAGACCCTTAACCGATTGGAAAAGGGGGTGCACTCTTATTCATGGGCCCTTTCCCTCTATATTTGAACCCCTATGGATCGTCTCTCGAGTCGTTCCTTTTGGTTGCTTACACGCCGTAGGTGAGGTCCGTGGATTCCATGTGATCTTCATAGACCCGCAGCGTCTTTGAAATTGTGGGCCTCCTAGACAACCTCTCCCTAGCTCCCTCTAGGAATTCCTCATAGCCGCTGCCCCCCTCCAGGAAGCCGCTAGGATGTGCAAGGTGGATCTTGAAGGCGGACGCTATCTCTACCACAAGTGCCAGTCCATATTCTTGCATGGAATTGCATGGAGTGTCTGTCACTTGGATGAGGATCCCCATGCATTCTTTTCTCCCACCATCTGTGTTGTACAGCCTCAGATCCTCGCCTTCCATCCCGAAAGTCCAACTGGTGAGCTCCTCCCCCTTCTCTGCATCCACATTGACAGTGGCTAGAAGAAGAACGCAATTCCTCGCCTGTTCAGAAATGCACAACAATTAGAGCTGACAGATGAAAAGCTAGCAGCTGGAAATAACGTGAGGCCACACGCCATTCACCACTGCATCAGATGTCTTGAGGCTGCATCCTAAGATGGCGTGAGGCTACACGCCATCTATAACTGGACTGCACTCGAGAGCCCAATTGGTGCATGCCAATGTTGCTACTGAATGGCATGTGGCCTCATGCCATTTTCTACTTGGCCTAAAAGACTTACCATTTGAAGCCGAATGGAGGCGTGACAATCGAGGCCGGACTCGCTGGCGAATGTGCACTGTGTGTGCAGCGGATTGTAGCAGCAAGGCTACTCTGCCACTTACAGTTGGAGAGTGGCGCTGAAATCTCCCGGGACGCCAAGTGGGCTGCGTGTGGGTGGCGGAGTGGGCGGCAGAGTTGGCGGCAAAGTTACAAACTGGGTGTGTCTTGAAGTGGACGCCGATACACACGAGCGCGATGCGAGCGCGAGTGGATGCCGATGCACACGAGAAACCTGTAGAGAAGGTAGATGAGCGCGAATGTGAGCGTGATCGCGAGTGGGAGCGCGATGCGAGCGCGAGTACGATGCAAAACCTAACCTCACACGCGCGAAATGTCACGACGGTTGGTAATCCCGCCACGTCATCATTCCTCGGACTTGGGCACCACCATTAATTTCTGGATCGCCGCGCGCATGCATGCACGTGAAATCCAAAAGAAATCCGCAACGTCATCATTCCTTAGACTGCATGCACGCGAAATCCAAAAGAAAGATCATGATTGGGATATCATTTAATACCCTCGCTATATTTATACCATGCATGATTGGATATTCCAAAGCACCTTGTATTTCCAAAAATGCCAGATGTTCAGCTAAATAAAGAATGGTATACAATGTCCTTCTTGATGACCCTGCAAAGAAGCATCTCGATCGGACACCACATAAGACCACACGAGCCTTACAATGTTTCAGGGGCATTTGCTATAGATCCGACCGTTATTTTGCTCCAAGATTCTACAGTTTGGTGTGCATTGACCTTTCCATCGACACTGCAAAGGGACATCACAATCAGATTCGAGATCACAAGAAACCAATTTCACTAACTCTGGTTTCACCAAGATCTACGTAAGGAGTTATGAAATGAAAGGACCCTCTCTATTGAAATGTGTTTATGGTCCTGACATATCAAAGGATTTTGCATCAAGTTCTGTATTTGCATGTTTATCAAGCTACTGAATTGCTAAACCCTAAACCCTAAACATGTGGCAAATGCTGCGTGAAGAAAGATGCCCTTTCTGGGCAAATGCTGTAAGAGGCAGATGCCGAGCAGATGTATCTCAGGCTAGCGAAGGGGACAAACGAAAGCTAGCTATAAACATGACGGGATGCAAATAGATTACTAGGCTGGTCCTGCGAAAATCAAAAACCATAATTGAAAACATTGAAAATGCAAAAAGAAAGGTTTATAATATTTTTGAATTTTAAGCAACCAAAGGAATGTAAGTAGGGCATGTGTTTGTAAGTTTAAAAATGCCTCAACCACTTAAATTCCCAAGTAAATAAAGCTGTTTCTATTTTTGGTACAGGTAAACTTTATAGCGTGTGGGCTCATGCAATTTTGAACCCAAAAATGCACCAAAAAATGTTCGACTAGCATTATTCTTTGAATGGCGTGTGGCCTTATATTGCCATAAATGGACGTACACACACAGCATAATTATTCCTTTACACGGCAAATAGTCTTGGCGCGGATCACTGACATGGCATGGCAAAGTTCGAATCACTGACATGGCACAGCTGGATCGAGGCAAGGACATGATGTGACAAAGTTCAACCTTCGACAGCAAAGTCTAGAAGCTACTTAGTTTGAAATTTGTCAGAGGAATCATAAGATCTGGTTTGTCAGAGGATTTGATGTGACGTTCAAGCGTGTGTTATTTTTGAATTCTCGAACTCATTCCTAGGTCTATCATTTTTGTGCGCCGTGTTCTTCGTTCCGCTGAGCGCAGTGAGCGCTGCTTGTGTAAGCAGCGTTGTGAGCTGTGGTTTATGCGTCTATGAGCGGTTGCGGCATTGCAAGCGCCATTGCGAGCGGCAGTTTATGCGAGTGGCAGTTTGTGCGAGCGGCGCTACGAGTAGTTGCGGTGTTGCGAGCGGCACTGTCTTTGGTGTGGCTACCGCTTCCTCTTGATATTCGGCACTTGTGCTTCCTGGTATGTTCACCATGGAATGGCTTAGGACCACATTTAGAAATGGCATGAGGCCACATGCCATCTTGGGCCCTTGCAATTTCATGGCTAGCGTATTGTCATGTATGTTTTTACTTGCCTACAGCTGTGTGTATATCAAGATGGCATGAGGCCTCATGCCAATTTTGTGAATGCGAAATTTCACGTGGGTGTCAATAGCATGTTTGAATAATGGCATGTGGCCTCATGCTATTGAGGTTGTTTGGTATGTTATGATTTAGGCCATTCTCCAATCATTTTTTGTATGGTCTTAACTTCTTTTCTGCACTTTCAGAATGGCCTCCGCAAGTGCGACACATGTTCCCTCCGTGGATCTTAAGAACCATGCTACATGGATTCAGGCAAAGGTGTTTCTAAACAACCCCGAGGGGGAGGTGGTAGCTGAGGGCTTAGCCACAGTTGTTGATCCAAGAGATGCGGTTGCTAATCAAGAATTGGGCTGGGATGATATTGGAGTTGCGATTTTAGAGGTTGTTGACACAGAAGAAAACAGTTTGACTATTGGAAGCATTGTGCGGTGGAAATTGAGGCACTTAGTGTTTGAGAATGTGAAGGATTCACAATCAAACACCATTACAACTGATGATAGAACATCTCTTCATGGGAAAAGAAAGTACACCTTCCTAAAGCGTAGCCAAAGGGATCTGAGCAACGAACCGAAAAGGCAGAAAATGGCAATGGAGGTTCGAATGGTCTCGACAGTTGCTTGTTGCAAGAGGAGGTGCTGTCAACATGCTGATTGGGATGCTATTGAAGAGGAGAGAGCAAGATACAAGACATTGTCCTGGAAGGCAGCTCGCAATTTTGTGTATGAGGCATTATGGTCATCTGTTGATGCTTCAGAACATCAAGTGGGGGGCATGGTCTTCCATAGGGGTTTGGTCTGCATGAAGGCATGGAGAATCATTTATGGAGTCCTTCGAACCACATTCTACAGAATCAAAACTGAGTTCGAGGAACAAAGGGTTCAATAGGCAGTCCATGGGAACGACGGTACGCACAAAACCAAAGGTCATGTTGTATATGGAGAGGCAATCTTCAAGAGGTTTGTCGAGACATGTAGCGAGCAGCAACCACATAAAACCCGCCTCTTGGAAGATGGAACACGAGACACCCAACGAGTTCTCCCTTTCATGTATACCAAGGGGGCCATATTGGAAGATGTGAATCGGGAACTCCAGAGTAATGGCTACAGGAAGCTGAGCCAATCTAGATTTAGTAGATTGTGGAGCAACAGGTTCAGGGATGTGAGTATAGGAAAGTACTCCAGCTTTTCAAAGTGTGACGAGTGCACTGCTATCAAAATGGCTTTGTCGAAGAATTCTTGCATCGCTCAAGAGCGAGAGACGTTGGTTAGAAGGCGGCTCGACCACAACATCGAGCAGAGAAGCTGCAGGACTGCATATTATCATAACAGGATTCTCTCTATGGAGAGACCTGACTCTTACCTCTGCATCATCCACGACAAAATGGACCAGAAAAAGACGTGCTTACCTCGACTCAATCTTGCCCCCAAGGCAATCTCTTCATCCATGCAGCTGCCTGTGTCTCTGTTTGGCATAATCGCTCATGGGCATGGTGCCCAGAACTATGGGAACTTCTTTGTACCTCTATGGGGTGGCGGGGGTGCAAACATGATGATTGCGTCCCTAGCAAAACACTTAAGGTCTCTGCAAAGTGCGTAGACTGAACTGAACGGCCAACCCTTGCATAAGGCCCTTGTCGATCGAACCCCATACAGGGTTCAGCTGGAGGAGGAGCAAAGGCTTGCAGTATCACGTGGGGCCCCATGCCATCTCAGTGAATATGTTGGCCGTCAGATTGTAGGGTTATCATGTGAGGCCTCATGCCATTCCGACGAGGCTGGTCGCTGTAAGCTCATAAGTTTGGACTTCCCGGGAGGTCACCCAGCCTAGTACTATTCAAACCCAAAGACACTTAACCCCAACTATCCCAAGATCCTTAAACAATTGGAAAAGGGGGTGCACTCTTATTCAGGGGCCCTTTTCCTCTATATTTGAACCCTATGCACCGTCTCTCGAGTCGTTCCCTTTGGTTGCTTATAGTCGCCCGGTGAATGCACAGCCTCATCCAAATGAAACAGAATCTCAAGGAAGTTCTTGCGGCCGATGTGGCCTTCCACCCCATCTTCTGCTCCAAACAGACAATGTTGGCAGTGAGAACAAAAACATGTACGTCTTTGCGTACTTGGCGATGCTTGTTGCCAAAGGCATATTTGAAACGGTTACACTTGGCTTTCTCATGGTTGGGCACACTCATGAAGACGTCGATGCCATGTTCAGTCACCTGGCAGAGTCCCTCCGGCGATCCAATGTCCTCATCCTCCCACAACTCTACGATGAATTCCAAAATTGCATCAAAGGCACTGTTGAAGCTGAATTTGTGACAGAGGTTCCAGACTTTAAGGGGTTTGTAAGAGGCTACATCAGGGACGGATCCAAAACGCTGATTGGCCACTCCAAGCCTCTTCAGTTTCATTTCAGCATGCGTGACGGTGCTCCAGTGATGAGGTACAAGATAAGAGAATGGGACACAGTGTGGCTGCCAGTGGACGGCATTGAACTCTTCAAGAGAGATCCCATAACTGGGGAACCTATGATTCCTCAGGGTTCCCCACGGCCGATGCACCCGGATGGACTCAAAGACCAGGAAAGTATAGTGGCCGGGATTAGATAGCATATTGCCTTCTGGAAGAGGGGGTTGGTGTTTGGTGGAGAATCCTATTTTCAGAGGTGCAAGCCTTTGATCGAATACTGGGAGAAGATTATATCTGCTATCCAAAATGGGCCGGTTGTATATGAAGAATTGGAAGAGTCCTTTTGGCCAGAACCCAGAGCACCAGATAATAGCGGAACAATGTCCTCTGGAAATGCAGTGACAGATAACGATGTTGAGGATCATTATTGTGGGCCGAGGAACAAGAAGCTGGATTCAGCATTCAATCCAGTACAGGTCTGCAAAGGAATGGTCGTGCTTGTCAGACCCAGTAATAAAAATCAAATGATATGGGTGGGGCGCTGCATCACTGATGCAGAGGAGGACGCGGAAACTAACTCCTTCAATGTAACTGTGGAGTGGTTCAAGCCAAGTTCTGGATATACGAAGGATTGCCTAGAAAAGAGATGGGTGCTGAATCCAAGGGATCCCAGCATGAGCATATCGGTGGATAATGTTGTGCATGGTTGGATGGGGAAGCAGAGTGCCACCATCACCTTGCCAGACCATGCAAGAGATGCAGCAAGAGCATTCATAACCCGGGTTCAAGGTGAGATTCATTAATATTCCTTTACTAAGTTTCTAATGTATTTTATTTCAAGGTGAACAATCCGAATCTGAATCAGAGGAGGCGTGATGGCATGTGGCCTTACGCCATTCCTAGGTGAGATGATACAAATAACAAGTATAAATTCTTAGTTGTTCTAGCAAATCTTACTTAAAGTTCAAGGTGAACAAGCCGAATATGAATTCATCGGATTGTTATAACAAATTGCGAGGTGATGGCATGAGGCGATACGCCATTTGAGAGTGGTAGCCATTCCTATATGAGGTGAGTGAAATATTTATTAGAAATACCTCATTCAATTGTGCACTTCTAAGTCTTGGTCCACTCAATACTGTTTGCATATTTTTATTTTAATTCTTTCTCTAAAATGTTATTTAGCATGTGGCTTCATGCCATTGCTCTCCACAATCATGCATTGAATTTTTTTATCCTTGCATAATACTTCTCCATATATATAGCATGTGCGCACATGTGATATGGTTCATTAGGCCTGATATAGTGTGTGAGGTAAAACAAAGATGATGTGACATATGCATTTACCAATCACACGTGCATAAATCTAATAATATGGCGTGTGGCCCATATTAATGGCACATAAACCCATATTGTGGGCTTACGTGCTTTATGTACCATCATTCCCTTGCAGCGTGTGTGTTGGTTTCCTTTTATAACACAACGAACTCCATATTTTAGGGTGAAGAGTGTTCTCATGGCAAGCACAAAATCTGTAAGTGAGGCAGAAAAGGAGACGGAGAAGAATATATAAGTCTTCCAAACTCCCCGTATTATACTCCAGGTGATCATTTTTCTGAACAAACGGCAACATTAACAACTATCGAAAACGCCCCAGTAACGTCAGAGACAACAATCCAAAGCAAAACAACTGACCCAGAGAAGGATGATAGTACCGCTGAGAGTACCAAAAAGGAGGTGTCCACTAGCGCTTAGGCTTATAATGGCGTGTGCCCTCATGCCATTTACTTGATCACCAAATACCTTTTTCCCTTTGCACTAGTATATCTTAATACCGGTCTGAGAAATAGAATGGCATATGCCCTCAGGCCTTTTACTAAATCACCTTTGAAAGAAATGCAAGCCTCTATGTCGTAAAAAAAAGGTACTAGAGAAATTCCTTAATAATATGAATGTTATTTAGTTTCATGAAAATACACTAAGGGTCAAATGAGTTAAATGACTTCTCCAGACTAGCAATGCCTCTTGCTACACCTTCACAATTAGATTCGTTAGAAAAAGATAACATTGAATAATATCTAAATGTTCTCACCATTAAGTTATATGTCTGGCTAATAGGAATGACGTTCATCTTGGAAAGCTCACCACACGCTCAATGAACAAACAAATAGTGTGTGCGCACATGCCATCGCTCTTCTTTAGCTTCAGATTCAACTTGTTCACCTTGACAATGAGATTTATTATACAACCAGATGGACTCAGTCTGGACACAAAGTCACTGCGCTAGTCACCATGCCCCAGATATGTCTAGCCCCTGGACAAAAAACATATAATTTCACGTCATTTTCAAATACTTGAAAATTTGTACCTAGTCCCATTTTACTGAATAAATCCCACTTTAACGAAATAGAGCATGATATGCCGAGCCACACTAAGCAATTTAACCGTGCATCACGACTCTGGGGCATCCCTCGCTTGGCAGTGTGCGCAAGCCAGTCTCTGCATTGAGAGTCCATGACCACTGAAAAATGAGTGTCCTCATATTCCAAACCATCACCACGCCCTAGTGATTTGGGACTCGAACCCAAGCACTAGAGGGTCGGGACTCGAACCCAACCTCCGTATATGCATCTACAGACGGCATCACCTAGGATGCTTGGCGTGACCCTCCACACCGGTGCACCAACTTTTACTCAAAGCGTGCTATAAATCACAGCTTAGGAACTTAGTTCCTCCACACTGCCAAGTCCTCTCACTTGACACGTCTGTGATCATGCATGGACTCCTCCATACTTGGTCCCATGGCCCACCCTTTTTGAAGTTATCACCTTCAACTAGGGTATTTGTTCCCCCAACTTGCCAATCTCGCTTGGCAAGTTTTCCAACCACCGTAACATGGTTCATGCATAAGCGTGAAAGTCCTTGACCATTGACTTTCATTCAAAACCCTCTCTTTGAACACTCAGGAATTACTTCTCTAACCTTGATAGCCTTACCTCATGGCAAGCTTCAAGACCACGTTTCTGCTGTGCCACTCTGGTTTCGCATGTTCCACACTTGGCCTTTCTAGGTACTAAGCTACCTAGAATCGTCTTTGGGAACCTTGAAGGAACTTTGTCCCTTAGCTTGCTAAGGCCTCCCTTTTTGCAAGCTTTTTAGTTGCCATATAGTCTAATATGGACAATTCCATATTTTTCACTCTCCATGGCATCACGGTTGCTAGCAATAACACTCTCGAGCCCCCACTTGATTCTCCACTCTCAGCTGGCATAACCAGCCTTGGTCATCCCTTTCGATTCCTATAGTTCGGTTCTATCCCCTTACTACTTGTTTTTGGCTTCACACCTTTCTTTTGGTCATTCTCCTCCAGACTAAGAGGATAGCTTTGCACTTTCTATCATGCCTTAGCAAGTATTCTTAAGGATGAACTTACTCGATAATCTAGGGAGTAGTTCCTCAATTTAGGTATGCTCACCTTATAATCCCACACATCGGGATTAACGTTGCTGCTCATGGGCCTTCACTAGCCTTGCCAAAATTCCATTTTTGGCTTTGTTCAATTCGGGTAGACAGTCTTCTCCCGTCTCCGTAACCTTGGACACTTGGATAACACCTTCTATCCATTATTCGCTAGGGACTTAGTCCCTTGGGACTTATGCTATTAAGAAGTCTTGGGTAGCTACCTTCTACCAGTTTAACCAATTATCTTGCACCTTTTGCTTAGTTGCCTTATAGTTGTCAAGTCCTACAACTAATTGCTAGTGCTTCCACACCTCCATCATTGTTTTAGTCACACATTTTACCACATGCCTTCCAGCTTAGGCTATGCCATTCCCATTTCCATTGGGACTCCCTTGGCAAGGGGTTTTTATGAACCTACCAACATAACCTCAAGGTATCACACCTTGGCACATTTGGTGTCTCCACACCATCAGCCCTACGAGCCTACCCTTATTACTCTACTTATTAGTATCTAGGTCTTTGCCAAGACTAATATAATTGTTTCTCATGCTAACTATCCATTAACACTACACCATAGTGTTTGCACCCAACTATGGGCCAAAGTTGCTTTCTTTTGGGAACATCTTCCCCACAACTTTAGTATAGCACATTCTGCCATCAATGAAATACCCATTGTTCTCATACTTGAATCTTATGATCCTCCCCATACCTCATGGGGCACCATACACCTCAGTCCAAATGCTTCTACCAATCCTTTACAACCATTTCCTGACTCCACTTAAGTCATCTAGCATTTTGGACTTTGTTAATCCCTCGACCTATAAGGTCTTATTTTTGAGGTGTTAGCTCATTGGAATACAACTTCTTGTATTCATGTCCTACTTACAAAGACTATTTTGCAAGTGTTAGTCTTACACTTGATTTTGTTCTCTTGGGGCAACTTTTGCCCCTTAGGACTACTTGTTCATATGATGAGAATACCAACTCATCTCTAAGTACACCCCCAACTCCTTAGGTTGTTCTAGCATTTATTAAAAGTAGCCCCGGCTACCATTTCAAGGACTTGAGTCCTCTTCCATACTTGACCTTCCACGGTCACTAATTCTGGTCTCAAATTCATGAGCACCAACCTTGACTATATGAGGGTAATCTTGTGACTCCTTTATTGTTTTGGAGTCTCTATCTTGTGAAACACAAAATCCCTAGGCCCCAAAGTGGAGCCGGAAGGGTGCCATGTGGTGGTGGCCAAAGCGAAAACCAAACGAGCGTAAGACGTTTGGACTAAAAGCTCCGACTTGAAAGGTCGAGAGCGGGAGAGGAACTCCCAACGAAGTGCTCAAGGAACGAGCACGAAGCGAGCAATAAAAGAGGCTCCAAAAAAGGACCCAAAAGGACCAACACATGATACGTGAAAGTGTCCGAGATGGACCTGAGTTGGAGTCCGAAGCGGAGTTCGAGATGGACCCGAGTTGGAGTCCAAAGTGGAGTCCGAGATGGGGTCTGAGATGGAGTTTGAGGTGGATCCGAGATGGACCCGAGCTGGAGTCCAAGATGGAGCCCGAGATGGAGTCCAAGGTGGATCCGAGATGGACCCGAGATGGAGTCTGAGATGGAGTCCGAGGTGGACCCAAGATGGACCCGAGATGGAGTCTGAGATGCAGTCCGAGATGGAGTCCGAGGTGGACCTGAGATGGACCCGAGATGGACCCGAGATGGAGTCCAAGATAGAGTCCGAGATGGGACCCAAGATGGAGTCCGAGATGGACCCGAGATGGAGTCCGAGATGGAGTCCGAGATGGACCCGAGATGGAGTCCGAAGTCGAGACCGAGACCAAGATCGGGACCGAGACCGAGACCGAGACCGAGAACGGGACTGAGACCGAGGCCGAGTCCGAGTCCGAGTCCGAGTCTGAGTCCGAGTCCAAGTCCGAGTCCGAGTCCGAGTTCGAGTCTGAGAGGGTGAAAGCCCAAAGCGTTCGTCTCCCAAACCCTGGGGGGTTTGGTGAGCTCCAAAAGTATAGTAAGGGGGAGGACTGCAGTGGAGCCAGTTTGGCCAGGAAAGGCTAGTTTGGCCCAGGAAGGCCGGACCCAGTGTTGGGTGATGAGCTACCCACTGGGAAGTCCAAGACTAGAGTGAACACGGACCGACAAGCGGGGTAGCTTGGTGAAGTGTTCAAGAGCCAGCTCTAGTTCCTCCGGGAGATTGACTGGCCAATGCTCCCAGTCCAAGTGTGGGTGGCACTACCTACTTGGATACCTGTCGTGGCTCAACAGAACCTCGCTCTAAGCCCATGGCTAGAGCACTTAAAGGCAAAAGGTGGGGAGAGTACCCATGAGGCTTGCGTAAGGCCATGGTGTTCCGAAATGTTATCCCAAAGTCCCAAACGGTGAAAGGGAAGAGGAGTAAGCCTCTAATGCAGTGACCAAGGATACGGTCACATGGTGAGGAAGTCCCAAAGGATAGTGGGACTTAGTGGTCGGGCTTGCGGGCCTTGATCCAGTGGTAGTGTTGGCGAACACGGCCATGGACGAGAAGGGACTTGGTGGGGACTGGAAAAGAGATGTCAGGGAAGGCTATTCCCCATATCTGCGGGCATCCTAGGGATGCTAAGGAGTGGATCTGGGATGATCATTCACGGATGGATGGCCCAATCTTTGAGAGACGGGACTATGATGCTGGTGGTGTTAGACCAAAGGTGTGACCAAGGTGAATGGGCATGGCCTTAGCGTAACGGGCCAATATGTCGGGGGTACCTTGGGGTGTCGGTCATGGGATCGGACCTATGAAGCACTTGGACTAAGTGCAAAGGTTGAGTGGCATGGATGCCATTCTCAGGGCTAGCATGCCCTAAGTCCTAACTGGGACTTATGGAGGTTGTGAATGAGACTCCTCCAAGTGGTAGGAGGTGCGGTTAAGTAACTAAAGTAAAATGGAAAAATTAGTCGCTTACATATCTTCCCCGTGATCCCAACTATAGTTGTTTACCACAACTATATTAGCCAGCTTGCAAAGTCAAACGCTCATCTGGATCACATCCTCAACTATATGAAGAAACCTTTATACTGTTCCCAAAATCCCAAAGTAGTTCCCTTACTGGCCCTTTTCCATCTACCACATTGTGCACAAATTCACGCATGAACTTGAGTGGAGAGCCATGTCTTCTCGACATGCTGCTCCCCGAGGATAGGTCCATATCTAGGACCTTCCGATTCCAATACAAGCGGTGATATACTTGGCCACTAATAAGAGTCGGATTAAGGAACAGCTTTGATACCAAGTTGTAAGCGACTAATTTTTCCATTCTACTTTAGTCACTTAACCACACCTCCAACCACTTAGAGGAGTCTCACTCACAACCTCCATATGTCCTATTTTGGACTTGGGCTTGCTAGCCCCAAGAATAGCATCCCCGCCACTCAACATTTGCACTTGGTCCAAGTGCTCCACGTGTCCGATCCCATGACCGACATCCCAAGGTACCACCGACATATCAGCCCGTTATGCTAAGGCCATGCCCATTCACTTTGGTCACATCGGTGGTTTGACACCACTTACATCATAGTCCCGTCTCCCAAAGACTAGGCCATCCATCCATGAATGATCATCCCAGATCCACTCCTTAGCATACTTAGGATGCCCATAGACATGGGGAATAGCCTTCCCCAATATCCCCTTTCCAGTCCCCACCAAGTCCCTTTCTGCCCATGGCCGTGTTCACCAACACTGCCACTGGACCAAGGCCCACAAGCCCGTCCACTAAGTCCCACGGTTCTCTGGGACTTCCTCCTCACATGACTGTATCCTTGGTCTCTACACTATAGGACGGCTCCTCTTCCTTTTCATAGTCTGGGACCTTGGGGCAACATTTCGGAACACCGCAGCCTTACGCGAGCCTCGTGGGTACTCTCCCCGCCTTCCGCCTTTGGGTGCTCTAACCATGGGCTTAGAGTGAGGTTTCGTTGAGCCACGCCTGGTATCCAAGTAGGTAGTGCCACCCACACTTGGACTGGGAGCATCGGCCAGTCGATCTCTCGGAGGAACTAGAGCCGGCTCTTGAACACTTCATCAAGCTACCCCGTTTGTTGGTCCGTGTTCACTTTAGTCTTGGACTTCCTAGTGGGCAGCTCATCACCCAACACTGGGTACAGCCTTCCTAGGCCAAACTAGCCTTTCCTGGCCAAACTGGCTCCACTGCAGTCCTCCCCCTTATTATACTTTTGGAGCTCACCAAACCCCCCAGGGTTTGGGAGACGAATGCTTTGGGCTTTCACCCTCTCAAACTCGAACTCGGACTCGGACTCGGACTCGGACTCGGACTCGGACTCGGACTCGGACTCGGACTCGGACTTGGACTCGGGCTCCGGCTCGGTCTCGGCCTCGGCCTCGGTCTCGGTCTGGGTCCCGATCTCGGTCTCGGTCTCGGTCCCAGTCTCGGTCCCGGTCCCAGTCTCGGTCTCGACCTCGGACTCCATCTCGGGTCCTTCTCGGACACCATCTCGGATTCCATCTCGGGTCCATCTCAAACTCCATCTCAGACTCCATCTTGGACTCCGTCTCAGTCCATCTCGGACTCCATCTCGGACTCCATCTCAGGTCCTTCTTGGACTCCATCTCGGGTCCTTCTCGGACTTCATCTCGGATTCCATCTCGGGTCCATCTCGGACTCCATCTCGGATTCCATCTCGGGTCCATCTCGGACTCCGTCTTAGTCCATCTCAGACTCCGTCTTAGTCCATCTTGGACTCCGCTTCGGACTCCTCTTCGGACTCCAACTCGGGTCCATCTCGGACTCCACTTCGGACTCCACTTTGGACTCCACTTCGGACTCCAACTTGGGTCCATCTCGGACACTTCCACGTGTCATGTGTTGGTCCTTTTTGGGTCCCTTTTTGGAGCCTCGCTTATTGCTCGCTTCGTGCTCGTTCCTCGAGCACTTTGTTGGGAGTTCCACTCCCGCTCTCGACCTTTCAAGTTGGAGCTTTCGGTCCAAACGTGTTACACTCATTTGGCTTTCGCTTTGGCCACTACCACGTGGCACCCTTCTGGCTCCACTTTGGGGCCTAGGGATTTTGTGTCTCACATCCAGGTCTTGGGGTGTGATCCTGATGATCCAAGTTCTGATTGATATCAATGGCAAGCTACATGTAGCTAGGAGTCTTTAAACTTTCGAAGAATCATAAGCTGCTTGCGTACACTATAGAGTTAATAAAGTGAGATCTTCATTGTTTTTGACAAACACTTGGATTAGGTTGAATGGTTGGAGGAGGGACAGTCCCTTGTGTTACTCTCCTAGTGATGGCACTTCAACGCCATATCTATAGGTTTGTGGTGTAGTTGTTTTTGGATTTCTTGTCGTATTGGTTTTGCTTCATAGGTTTAACAACATCAAGTAGAACATGAATGCCTTTGTTGAAGTTATTGTTAATAATGGTCAAAGGTAAATTAGGTTTGCCTTTTTCTGTAAGAATGGCAGCTGGTTCCGAAGCGAAGCAGAGGAGGTTGGATGCTGTTCTTTTTGATGATGTGTTGCAACTCATCTTGAATAGGTTTGATAATGCAAAGGATTTAATGAGGCTGTCTCTTGTGTCACCCAACTGGCATCTTCTGTGCAATCGAGTCCCCACTTTAGTCTTCAAGTTTCCTTAGGATCCATTTTCTGAGGCCTTGTTCAAGACTGCCATGTCCAACAAGCATGGTCTGCAGTGTTTGACTATTTTCCATGTTGAGAAACTTGAAGGTAGTCTTCTATTTAAGGCACTGAGGTAGTTTTCTTCCACAATGCAAAAAGTTGTTTGGGATTATGCATATGGGGCACTAGCACCACAGAGATTATGGCTTCCTCATGTGCACACCTTGGAAATAAGGAATATTCAGGTGCAAGTGGCACAAAGCACTCGTGGATGCCTGACCTACACTAAGGGTGTGTAAATAAATGGTATATCATGGATATGAAGCGAGGTATCTCTTGCATTTCAAGACTCCCCATTTGGAAGAGCTAAGTGTATGTATTATAAGGTCCTATACCAGCTCTCATTTACAAGTGGCACTAGAAGCATGCAATCAGTGAAGAGATATGTAGAAGTTATGATGGACAAGGATGACTCGAAGGATAATCGTATATAACATCATAGCTATCTATCATAATAAGGAGGAGTTGCCAAACTTTTTGGGCCATTGGATCCAGCCAATCGCAACTGTTTGATGGGGGGGTAACTATAAAAAGCTCTATTTCGTTAAAGTGGGAATTGTCATTATCCCACTTGTAAAATAAGGTTTCCAAACCTTTATATAGTATATAAATATAACAAAATTCAACTGCATTGAGGCACATGCCATTTTATTTTAAACAAGGAAATGTCTACTCAATCACTTCTCCTCCCCCTGCCACTGCTTCACCTCTCTCTTTTCCTTATCATCGTCGTCCAATTTCTTTCCATCCTTTTAATATTGGCTCAGTTGCTCCAAGTCTAGGTGGAGCCCAAGTCCCCATTCAATCTTTACTTTCCCCTTATTAATAAAACAACTTCGTAGACTTCCAATAACATGCTGTAACACTTCTAGTATAATGCAAATCCTCTCAAAGAATTGTCTTTTAATATTAATACAATGGCATGGAACCCCATGCCATAATAAGTTACATTTTTAAATAAATACATGCCATCTCAGACTGTTATTTTTTGCCTCCAACGCCTATACAATAATCTTGGAATTTCATCACTCTCCACACTATCAGGATTTAAACCCAAGAGTAATGCCATCTCTTCTCTAATACGTCCACGCTCATGTTCAGTGGTCGAAGAACCCATCCGGTTGAGCAGATTATGGAAATGCGGATAGTGCTTGGCTAGACAATATACATGCCATAAATGATGACTGGTGTCTGTCCGATCAAATGGCTTCTGATATACCGTTCCATCTGCCATTTGGTTGATTTCTGCAGCCACCTCCTGGACTGGCCGGTTCTCTATCACCATCGCTCCAAGCCGTTTTGCAAGGTCCCCCAGAACATACGGTTTCTTCTCCCTAGTTTCCATACTGCAAGAGATGGGGTGCACTGCATATGTGTGCGTGTTCGCTGCAGTTTTAATCGGCGAGTCATTGATAATGAGGATTTCACTTGACCTAGCAGTCCGGTTCATCACTACAGCCTCTGGCTTGACGAAGATGGGCTTGCTACCCCTCACATGGACCATAGTCAAGCAATCCTCCTGCGTTAGGAGAAAGTCAAATGGTAATATTACTCGCGTCTGATCGTGCATCATCTGTAGCAACGTTAATGTATTGTGGCGCATCATGGATGTCCAAACTCCCAATTGCAAATTGAACCCGGCCCTCTGTTTTAAGTGTCGCATGGTCATTATTAGATCCCGCAGTTTCTCCCGTGTGATTAATGTGAATCTGTCTCTTTTGACCAACTTGCGACCGCAGGCTTTGGAGGGTGCAGTGACATTCGAGGACGAGCCACGCTCATGGGAGAAAAGGACACCGTTCAGATAAAAAACGATACAGTACTTTCGCCGTGACTCTGAAATGAAATGCGTCAGCATAAAAAATGGTACAAGTCAATTTTACCATCTACAATATTAGTGAATGGTGCTCCCGATGGTCGTTGAGAGGGTTTTGGTCGAGAAAACGTGAAGGGCGGAAATACTTTCTTCTGCAATGTGGGGTCAATCGCATCCGATGGCGTGTGGGCACATGCCATTTCAGCTGTAGACTCTGGTACAACTGGCTCAATAGTGGCATGGGGTGGTTCCGATGGCGTGTGATCACACGCCATTTCAGTTGGTGCCTCCATTGGCAAAGTGGACATGACCGAACAGGCAGCAGGGGCGGTGTAGGGAGTTTCCAACGGCGCGTAGTCAGACGATTGGGCACACGTTGAGTCCGTTGGAAATGAGGATACGACCGGCTTGGCAGCTGGGGCGGCCTCATGCGGGTCCAATGGCGCCTGGTCACCGTCAGTTGGATACGTGGACAAGATTGACTTAGTGGTATGGGCAGCATCAAGTGGAGCGTGGTCAGCTTGCTTGGCGTTGATATGGATAGTAGCCTCCACCAGCTCTAATGACTCTTGCAAGCAAGTAGAGTCCACTAGCGGATCCATATGCATGTCCAAATATCTCCCTTCGATTGAGATGGTATCCTCCCTACTGGCTACAAAAAACAAACTCATTAGCACATTGAATCGACTATACTGTATTTACCATCAACTGCTATTGGGCGCACTGCTGATTCTGAAGGATTGGACATACGTTTTGACCCTTGCTTGGCACTATCCTTCCTCGACACTAAAGGCTAGAGTTTGTATCTTAATTCAACTGAATAATCTCTACTTACCATTTGCTTTGCAACCTACATGGACAATGTTAGAAATGGTAAAAGGTTAGGAATGGATGTACTATTATTTACCTGATGGTTTGTCTTGTATGACCTTCCTCCGCTGCTCTTTGGCCACCTCAGGCTGGCCATCGTCGTCATCATCGTCGTCGTCGTTATTGTGATCGTCACCATTGTGAGGACCATCCAAGTCCTCTTCGTCCTCCTCTTCTTCGTCCTCCTCTTCTTTGTCCTCCTCTTCGTCCTTCTGCTCTTCCTGCTCATTATCTTTCTCTGGCTCCTCATCCCCCTCCTGCATTTCTTCCATAGGCTGCTCAGGCTGGATGGCTTGTTCTTCCAGGACCATCTTGGGAAAATCATCTGGCCGAGTCTCCATCTCAAAATACAAGACATCCATAGCCTGTTTTAGTGCGTGACCTAGGACCGTATCCTCACCCCACTGTCTTAACATGGTTTCTGCACGTTCTTGCACCCTTCGAAGACAACGAGATGAGAAAAATGTGGCCCTGACTTGAAAAGCATCCCTCATCCATTGTACCTCTCCATTGAGATTGGGGAAGGGGAGTCCGCCATAGGAATCTGAGTCAGGAGGTGGTGACTGCGGGCATTACCTATCATCTTTTCGTTGCCCTTCTTCCTTTTCGAATCAAACGCCTCTGATCCCGACGATTGTCCAACGTGCTTTCGCTTTTTATGACCACTGTCAGTTTGAGCTTGGCTGGTGCTTGCCTGTTTTGCCTTTGAAGAAGTGTCTCCTACAAGGAATGGCATGAGACCACACGCCATTGCAAATATAATTTGTACCTCCTTTTTTCCTATTGCTTGTCTGTTTGTCCTTCTTCGACGCGCCACCAGTGCGCTTTTCAGTCCTCGTGTCTGAATATTCACAACGATCTATAATCAAAATGGCGTGAGGCCTCACGTGACCTTACCTTGTGCAGGTTGTGAGCTCGGCCCAACAGTAGCTGTTAATGCCGTTTCAGCATCTGGGGGTGGCCACGCTCCTGCATACAGAGCTTGTGAGATAACATTTAAACTTAAAGTGCGTACTCACCAAGTTCGCAGAGAAGATACTGTTTTTCTTTGGCAACTGTAATTATATACTTCATTGAAGTCACCTCTTCAATGGAGTTTGTCACCGCAACACACGGGACACCCTTGAGTAGTGCGGCTCGAAAGAATAGTCCGCCGCAGTTGTACTCGACAACGCATTTGCCCTTGGAGTCGGAAGCAGGTGCTATTGCGTTGAAGACCCAGCTGAGCATTTCCCATGCTGCACCTGGAGCTTTCTCTGGATTCGAAAGCTCCATAGCCGTCTTCAGTTCCTCAGGCACGGGTAAATTGACCTCCCTCAGATCAATTCGATTGGCCTTGTCGAACGAAGCTGGGAAGTCACTCCAGTCCCACTCTGCTGCAGGACCAATAACAAGGGCGAGTGTGAAGATGCGGACATTCGTCGGTATCTTCTTCTTAGCCATTATCCCATGGATCTCCTGCATCTCCTTGCCTTTCAACCGAGCCTTCACCTTATTCAAGGCCTTCTAGAACTTGTGATAGGATTTGGAGTCGTAGATCATATAGTGGACTGAAGATTCCACCTCCGCAAGTCCCACCATTAAGTCAATGATGGAGCTGACTTCGTCTGCATGAGTGATCTCCTCGTTTGTGAAGTCCATCACACAAAAGATGTTCTTGACCTGCTCATCTCCGCGGGAAACGATGCTCCTCCACCTTTGATCCTCATCCGAATTCACGTATACCCGGTAAGGTTCTCGATAGGCCTCTGCTGCGGGGTCGAGCTGTTTCTGAAGCCGGCGGTCGACATCCCTCTTAATGAAATTTGGATACTGATCCAACTTCTCAGCTTTACTTTTCGTGGCATCCCGCAGCAGATCGATGAACTTGGGGGCCCCCTTCACGTAGTCGTCGATGTCTTCATTTGACAACTCCAGCTCTTCCATCATCTCTTGCGTGGTGTCGATGCTCACCCTCTCCACGGCCACTTGCGCGAAGATCCAATCCTTCAATAGCGCACGAGCTCTCAGAGTCGTGCACAAGTCCTCGTATGTCACAATATGGCTGGGAGTCATTTTGGTCTTGTTGAAGACTACCTCACCACGTAGAAGAGCATTAGCCACTGTCAGAAGGTCGTCGTCGTCTAGAGACCGCGAGAAACGCAAGGCGTTGAGCTTCAAATCATTGGGCTTCCGGCCGTCCTCCACACCCATTGAGTTTAGCAACTCCCCATCATGGTACCTCCTCAGCACATCTACCCATTCGTCAAAAACAACTTTTGTCGCGAGTAGAATGTTATGGATGCTGAGTGTGTCATTGACCCCCAGTGTTTTTGAGAGAAGACTCGAGAATTCCTGCAATGGAAATGGCGTGAGGCCACATGCTATGCCACATGCAACGAGGCTTACCTGCCAGGCGCTAGTTGCTAGTGCACGTCCTTGTCCTGGTTTTTGTGGCTTCTTCAGTTGAACCCAGAGCTTCCGTGTTCGTGCCAATGTCTCGTGCAGACCCGATTTGTAGCACGTTTCTTGCTTGACATTCTGCGCGTGGGAGATGGATATGATAGATCGGAGGGGCGAGTTGCCTTTTATCAGGCGGACAACTCTTGTCTTGAAGACTTTCTTCACCTCCTCGCCCACCATAATATCCAGAACTATCTCTTGCATCGCCAAGCTAGAATGCTGCCCGGAGACGGCATAGAACCGGATGTTCTGATCGTCCAACACCTTCCTATTGATCAAGTCTGGAAACCTCGTCTCGCCCTTCATTGTTCGGTAGTAAGGGATCACGTCTGCGATGTCGGGTGTTACTGGACTTGCCAGCATCTTCTGCTTCAGCTTCTCCACCCACTCATCAGATACTAGCCTGTGGTTGTATTTGCTTTGGATGTCGATACGGCTCACGTCGATTGTATATACTTTGTTGGAATAGTAACAAGTACTATTATCTGCGACGATTTTTGCTGCCTCTTCTTGCTCTTTCTGCTCTTTGTGGCTCTTCTTTTTGGTGGGTGTAGTGTTCGAACCCGAGGCAATGGCATCACCGAGTAGCTTCTTTTTTGGAGCAAGAGAGTCGGACGTCGGCTTGAGCTTGACCACCCTTTTCTGCTTCGGGGTAGTTTCCAGATCGACCCCCTTCCCCTTCGCTTCGCGAACTGGAGGCACTCTCAACGGCTCAATGTTGGAATATAGTTTTTGAACATCGCCGTAGGTGAGGTCTGTGGATTCCATGTGATCTTCATAGACCCGCAGCGTCTTTGAAATTGTGGGCCTCCTGAACAACCTCTCCCTAGCTCCCTCTAGGAATTCCTCATAGCCGCTACCCCCCTCCAGGAAGCCGCTAGGATGTGCAAGGTGGATCTTGAAGGCGGACGCTGTCTCTACCACAAGTGCTAGTCCATATTCTTGCATGGAACTGCATGGAGTGTCTGTCACTTGGATGAAGATCCCCATGCATTCTTTTCTCCCACCATCTATGTTGTACAGCCTCAGATCCTCGCCTTCCATCCCGAAAGTCCAACTGGTGAGCTCCTCCCCCTTCTCTGCATCCATATTGACAGTGGCTGGAAGAAGAACGCAATTCCTCGCCTGTTCAGAAATGCACAACAATTAGAGCTGACAGATGAAAAGCTAGCAGCTGGAAATAACGTGAGGCCACACGCCATTCACCACTGCATCAGATGTCTTGAGGCTGCATCCTAAGATGGCGTGAGGCTACACGCCATCTGTAACCGGACTGCACTCGAGAGCCCAATCGGTGCATGCCAATGTTGCTACTGAATGGCATGTGGCCTCATGCCATTTTCTACTTGGCCTAAAAGACTTACCATTTGAAGCCGAATGGAGGCCGTGACAATCGAGACCGGACTCGCTAGCGAATGTGCACTGTGTGTGTAGCGGATCGTAGCAGCAAGACTACTCTGCCACTTACAGATGGAGAGTGGCGCTGAAATCTCCCGGGACGCCAAGTGGGCTGCGTGTGGGTGGCGGAGTGGGCGGCGGAGTTAGCGGCGAAATTACAAACTGGGTGTGTCTTGAAGTGGACGCCGATGCACACGAGCACGATGCGAGCGCGAGTGTGATGCAAGCGCGAGTGGATGCCAATGCACACGAGAAACCTGTAGAGAAGTGAGCGTGATCGCGAGTGGGAGCGCGATGCGAGTGGGAGCGCGAGTGTGATGCGAGCGCGAGCGCGAGTACGAAGCAAAATGCAAAACCTAACCTCACACGCGCGAAATGTCACAACGGTTGGTAATCCCGCCACATCATCATTCCTCGGACTTGGGCGCCACCATTAATTTCTGGATTGCCGCACGCATGCAAGCACGCAAAATCCAAAAGAAATCTGCAACGTCATCATTCCTCGGACTGCATGCACGCGAAATCCAAAAGAAAGATCATGATTGGGATATCATTTAATACCCTCGCTATATTTATACCATGCATGATTGGATATTCCAAAGCATCTTGTATTTCCAAAAATGGCAGATGTTCAGCTAAATAAAGAAATTCTATCTGTTTCTATTTTTCTCTCAAATCAATATTATAGCGTGTGGGCTCATGCAATTTTGAACCAAAGAAACCTAAAAAACGTTGGACCCAAAATATTTTGAAAAAACCCAAAAAACCCTAAACATTTTAAACCCAAAAATCCAGGCATCCTGTGGCGTTATTCCTTGAATGGCGTGTGGGCGCATGCCATTTTCAGGGCCAAATGCTGAATGGAGAAAAATTCCCTTTCAGTGCAAATGCTGCAAGAGGCAGATGCCGAGCACAAAGGACTATAACTACCTCACATGACACAGATAAACTTTTCTCTATTTGGCAAAGATAAACTTTATAGCGTGTGGGCTCATGCAATTTTGAACCCAAAAAATGCACCAAAAAATTCTCGGCATCATCTGGCGTTATCTCTTGAATGGCGTGGGGCCGCATGCCATTTTCAGGGGCACATAGGAGTATATTCCTAGGATATTCTGACACGCGTGAGATTTTTTTGAGTTTTTTGGAGATCCAACCGTTAGATCGCAACTAGATTTTACAGAATGGTATACAATGTCTTTCTTGATGACCCTGAAAAGAAGCATCTCGATCGGACACCACATGAGACCACACGAGCCTTACAATGTTTCAGGGGCATTTGCCATAGATCCGACTGTTATTTTGCTCCAAGATTTTACAGTTTGGTGTGCATTGACCTTTCCATCGACACTGCAAAGGGACATCACAATCAGATGCGGGATCACAAGAAACTAACTTCACTAACTCTGGTTTCACCAAGATCTACGTAAGGAGTTATGAAATGAAAGGACCCTCTCTATTGAAATGTGTTTATGGTCCTAGGGGCATTGTGACATATCAAAGGATTTTGCATCAAGTTCTGTATTTGCATGTTTATCAAGCTACTGAATTGCTAAACCCTATACCCTAAACCCTAAACCCTAAACATGTGGCAAATGCTGCGTGAAGAAAGATGCACTTTCTGGGCAAATGCTGTAAGAGTCAGATGCCGACAAGATGTATCTCAGGCTAGCGAAGGGGACAAACGAAAGCTGGCTATAACATGACGGGATGCAAATAGATTACGGGATGCCGAGCAGATGTATCTCAGGCTAGCGATGGGGACAAACGAAAGCTAGCTATAAACATGACGGGATGCAAATAGATTACTAGGCTGGTCCTGCGAAAATCAAAAACCATAATTGAAAACATTGAAAATGCAAAAAAAAAGGTTTATAATATTTTTGAATTTTAAGCAACCAAAGGAATGTAAGTAGGGCATGTTTTTGTAAGTTTAAAAATGCCTCAACCACTTAAATTCCCAAGTAAATAAAGCTGTTTCTATTTTTGGTACAGGTAAACTTTATAGCGTGTGGGCTCATGCAATTTTGAACCCAAAAATGCACCAAAAAATGTTCGACTAGCATTATTCTTTGAATGGCGTGTGGCCTTATATTGCCATAAATGGACGTACACACACAGCATAATTATTCCTTTACACGGCGAATAATCTTGGTGCGGATCGCTGACATGGCATGGCAAAGTTCGAATCAGTGACATGGCACAGCTGGATCGAGGCAAGGACATGATGTGACAAAGTTCAACCTTCGACAACAAAGTCTAGAAGCTACTCAGTTTGAAATTTGTCAGAGGAGTCATAAGATCTGGTTTGTCAGAGGATTTGATGTGACGTTCAAGCGTGTGTTATTTTTGAATTCTCGAACTCATTCCTAGGTCTATCATTTTTGTGCGCCGTGTTCTTGGTTCCGCTGAGCGCAGTGAGCGCTGCTTGTGTAAGCGGCGTTGTGAGCTGTGGTTTATGCGTCTACGAGCGGTTGCGACATTGCGAGCGCCATTGCGAGCGGCAGTTTATGCGAGTGGCAGTTTGTGCGAGCGGCACTACGAGCAGTTGCGGTGTTGCGAGCGGCGCTACGAGCAGTTGCGGTGTTGCGAGCGGCACTGTCTTTGGTGTGGCTACCGCTTCCTCTTGATATTCGGCACTTGTGCTTCCTGGTATGTTCACCATGGAATGGCTTAGGACCACATTTAGAAATGGCATTAGGCCACATGCCATCTTGGGCCCTTGCAATTTCATGGCTAGCGTATTGTCATGTATGTTTTTACTTGCCTGCAGCTGTGTGTATATCAAGATGGCATGAGGCCTCATGCCAATTTTGTGAATGCGAAATTTCACGTGGGTGTCAATAGCATGTTTGAATAATGGCATGTGGCCTCATGCTATTAAGGTTGTTTGGTATGTTATGATTTAGGCCATTCTCCAATCATTTTTTGTATGGTCTTAACTTCTTTTCTGCACTTTCAAAATGGCCTTCAGGGTTGGGGAAAAGGTTTACATTTTGAATGGTGGGAAGAGAGTTGCAAAAGGGACCCTTGTGTCTATGGATCGGAACTTTGTTATACACTGTCAAAGGCTTGGGGAAGGCAATGCTGCTGTATCAGTAGAGACTGTCTTCGATGGGAATGTGGTCGCTATTGAACGACGAGAGATGGTCGTCGGGGTAAATGTTGTTGTTGCCTTGAAAAATCTTCAGAAGAAAGCAGATGTTGGGGACAGCGCAAGTGCGACGCATGTTCCCTCCGTGGATCTTAAGAACCGTGCTTCATGGATTCAAGCGAAGGTGTTTCTAAACAACCCCGAGGGGGAGGTGGTAGCTGAGGGCTTAGCCACAGTTGTCGATCCAAGAGATGCAGTTGCTAATTAAGAATTGGGCTGGGATGATATTAAAGTTGCGATTTTAGAGGTTGTTGACACAGAAGAAAACAGTCTGACTATTGGAAGCATTGTGCGGTGGAAATTGAGGCACTTAGTGTTTGAGAATGTGAAGGATTCACAATCAAACACCACTACAACTGATGACAGAACATCTCTTCATGGGAAAAGAAAGTACACTTTCCTAAAGCGCAGCCAAAGGGATCTGAGCAACGAACCGAAAAGGCAGAAAATGGCGATGGAGGTTCGAATGGTCTCGACAGTTGCTTGTTGCAAAAGGAGGTGCTGTCAACATGCTGATTGGGATGCTATTGAAGAGGAGAGAGCAAGTTACAAGACATTGTCCTGGAAGGCAGCTCGCAATTTTGTGTATGAGGCATTATGGTCATCTGTTGATGCTTCAGAACATCAGGTGGGGGGCATGGTCTTCCAGAGGGGTTTGGTCTACATGAAGGCATGGAGAATCATTTATGGAGTCCCTCAAACCACATTCTACAGAATCAAAACTGAGTTCGAGGAACAAAGGGTTCAACAGGCAGTCCATGGGAACGACGGTACGCACAAAACCAGGGGTCATGTTGTATATGGAGAGGCAATCTTCAAGAGGTTTGTCGAGACATGTAGCGAGCAGCAACCACATAAAACCCGCCTCTTGGAAGATGGAACACGAGACACCCAACGAGTTCTCCCTTCCATATATACCAAGGGGGCCATATTGGAAGATGTGAATCGGGAACTCCAGAGTAATGGCTACAAGAAGCTGAGCCAATCTAGATTTAGGAGATTGTGGAGCAACAGGTTCAGGGATGTGAGTATAGGAAAGTACTCCAACTTTTCAAAGTGTGACGAGTGCACTGCTATCAAAATGGCTTTGTCGAAGAATTCTTGCAGCACTCAAAAGCGAGAGACGTTGGTTAGAAGGCGGCTCGACCACAACATCGAGCAGAGAAGCTGCAGGACTGCATATTATCATAACAGGATTCTCTCCATGGAGAGACCTGACTCTTACCTCTGCATCATCCACGACAAAATGGACCAGAAAAAGACGTGCTTACCTCAACTCAATCCTGCCCCCAAGGCAATCTCTTCATCCATGCAGCTGCCTGTGTGTCTGTCTGGCATAATCGCTCATGGGCATGGTGCCCAGAACTATGGGAATTTCTTTGTACCTCTATGGGGTGGCGGGGGTGCAAACATGATGATTGCGTCCCTAGCAAAACACTTAAGGTCTCTGCAAAGTGCATAGACTGAGCTAAACGGCCAACCCTTGCATAAGGCCTTTGTCGATCGAACCCCATACAGGGTTCAGCTGGAGGAGGAGCAAAGGCTTGCAGTATCGCGTGGGGCCCCATGCCATCCCAGTGAATATGTTGGCCGTCAGATTGTAGGGTTATCACGTGAGGCCTCATGCCATTCCGACGAGGCTGGTCGCCCGGTGAATGCACAGCCTCATCCAAACGAAGCAGAATCTCAAGGAAGTTCTTGCGGCCGATGTGGCCTTCCACCCCATCTAACTTCTTTTCTGCACTTTCAGAATGGCCTCCGCAAGTGCGACACATGTTCCCTCCGTGGATCTTAAGAACCATGCTACATGGATTCAGGCAAAGGTGTTTCTAAACAACCCCGAGGGGGAGGTGGTAGCTGAGGGCTTAGCCACAGTTGTTGATCCAAGAGATGCGGTTGCTAATCAAGAATTGGGCTGGGATGATATTGGAGTTGCGATTTTAGAGGTTGTTGACACAGAAGAAAACAGTTTGACTATTGGAAGCATTGTGCGGTGGAAATTGAGGCACTTAGTGTTTGAGAATGTGAAGGATTCACAATCAAACACCATTACAACTGATGATAGAACATCTCTTCATGGGAAAAGAAAGTACACCTTCCTAAAGCGTAGCCAAAGGGATCTGAGCAACGAACCGAAAAGGCAGAAAATGGCAATGGAGGTTCGAATGGTCTCGACAGTTGCTTGTTGCAAGAGGAGGTGCTGTCAACATGCTGATTGGGATGCTATTGAAGAGGAGAGAGCAAGTTACAAGACATTGTCCTGGAAGGCAGCTCGCAATTTTGTGTATGAGGCATTACGGTCATCTGTTGATGCTTCAGAACATCAAGTGGGGGGCATGGTCTTCCATAGGGGTTTGGTCTGCATGAAGGCATGGAGAATCATTTATGGAGTCCTTCGAACCACATTCTACAGAATCAAAACTGAGTTCGAGGAACAAAGGGTTCAATAGGCAGTCCATGGGAACGACGGTACGCACAAAACCAAAGGTCATGTTGTATATGGAGAGGCAATCTTCAAGAGGTTTGTCGAGACATGTAGCGAGCAGCAACCACATAAAACCCGCCTCTTGGAAGATGGAACACGAGACACCCAACGAGTTCTCCCTTTCATGTATACCAAGGGGGCCATATTGGAAGATGTGAATCGGGAACTCCAGAGTAATGGCTACAGGAAGCTGAGCCAATCTAGATTTAGTAGATTGTGGAGCAACAGGTTCAGGGATGTGAGTATAGGAAAGTACTCCAGCTTTTCAAAGTGTGACGAGTGCACTGCTATCAAAATGGCTTTGTCGAAGAATTCTTGCATCGCTCAAGAGCGAGAGACGTTGGTTAGAAGGTGGCTCGACCACAACATCGAGCAGAGAAGCTGCAGTACTGCATATTATCATAACAGGATTCTCTCTATGGAGAGACCTGACTCTTACCTCTGCATCATCCACGACAAAATGGACCAGAAAAAGACGTGCTTACCTCGACTCAATCTTGCCCCCAAGGCAATCTCTTCATCCATGCAGCTGCCTGTGTCTCTGTTTGGCATAATCGCTCATGGGCATGGTGCCCAGAACTATGGGAACTTCTTTGTACCTCTATGGGGTGGCGGGGGTGCAAACATGATGATTGCGTCCCTAGCAAAACACTTAAGGTCTCTGCAAAGTGCGTAGACTGAACTGAATGGCCAACCCTTGCATAAGGCCCTTGTCGATCGAACCCCATACAGGGTTCAGCTGGAGGAGGAGCAAAGGCTTGCAGTATCACGTGGGGCCCCATGCCATCTCAGTGAATATGTTGGCCGTCAGATTGTAGGGTTATCATGTGAGGCCTCATGCCATTCCGACGAGGCTGGTCGCTGTAAGCTCATAAGTTTGGACTTCCCGGGAGGTCACCCAGCCTAGTACTATTCAAACCCAAAGACACTTAACCCCAACTATCCCAAGATCCTTAAACAATTAGAAAAGGGGGTGCACTCTTATTCAGGGGCCCTTTTCCTCTATATTTGAACCCTATGCACCGTCTCTCGAGTCGTTCCCTTTGGTTGCTTACAGTCGCCCGGTGAATGCACAGCCTCATCCAAATGAAACAGAATCTCAAGGAAGTTCTTGCGGCCGATGTGGCCTTCCACCCCATCTTCTGCTCCAAACAGACAATGCTGGCAGTGAGAACAAAAACATGTACGTCTTTGCGTACTTGGCGATGCTTGTTGCCAAAGGCATATTTGAAACGGTTACACTTGGCTTTCTCATGGTTGGGCACACTCATGAAGACGTCGATGCCATGTTCAGTCACCTGGCAGAGTCCCTCCGGCGATCCAATGTCCTCACCCTCCCACAACTCTACGATGAATTCCAAAATTGCATCAAAGGCACTGTTGAAGCTGCACTTCTGATAGAGGTTCCAGACTTTAAGGGGTTTGTAAGAGGCTACATCAGGGACGGATCCGAAACGCTAATTGGCCACTCCAAGCCTCTTCAGTTTCATTTCAGCATGTGTGACGGTGCTTTTCAGCATGTGTGACATATGCATTTACCAATCACACGTGCATAAATCTAATAATATGGCGTGTGGCCCATATTAATGGCACATAAACCCATATTGTGGGCTTACGTGCTTTATGTACCATCATTCCCTTGCAGCGTGTGTGTTGGTTTCCTTTTATAACACAACGAACTCCATATTTTAGGGTGAAGAGCGTTCTCATGGCAAGCACAAAATCTGTAAGTGAGGCAGAAAAGGAGACGGAGAAGGAGATAAGTGAAGATGTAGAATATATAAGTCTTCCAAACTCCCCGTACTATACTCCAGGTGATCATTTTTCTGAACAAACAGCAACATTAACAACTATCGAGAACGCCCCAGTAACGTCAGAGACAACAATCCAAAGCAAAACAACTGACCCGGAGAAGGATGATAGTACCGCTGAGAGTACCAAAAAGGAGGTGTCCACTAGCGCTTAGGCTTATAATGGCGTGTGCCCTCATGCCATTTACTTGATCACCAAATACCTTTTTCCCTTTGCACTAGTATATCTTAATACCGGTCTGAGAAATAGAATGGCATGTGCCCTCAGGCCTTTTACTAAATCACCTTTGAAAGAAATGCAAGCCTCTATATCGTAAAAAAAAGGTACTAGAGAAATTCCTTAATAATATGAATGTTATTTAGTTTCATGAAAATTTCAAGGGTCAAATGAGTTAAATGACTTCTCCAGACTAGCAATGCCTCTTTCTACACCTTCACAATTAGATTCGTTAGAAAAAGATAACATTGAATAATATCTAAATGTTCTCACCATTAAGTTATATATCTGGCTAATAGGAATGACGTTCATCTTGGAAAGCTCACCACACGCTCAATGAACAAACAAATAGTGTGTGCGCGCATGCCATCGCTCTTCTTTAGCTTCAGATTTGGCTTGTTCACCTTGACAATGAGATTTATTATACAACCAGATGGACTCAGTCTGGACATAAAGTCACCGCGCTAGTCACCATGCCCCAGATATGTCTAGCCCCTGGACAAAAAACATATAATTTCACATCATTTTCAAATACTTGAAAATTTGTACCTAGTCCCATTTTACTGAATAAATCCCACTTTAACGAAATAGAGCTTTAAAGGGGTTAATTTTTTAACCACATGTTAGCGAATAATCATGCTGATGTTTGCTTCCAACCAATGGGAGGTAGCCAAACCATGTGTGGCAAGAGAGGAAGGCCCGGTGATGCATGTCACATGCAAATGTGTTGACCGTAACTGCACTTGTTATTTGGGTATTGAGATCACTTGAGCAGCAGCAGCAGCCCAAGGCTACGAGGAAGATCTGGTGACCACTTGTCTATTCCAAAAGATCACATTAGCATCTATGTCATGGACTTTCACCACCATTTTGAAAGTACTAGTGAAAACTCCCATAGACTGACCGTTCCATCGGAGGAGCAAGCCATAAGCTCAAAGGAATCCACCCTTTTACATAAACTTAATGTAAAAGAAACAAAGAAAGATGATTCAGCTACTTGGATGAAAGAAAAACTGTAAGCTCCTGAGTTTGGACTTCCCGGGAGGTCACCCAGCCCAGTACTATTCAAACCCAAGGACGCTTAACCCCAACTATCCCAAGACCCTTAACCGATTGGAAAAGGGGGTGCACTCTTGTTCATGGGCCCTTTCCCTCTATATTTGAACCCCATGGATCGTCTCTCGAGTCATTCCCTTTGGTTGCTTACAATCCACCACGCTTCCCTGCAAGTTCACGCCCTCGTGAACGGAAGCTGAGAGCCGCAGCTCTCCCGAGAGCCTCGCTCTCTTGACACCCTACCCCTCGGGTCGAGCCCAGCGGGAGCAAACTGGACCAGCCAGATGTCAATCAACATGTGGTGCGATTCCCCTAGCCAACCAACAGAGTCGGACCCGAGACCTCTCTGATACCAAATGTAAGCTCCTGAGTTTGGACTTCCCGGGAGGTCACCCAGCCCAGTACTATTCAAACCCAAGGACGCTTAACCCCAACTATCCCAAGACCCTTAACCGATTGGAAAAGGGGGTGCACTCTTGTTCATGGGCCCTTTCCCTCTATATTTGAACCCCATGGATCGTCTCTCGAGTCATTCCCTTTGGTTGCTTACAAAAACAAGGCTTAGCTAAAAAAAAGTTTGATTGATCAATTCAAGGCACAACATGAGCTTTCCGTGGTGCGTTGAACTCCAATCTAGAGCAAATCCTTCCACCCCGTGAGAAGCACTTGGAGGGGTGTCTGGTTTGTAACCTGAGAAAAAGCACGGCTGCTTTCGGCAAAGTCCTAAACCCAGTGAAAGTATGAGATCCCTCATTTCTTCATCATCACGAAGAAATCGACTCAAGAAATCCACTCCTTTTGACTCCTCAGATTTTCCCTTTGCCTGTGCGCTTGGCTTGATCTTGTGTTGTTGTTGCTGCTGCTGGAGTGCTTGATCCTCTCAAAAATCTAGAACAGACTACAATGAAACATTTGTCGCCAAAGATCTCTTGGTGATCAGAGGGGGATTGAAATCCATAGCGCTTTTGTGGTCAATCCATCGCTGCCAATCACGATTTCCATGTTTTGGATCAGCTCCACTATGACTGTTGCTCTGTGGCAACACTAGCGATTCTTGAGCTATGGCAATGACCAATCTGACACCGCTACTGCTGTAGCTAAGGTGGTGACAAACCTCAATGCCTTGCAATGTTATGGAAATCCTAGTCGCCCAAATGGGCCAAATCCAATTTGTATTTGGCACGACACACTTTTTTAGCTCTTGCTTCACATAACCCTAAATCTCACGATTACGTTTTGGGCTTGAGGGCACCACCAAGAATCACAATAACTTGCAGCGAAAGGTTAGTCTTTCTTCTTAGTTTGTGGCATACCTTTCTCCGGCAAGCAATTGGAAAACCCTAGATGAGCACACAAAACCAAGCACACAACAAGTTTGTGTTTGTTTATATCCTTAGCCTCTACCATATATTAAATATTGTTTCATATTTCTCTTGCAAATTCAAGTTTGTTTACAAACACGAACTTGCATAAGCTATAGTTTTCTAGCTTTGTACTTGAAAATTTTAAATTATGCCTCACCTTTGTCATCTTCTTAGAACTATAAGAAATACCAATCATTTTGATAAGAATTTTGATACTAACAATTCTAATAAACACCCTGAGCTGCTTCAAATTACTTCAGATCAAAATGAAATATATACACATCAAGCAATATCCACTACACCATCTCCATGTGAGACACAAAATCCCTAGGCCCCAAAGTGGAGCCGAAAGGGTGCCACGTGGTAGTGGCCGAAGCAAAAGCTAAACGAGTGTAACACGTTTGGACTAAAAGCTTCGACTTGAAAGGTCATGGAACTCCCAACAAAGTGCTCGAGGAACAAGCACAAAGCAAGCAATAAATGAGTCTCTAAAAAAGGGACACAAGAGGACCAACACATGACACGTGGAGGAGTCCAAGATGGACCCGAGATGGACTCGAAATGGAGTCTGAGGTGGAGTCCGAGATAAAGTCCAAGATGGACCTGAGATAGAGTCCGAGATGGAGCCAAGATGGAGTCTGAGATGGACCCGAGATGGAGTCCGAGATGGACTCGAGATGGAGTGTGGGGGGTTCCAAAAGTATAGTAGGGAAAGTGTGGGGGTTGGAGCCTAGTGGAGCCAGTTTTGCTCATGAAGGTTATACCCAAGTGTTGGGTGATGAGTTGACCACTGAGAAGTCCAAGACTAGAGTGAATATGGACCAACAAGCGGGGTAGCTTGGTGAAGTGTTCAAGAGCCGGCTCTAGTTCCCCTGGGAAATCAAATGGTTGATGCTCCCAGTCCAAGTGTGGGTGGCACTATCTACTTGGATACCTAGCGTGGCTCAATAAAACCTTGCTCTAAGCCCATGGCTAGAGCACCCAAAGGTGGAAGGTGGGGAGAGTACCCACGAGGCTCGTGTAGGGCCACGGTATTCCGAAATGTTGTCCCAAAGGCCCAGATTATGGAAAGGAAGAAGAGCAATCCTCTAGTGTAGGGACTAAAGATACAGTTGTGTGGTGAGGAAGTCCCAGAGGACCATGGGACTTAATGGTCAAGCATGTGGGCTTTGATCTAATGGCAATGTTGGCGAATATGGCCATGGACAGAAAGGGATTTGGTGGGGACCAGAAAAGGGATGTTGGGGAAGGCTATTCCTCATGCCTGCGGGCATCCTAAGGATGTTTAGGAGTGGATCTAGGATGATCACTCGTGAATGGATAGCCCAGTCTTTGGGAGACAGGACTGGGATGTAGGTGGTGGTAAACCACTGGTGTGACCAAGGTGAAGGGGCATGACCTTAGCATAACAGGCTGATATGTTGGTGGTACCTTGGAGTGTTGGTCATGGGATCAAACACGTGGAGCACTTGGACCAAGTGCAAAATTTGAGTGGTAGGGATGCCATTTTTGGGGCTAGCAAGTCCCTAAGTCCAAAATATGACTTATAGAGGTTGTGAGTGAGACTCCTTCAAGTGGTTCGAGGTATGGTTAAGTGACTAAAGTAGAATGAAAAATTTAGTCACTTACACTCCACCTTCACAAACCATATTTAGAAAGATTCACAAATTTCAACTTTTGAAATTGGTTTTCTATTATGTATTTGTATTTTTTGTAATGCATTGCATTTTAAAGATGAGAACATTGCTATGTGTTGTCAATATGGTCAAGTGATATTGCCACCTATATTACCTTTACCAAATACTTTACTTATGCTTTACAAGCAAAACAAAAACTCTAATTTCAGAAATAATTAGACACTATAATAATGTAATCATGCCTAAGAAGGATCCTCCAGTGCCGTGCTAAACAACTACGGACCAGATTATTTGCCACTCATAGCAAACTTAGGGAAGGTTTACTTTCACCCATGGTACATAGAACAACTCATGGAACCACCGATAGGTTAATATTAATTCTGCTAACTCAAAGTGTAACCTTGAGTTGCTAATGTGTCTCACTCACGAGCCCAAGTGCAAACTTGTGCAAACGGAATAACTCAATCCCTTTTAGGAGCTCAAGAGCAAGCTCACATTATTATGGTACAAAAAAGTAACCAAATCCATACCCAAGGAATAATTGTGAAGCCTTTGCACCCAAATATGTACCCATTTGGATAATTGTTTTCATTACTGCGTATGCAATGAGATTAGTTGCCCAATCTCATTAGATAATACTCGCCGAGACTTATTCTCTGATACCAAACGTAGCAGAAATTCCATGCCTAGTGCCCAGCAAGAAGAGAAGCCTCTTGGCAGCATCAGCAAATCTCCAGCCTGCATGTGGTTTTTACCCTTTATCATATGGTGATTTACTATAGGATAACCATAAAGTGGAACCTAACCCTCCATGTGCCACATGTCATATGCTATGTGCCCAAAGGATAATGGTGTGGAACTCGAGTTTCAGGGCCTTGGGCCACTAAATGAAGGAACAGTGCTAAACTCTCAAATATGGAGCCAAGGAACAATGGTACGGGAGCACGAAGCAACTCCCAAGCGTATAGCCTAAGGAGCGAAGGAACAGGAGTACGGAGCAACTTGGAACAATCCTAGAGCAACCAGCATCCCAATTCCAGGATCAACATGAAAAATGGAGCCAAATAGAGTCTAGTGCTATTTCAGCATACAACGTGAAGACATGGGTACTCCACCAACTAGCATGGAATGGAATTTGGGTTTAAACCCAAGTCAGATGCAGAACAAGGACAAGCACACAAATAGGAGATAAACTATGCCTCAAGTTGGTCAACCATGCTTAACCTACCCACTATCCTACTATACATTTGGATCCCTCTATAGCCCCCCCCCCCCCCCCCCCCCCCCCCTTAAGGAACACATGCTCTAGGCTTTCACCCCGAGCCTCCCTTAGTATCAAGAGTTAGTCTCTAGGACAAGTTCAAAACTTACTAAATATGGAATGTCTCTAGATTGTGAATTTGGATATGGAATGAATACCATTGTGTTCAAAAAAATCTCTACATTCTGTAGATATGCCAAATGACCAAATCTGGACACTTTCCATAAATAGCATTTGGGACCAAATTGAGACTAACACAAAGGGCATGATAGCGAGAGTGTTTGGCAGATATGGTAAGCTATCATTTAGCAAATATTGAGGGACCAATCTCAATATCGCAGGGGTTTTTGATACTAGCAAGTGCAAGCCAATGACACAAGTTTCTCAAACCAAGCCGAGTATGCTTAGCAAAAAATGGGAACTGATAACAGGTTTAGCAATACCGACCTCCTGTTATTGTGGCAGTAAGGAAAGAATATGCAAGGACTAGCTGACAGATAACTTTTGATATTCGAAGTCACATTTGCGACACAAGAGAATCAAGATTGTAAGGATTAATTTATTGGTTCAAGTAGTCATTGCCGTACTCTTTTATAAACTTTTCTTAAATTGGACTGAAAGCAATGCAAAAACAAATTTGAGGTTTAGTCAAAGATGAGACTGAAAAGAAAGTCATTGGGGATGAAAGATCAAATACGTAAATCATTTTCTCCTCTTGGAAAAATGATTTGCAACAAGATGTGACTCATTGCTCGTGTTCATAGTATGCAATCAAGAGTCTCTATTTTGGTGCATATTGGAAATGATGGTCTTACAAATGGTGAGTTGTGGGATGGATAGTGATAAAGTGCTATACCATTTTGTTTAGGCTTGCTATTAGAAGACTTGGGTTGCAATGCTCAATTCTTTTCCAGGGAACCTTGCTATTGCTCTTTGAATAGCTTGGTGTTGGATTAATTTTGAGTTTGGTTGGAAAGAGAGTGGCATAATCTTGTTTTTGTTGTGAACAAAAGTTAGTGGTGTTGGGTGTTGTAAATCTCTATTGGTGGAGTGTGGCATTTATGTTGCATTTTGTCAAGTCGAGTTGACACTTGATACTCATATAAACTTTTGTAGTAGTGACATGTGCATTACTCATTGTGTTGCTCAATTGATGATCAAGTCATTGTGATTTCCATATCATATCCATGTGATAATAAACAATGTGTTTACAAAGTTGTTTGGTCAAACGATAATCAACCCCAAAGTGGTTGATGGTGAAGTTAGTCTACTTACATGTAGTAACATTATAGTAACTTTGACTGAATTCTCAATGGTGGTTCATTATGCTAAGTTTAAAATGGTTCTTTAGTTCCTTGAGTTTGCCCATAAAGTGTTGAAAAGGGTTATAGCATTCACTTACTATAGCTTGTTAGTTTATCCGTTAGCACTTGGAGTAGATTGTCAGATGAAGAAATTGTGTAGTTAAGGCATTGACATCGCTAGCACTTGTGTTAGTGAAAGTGACATTGTTATTTCAAGTGATAAGGAATTTTCCTTAAATCTTGATTTTTTTATGTCATTTTCCTTGTTAGTGTTTTGGCTTCACATTTTATTTTGAAGGTAATTGAAGAAGAGTGTTAGTGCAATGTGGATATCCGAAGATGTAGTCTTCGTGATCAAGCTTTAGATGTTCATTTTGCATTTTGCAGATGTCAATGTTAGATGTAAAAATATGAGCATGATGTTCGAGGCTTAAGCATACTATAGGTCATGAGAATTGGTGTTGAGGTGAATCTATATGCAATTGTTGGTAGAAGGAAGTTGGTTGAGTCTTGAAAGTTTATATTCCTAGACTGAGAGTTATTATTTCTCTAGGATGGAAAATTTTCCACAAATTTTTTTAGACTTTTCCAATGCCTGATATGTTGGTCACTTTGCTCAAAAACCATTTCGTTTTCGTAAGCTAGTACAAACTAGTGAAGGGGTTGGAGTTAACTTCAGTTGGCGTAGACCTTAGTCAATAGTTTGTGTGATGCGACCCAAAAGGGATGCTAACTTTTGGGGCTAAGGCAATTAAATTGGATAAAGTCTAGAGTTGGTGAAGAAAAGTGGCAATTGCGCTCTTTTCTAGATAGGTGACTCTTGTGCTTTTCTTTTAGCATTATATTTGGTGGCAAGCTGCATCTTGCATTTCATTAAACTCTACGAGAGTAGTAACCTCTCACTAATCTTGACTTGGTCTTGGTGGCTTTGAGCCTTAACTAAGGTTGGTGATGTCCAACTTAGTTGTTTGAGTTTAAGATGTTAATACCCATATTATAACTTGTCTAAGTGGAGGTTGTGTACCGATATGAGTCCATCTCATGGTTTTCACTTTAGTTTCAACTAAATGTTAATCATACATAGCTAACCTCTTCAAGGCATGCTCAAAACTAGAGGCTAAATGCATTGGTGAGCTTGTCGTGGTTGAATTGGATTTGAGTGGTCATTTAGTTTATACTTGTCCATGAACCTTTATCTCGTACCTAGGGTATTACATTTATGTTGGCCAAATATATAACTCAATGGCATGAGTTTAGTTTTTGGGTCTTTGAAAGACAAGTTGAAAGAGTGATTGTTGGTTGCTTAACAACTAGTGATTGTTTGTAGACTTCATTGAGGACTATTTGACACTTGTTTCGCTCGATAATGATTTAGCAGTGATGGGCTTGTTTTACTGGATGGTGTTGTGGAGGATCATATCGTTAGACTTATATGGGTTTTCCATATTGGCATATTGACTCAACCTCTGTCGATATTATTTGGTTGCATTTAGTCTGTGGTATTAGATTTCATTGAGTCTTGGACGTGGTGAATCACTTGTTGATGATGTGTTATCTGTAGTTGAGTATTGTTGATTGGTCTCGGATACTGATTAAAGTATCTTCAACTTTGGTTAGCTTGGTTGCTAAAGAGTTTTGAGTGGTGATTCACTTTTGCTTTCTATTAGCTTTGTTATGGTGTTGGTGGCATTGAAGTGATGCCTTGTTGTTAACATTGTTGATATTGAGATTTAAGTGGGATGAGATGTCTCTTCGTAATATTGATATTAAGTTTCATTAGTCTCAATGAAGATAGTGTTGATGATTTGGCTATAGCTTTGTGTTGTTGGCATTTATGCATTTGCTAGTTAACAACTGTATTGATATTTAAACGAGTTGAGTGGTAAGTTGAGTTAGTTGTGTTCTAAACGAGATTGTTTAGTCAAGGTTGAGTTCTGAGCTTTTCCTTGAAAAGTGATTCAATCGTGGACTATACTAATTTTACGAAAGGAAGAGTTAGTGATTGATATTGGAATGTTTGAATCTTTATTGGATTTAAGTTAGAATATATTGATCATTGATAATTCTTTTTATACTTGTTATGAAGTGAGTTGCGTCTTGCTATAAATGGATTCATAAAGGATTGTTTAGTGATCACTTGTTGAGCATAGCTTCATTATGCTTAGCTTTTAGATTGATGCAGACATGCTCTTCATTAGCTTTGGCATTATGAAGTTTAATTTATGGATGTGTTGAGAAGGATATTGTGGGTTATACCATGATTTCTTCTTTAGCATTGAAGTTAGTTCATGCAAAACTTGTGATCATTGTTAAGCAAGACTTGGCTATAAACTCCTTCGAGTTTTTGGTTCTTTGAGTTTTTATGCTTATTGTTCCATTTGTTAAAAATTGTTGGAGGAAGGCATTTTGACTCATTAGCTTCGATGAAGTTAGTATTTGCATCTAGCAATCATTGTGATGGTTGACTATCATCTAGGATAATTGATTATCCTTATTAGAGGTTTTGCTTGATTGTTGTTAATATAGAATGATTTGCCATTCTTCGGAATGGTGAATTTGTTCTTTGACAATGATTCTACATATCTCTTTTTGATGGGATAATTGATGATCTTTCATAATACTTGTTCTCTTTGATGACTTTTGGCTTTTTGCAATACCACATGTTCTTTGTGGTTTGCTTTAGATTGGTCTCTTGGGTTTGAGATATCAGTAGAATGTTGCTAACACTTAAGAAACTTGAGTTCCTTCATATTATTGACCAGGATCTATTCAGATTAGCTGATGTGATAGTTGGCATGAATGAGTGTTTGTTGGTTTTACCACATTCATTTTGTTATATTAATTATTGCTCGAGTTAGTTTTGATAGATTAGAATGTTATTTCCTTAGGGTAATACATTCGCAAACATTTTGTTTGCCAATCAATGATACTTTGTGTTCTTTAAGCTATCTTTAGTAAGTTGTTTGGCATACTATCTGCCATCTTTAGTAGTTAAATTTCATTATTGAGTTTCCTTGATGATATCCTTGCTATTAAATTTTTATTGAATGGTGATTCCTATGTTTACTAATTATAATGATCTTGATGGTTCCTATACTATAATACTAGTTTATCAGATGATAACTTATTTGGAATACTTTCTTATTCTAATCTAAGATATATTCACTGATAATTAAGACTCTAAGATATCATTGTCTATGACTTTGATATTGTCCATCTATTAAGTTTTGGCCAATATAGGTAGATTGGCTTCGGCATTTCGTGTGCATGGTGAAATCTCTAATCATAAGGTAGCTATTGTCGACTGGTCACATCACCCGCCTCTTTATCAATGTTCTTTATTCCGTTAAAAAGGGTGTGACCATGTAAACAACTCTAACTGTCTATTTATTCCGTTAAAAAGGGCGTGACCATGTAAACAACTCTAACTGTCTATTTATTCCGTTAAAAAGGGCGTGACCATGTAAACAACTCTAACTGTTTATTTACAGTAGTCTATTTAAACCTTACCGACGGGTTTGGTTTCTTTGCTCATGAGGGTTGAAGCCTTTGGCTTCTCTCTCTATGCCACATTCGGGCAGTGGCATATCACACTTTTGTAAGCTGAGTGACACCTAGAGCAGCAAGGGTGGCTAACTCTGTTGGTCATTTCCTTGTCGGTGATGGCCGGAAGGTGTCTGAGTTGGTAGCGCATCCGCGTTAGACAAGGAGGTTACCCTAACTCGTTTAAGTTGGTGCATTTCTCACATAATGTGATTACTTTAAATTTTTTCTGGAGTTGTTTCCTTAGCAGTGATCTAGATTGAAGTATGCATCGACAAGAATGTCAATCTTCCCTAAGGGGGGGAAAGTGTCGCGAATGTGACTTTGGGTATCGAAAGTTACCTGTCAGTTAATATTTTTGGATATTCTTTCCTTACTGCCACGACAGCAGAAGGTTAGTATTGCTGGACCCGTTATCAGTTCCCAGTTGAGAAACTAGTCAATGAACATGCACTTAAATTGGATAAATATAAAGTAGGAACCCTATATATTTTTTGCTGAGCATACTTAGCCTAGTTTGAGAAATTTGTGTCATTGGCTTGCACTTGCTAATATCAAGAACCCCCACAATATTGAGATTGGTCCTTCAATATTTGCTAAATGATAGTTTAGTGTGTCTGCCAAACACCCTCGCTATCATATCCTTTGTGTTAGTCTCAATTCAGTCCCAAATGCTATTTATGGAAAGTGTTCAAATTTGTTTATTTGGCATATCTACAGAATGTAGAGATTGTCTTGAACACAATGGTTTTTGTTCTGTATCCAAATTCACAATCTAAGGACATTCCATATTTAGTAAGTTTCGAGTTTGTCCTAGAGACTAACTCTTGATACTAAGGGGTGAAAGCCCAAAGCATGTGTTCCTAAGGGTGGGGGTGGGGGTGGGGGGATGTGGGGGGTTCCAAATATATAATAAGGATAGTGGGTAGGTTGGGCATGGTTGACCATCCTGAGGCATAGTTTAGCTCTTGTTTGCGTGTTTGTCTTTGTTTTGCATCTGACTTGGGTTTAAACCCAAGTTCCATTCCATGCTAGCTGGTGGAATACCCATGTCCTCACGTTAGGCCATCGGTATGTTAAAATAGTGCTACACTCCATTTGGCTCCGTTTTGCGTGCTAGTCTTAGTATTGGGATGTTGGTTGCTCTAGGACTGTTCTAAGTTGCTCCATACTCCTGTCCCTTCGCTCCTTGGGCTATACATTCGGGAGTTGCTCCGTGCTCCAATGCCATTGCTCTTTGGCTCCATGCTTTAGGAGTTTGGCACTGTTCCTTCATTCAATGGCCTAAGGCCCTGAAACTTGGGTTCCACACCACTATCCTTTGGGCACGTGGCATATGACATATGGCACATGGAGGGTTAGGTTCCGCTTCATAGTTATCCTATAGTAAATCGCCATAAGATAAAGGGTAAAAACCATGTGTGCTACACCTTGCATTTGCATCAATAGGTGCTAACATTGACACTTTAAGGGGTAATAGTCTTTATTACTTTAGAATTCATGGGCAAATTTACCATAGTGTCATATCATCACATTTTTTTGGTGATCAAAGGCTATCTTACAGGAAATTTTATATGCTAGATACACAAGAAACCACAAATATAAGGCATCAAGACCAATTTAATACAAGTTGCAAGTGAGAATTACTATTACATCTTGATACACTCTTTCGTCATATTAATCTATATGCACAAGCTTATAGAATGATGTATGAAATAGAACAAAAAGAACTTCTTGAAGTAACAATTACAGGCCATCCTTTACGTGGTGTTTATATGTTACTAAAGAATGAAGGAACCGATAATTGACATTATAATATACCATAAATAAATAATGTTGTTGTTGTTTTTGTTAGTGAGAATAGAGAATCCCCACGTAGACATGAAATTTGTATATATCCTATGGTAAATCATTCTAGAAAGATTTCAACACTTGATGTTACTTATCATCCTATGGTTTATCCTTTAATATTTCTTTTTGGTAATAAAGGATGGCATGCAAATATTTTGAATACATGATGATATCAAATTACATTACTTCTATATTATACATATCGCTTATCTAAAAGAGACACACTATAATTAGGTTTCAACCAAATCTTATATTTTGGCAAGCTTACTCAACAATACATTATTGATGCATATATCAAAGTTGAGAGTAATAACCTATATTATTATCGTACCCACCAAAAATAATTATGAGTATAAATGTATACTAGTCTTATGGATTATGTTGCAAATCATACTTCAAATGAAAATATGAACCACGGTAAAATTGTTATACTACCATCAACTTTTGGTGGTGGACTTAGAACAATGCAACAAAATTATCAAGATGTAATGGCAATTATTGCTCATTACTCAAAACCAAATATTTTCATTAGTTTCACTTGAAACTTTAAATGGCTAAAAGCTATAAAAAATTTACATCCAAATAAAGGTCTTAAAGACTGTCCTAATTTGGTCTTTAGAGTTTTCCATATTAAACTTAAAGAATTTTTGAAAGATATGACAAAAGACATGTATTTGAAAAATGTATAGCATATATATACGTAATTGAGTTCCAAAAAAGAGGTCTCCCACATTGTTATTTTCTAAAAATTTTAGCCTATGAAAATAAAATTAAAGACCATGATGTAATTAATCAAATATATCATGGCTAACTTACCAAATCCTCGTGATGAGCCTAAACTCTTTCAAATAGTTATATTGTATATGATGTATGGACCGTATGGACTTTTTTATCCTAATAATCCTTGCATGGAAAATGGTTCTTGCTCGAAAGGTTTTCCAAAAAAATTTAATTATGAAACAACATTTTCAATTAATGTATATCTAGATTATTATGGACTAAACAACAAACATACAATTTTTAAAAATGGTTATCATATGGATAACTGTTGGGTTGTACCTTATAACAAGTACCTCTGAAAACAATATAAAGCTCATATAAATATTGAAATATGTGTAATTATAAATAGCATTAAATATTTACTATTGAAATCCATTCAGCAACTCAACAACATAATAATTGTTTAAATTGGGATGAAATTTCAAGTTTTTTAAATACTTGTTATATTTCTACTCCAAAAGCTATATGGATTGAAAATTTTCTAAATGAACAAGAAGACAGATTATAGGTGTTAAATGGCTATGCATTTTAAATTGGAAAAGTCCATCAAAGGTAATGAGTAAATTAAACATCAAAAAGCTACTCAAAATAGTACTATATTAACAAAATAGTTTGAATTAAATAGATATGATTCAAATGTAAGGTACTATATGTATCTTGAAATTCCTTTACATTATATATATAATAAACACACTCACCAATGGCAGATTAAACATCAATGAAATATTATCTCACGAATGTATTTTTTTCCCCATTTAATACTGAACTTTATCATTTATGCTTTATAAAAGAGGAGTTACTTCTTTTAATGATTTAAAAACAGTTCATAATATTTATTTTGAAACATTTTAACTTACTGCATTTGCTATGAGACTTCTAGCAGATGATATAGAATGGGAAAAATATTTAGAAGATACTTGCTCTTTTAAAATGCCACTAGAATTAAGACAATTATTTTTTTTTATATGTCTTTTGTAGTCCAAAAATCTTTATAATTTATGGGAAAAATTCAAAAACTCTTTTCTTGAAGATTTTATATTAATAGATCCATTACTTTGTTATGAGCGTCCTTTATATGATATAAATAGGAAATTCAATCTATATAGAAAATCCAATCAAGATTATGAATTGCCTTTATCTTATACAAATTTTGATATAAATAATCATATTAATTTGACACAATTTATTCATTCTGTAAAACAAAATTTACTTTGGTTTAATGATGAACAACATATTATATATAATGATATCCTCAATACAATTAACAACCCAACCGAGAAAAATTGATATATTTTCATCGATGGTGCTAGTGATATTGGTAAAACTTTTTTACTTAACACTCTTATACATACATTTCAACTTCTAAAAAAAAATGTAATTATTATAGCCTGAACAAGTATTACAAGCACTTTACTGCATAATAGTCAAACATCATATATAACTTTTAAACTTCATGTTCTAATAAATTAAACTTCTACTTTTATTATTATAGCTAATAGTGAAGTAGGCCAGAAAATAAAAAATGCATATGTGTCAATATGGGATAAAATTAATATGGTTCGCACATATGCATTTTCTGCCATTAATTTAGCATTACAAAATATTTTAAAAATGAATTAGCTTTTGGAGGAATTGTTATTATTGCAAGTGGTGACTTTAGACAAACACTACCAGTTATTCCACATGGTCATCAAGCATAAATTATTTCAAATTCAGTAAAAATGAATAAGTTATAGAAATTTTTTAGAATACTTCCACTAAAAAGAAATATGAGACTAATTGAAAACAATTCTTTATGGGCTGATTGGCTTCTTCAAATTGAAAATGGTAATAATTATGTAGAATCTATTGTATTACCTTACATACAAGTAATAATGTCCTTTGTTGTTGATTTTGTTTTCCCATCTTTACAAGATATTTCAGACCCTTATATTGCATCTAATAGAGTCATACTTACCCCACTTAATGATAATAATTTTTCTATTAATAATGCTATAATCTCTTCCTTACCTGGGGATATACATATTTATAAAAGTGTTGACTTTATTGATACTGAACACCTAAAAGATTTTCCAGTTGAATTCCTAAATTTTATTACTTCTTTTGGTCTTCCACCACATAAACTCTTTCTTAAAAAAGGTATTATCTTTATTCTATTAAGGAATATATGTCCATCGACTGGACTATATAGTGGTACATGTCTCATACTTAAACATGCCTTACCAACAGTTCTAGATTGTGAAATTGTATTAGGTGAAATTTCATCCCTCGAATCACACTCACACCTTCAAACACAGAAATTCCATTTAAAATGTTCAGAAGACAATTTCCAATGTGTTTAGGGTATTGCGTTACAATCTCTAAATGTCATAGCCAAACATCAGAATACACTTGCCACATCTAGTTTTCACCCATGGCCAACTTTATGTGGCTTTATCAAGATGCAGATCACCAGTAAGATTAGGCATTAAAGTATAAAACACATCACTCCAAGGACAGTTATTCCCTTTGAGTCCTTCTGCTTTCACTATCAACACAGTATATAAGGAAGTTTTATATTAAATCCTCCATGCATTGTTTGTAGCACTAAAACAAATTCTTGATATAAGTCTAATGAACAAATAAAACAACCTGCTAATAAGACAATATATGCTGGGCAAGTGCTAATATATACATGAAGAGACACGCCTCTACCCTACATCTGGATCAGTGAAGTGGCATTACTGCCACTTAGGATCATGTCATAGAGAGCATATACTCAATACTCCCTCTTGATTTTGATGACATAATGGTTGCCTCTCAGGATCTCCCTCTTAGGAAACACTTGTCTAAACACATTATGTGGATCTCATTATTAGAATGCCATGGTTGATGAAGGTGGATCTAAATATAAAGTGGAATATTAAACATATCTCACTAGAGTACAGTGGTGTTAAAGATGTGTGGTTTGGAAAAGGAGTTTAACCTCCAGTTGTTATGCTCTCTACTACATCTTTGAAGCAGGCTTTTCATAATGGAAAAACATTTTTGAGTTACTTGCTATTTGTTTGTGACTTTGGGGACCAAGGCACATGTGGGGGAGAAGTAGCAATATGGGATATATTCGACGAGTTTTCTGATGTTTTTTCATCTAAACTTCCTTATGAGTTACCTCCATTACGAGGTGTGAAGCATGGGATTACATTGGAGTCGAGGACATGGCCAATTTACCAACATCCATTTCGGTTAAATTATGCGGAGGAGCAAGAAGTTCAACAACAAGTCAAAGAGTTACTTAAGTTTAGATTTATTCAGCCAAGTAAGTCTCTGTTTGGTACTCCGGTCTTGCTTATGAAGAAGAAAAACAATTCAATGTAGATATGTATTGATTACCATGCTTTGAACAAGAAGACAATGAAAGATAAGGTGCCGATACCATATATGGATAATATTTTAAACAAGCTTAGTGAAGCACGAGTGTTTACCAAGATTGATCTGAGGAGTGGATATCATCAAATTGCAATGGATGATGCATCTATTTTCAAAATGGTATTCAACACAAGCTTCAAGCATTTTGAGTTTACAGTTATGTTGTTTGGTTTAACGAATGCACCAACCACATTTACTTGGTTGATGACAAAGGTATTTGGGCATTATGAGTTTATGGATATTTTTTTGAACAATATTCTTATTTTTAGCAAGAATATGGAAGAGCACAAGGTGTATTTGCACAAGGTTTTTTTGTTACTCTGTGATAACAAACTTTATGCAAAGAAGAGCAAATGTGAATTTGCAAAGTCGAAGGTGGAATATCTAGGTCGTCTTGTGACATCTAAGGATGTCAAGATGGATCCAAGGAAGGTGGCTGTGGTGGAAAATTGACCTACACCAACTTCAATAGCCGAGTTACGCAACTTTTGTGGTATGGCTAGTTACTACCGACGTTTCCATCATAAGTTTGTAGAGGTGGTTATTTCTTTGACACAATTGTTACACAAGAACGTGCCATTTGAGTGAAAGAAGCCACAAGAGGAAAGTTTTATGGCGCTGAAATGATTGTTGAGCAAGGCTCCAGTGCTTCACATTGCTGATCCATTGAAACCTTATGAGGTGACATGCGATGTGAGTGTTTATGCACTATGAGGAGTTTTCATGTAAGAAGGATAGCCTATTGTATGAGAGTTGAACTTGAATCCCATGGAGCAACACTATTCCACATATGCTCTCTATTGTTCATGCTTTGTGGACGTGGCAGCATTATCTTTATGGTGCAGTGTTCGTGGTGTTGACAGATCACAAACCACTTGTGTATCTTTTCACACAGAAGAAATTGAACACTAGGCAAGCTCGTTAGATGGTCAAACTCATAAATTTTGGGGAGTTTTCTATTGAGTATCGTCTGGGAAAATTAAATGTGGTGGTGGATGCCTTATTTCATGTTCATTATGTGACGGTGTTATAAACACGGTTTTGTCATCATTTGAGTAAAGTGGTCAACAAGTTTGGGTAGTTGGTTGAGCATGCTCAAGCTTAGGATGCTGAGGTGGCCTTTTTGTGAGACCAGATAGAAGCCCCTTTCTAATTGGTGGATGGGATTCTCTATTACAATGGCTGTGTATATTTGCCATGAGTGGATGCGTTAATTACTCAAGTTTTATTCCACTATCATAATCGTCCGAAGGCCAGTCATTTTGGGGGAAGATGATATATGAGTTGATTAAACACAATTTTTATTAAAGGAATATGAAAGTTGATATCCTTGGGTTTTGTAAATCATATGAGCTTTGTGTAAGCGACTAAATTTTCCATTCTACTTTAGTCACTTAACCACACCTCCGACCATTTGGAGGAGTCTCAATCACAACCTCCCTAAGTCCATTTTAGGACTTGGGACTTGCTAGCCCCGAGAATGGCATCCATGCCACTCAACATTTGCACTTGGTCCAAGTGCTCCACGTGTCCGATCCCATGACCGACACTCAAAAGTACCACCGACATGGCAGCCTGTTACGCTAAGGCCATGCCCAATCACCTTTGCCACACTGGTAGTCCAATACCACTTGTATCATAGTCTTGGCTCTCCAAGACTAGGCAAACCATCCATGAGTGGTCATCTCAGATCCACTCCTTAGCATCCTTAGGATGCCCACCGACAAGGGGAATAACCTTCCCCAATATCCCTTTGTCAGTCCCCACTAAGTCCCTTTTTGCCCCTGGCCATGTTTGCCAACACTGCCACTGGATCAAGGCCCACAGGCCCGACCACTAAGTCCCACGGTCCTCTAGGACTTCCTCACCACACGACTGTGTCCTTGATCACTAACCCCAGAGGACTGCTCCTCTTCCTTTCCATAGTCTAGGCCTTTGGAACAACATTTCAGAACACCGTGGCTTTACGCGAGCCACCTGGGTACTCTCCCCGCCTTCCGCCCTTGGGTGCTCTAGCCATGGGCTTAGAGCGAGGTTCCGTTGAGCCACGCCTGGTATCCAAGTAGGTAGTGCCACCCACACTTGGACTGGGAGCATCGGCCAGTCGATCTCCCGGGGGAACTAGAGCTAACTCTTGAACACTTCACCAAGCTACCCAGCTTGTTGGTCCATGTTCACTCTAGTCTTGGACTTCCCAGTGGTCAACTCATCACCCAACACTGGGTCTGGCCTTCCTAGGCCAAACTAGCCTTTCCTGGCCAAACTGGCTCCACTGGGCTCCAACCCCCACACTCTCCCTACTATACTTTTGGAACCCCCCGCAGCCCCCCCCCCCCCCCCCCCCCCTTGGGGGACGATCGCTTTGGGCTTTCACCCAACTGCCTGTATTAGTATTCAGACTCGCACTC
>NW_003314269.1:1067455-1133720 GCF_000143415.4 Selaginella moellendorffii
GTCCATCTCGGACTCCATCTCGGGTCCATCTCGGACTCCATCTCGGACTCCATCTCAGACTCCATCTCGGGTCCATCTCGGACTCCATCTCGGCCTCCATCTCGGGTCCATCTCAGACTCCATCTCGGGTCCATCTCGGGTCCATCTCGGACTCCATCTCGGGTCCATCTCGGTCTCCATCTCGGGTCCATCTCGGACTCCATCTCGGACTCCATATCGGACTCCACTTCGAGTCCATCTCGGACTCCACTTCGGGTCCATCTTGGACTCCAACTCGGGTCCGCCTCGGACTCCATCTCGGACACTTCCACATGTCATGTGTTGATCCTTTTTGGGTCCCTTTTTGGAGCCTTGCTTATTGGTTGCCTCGTGCTTGCTCCTCGAGCCCTTTGTTGGGAGTTCCACTCCCGCTCTCGACCTTCCAAGTTAGAGCTTTTAGTCCAAACGTGTTATGCTTATTTGGCTTTCGCTTCGGCCACTACCACGTGGCACCCTTTCTGGCTCCACTTTGGGGCCTAGGGATTTTGTGTCTCACACTTTATTAGTGGGTTAAGGTGCCACAGGAGAAGCCGGGGGGACTTTTGCAACCTTTACTTATTCTTCAAAGCCTTTGGTGTAGTATTTTTATAGACTTCATCACTTGTTTACCACGAACATAGATGCAAAAGGAGCAAGTATGTGTCATAGTGGATTGGTTGATGAAGTATGTGCAATTGTTGGCTCTTTAGAAAACTGTCACTACCCCAATCTTAATTGTAGTCTACTTGAAGAAGGTTTTTCCTGATTTTGGTTTGCTGAAGGATATCATTAGTGATCGAGATTCAAAATTCACAAGTGGATTTTGGAAGAGATTTACAAAGGCTATGCAAGTGACTTTGAAACTCTTAAGTGGCAATCATCCTCAAATGGATGGGTAAATTGAGCGTGTGAATCAAGTGGTGGAGGATATACTACATTGTAGCATTAATCAAAGGCAAAGATAGTGGGATCTATAGTGGATTCAGCAAGGGATTCACTAGAAGCCTCTATGGCATTGCCAATATTCTAGAGTTGAGATAGCGATGGAGGTAGTGAACAACTTGCATCAGCTGAAATCATTTCAATTTAAGTAGATTTTGGTTTCAGATCATCAAACATCCAAATGTTTCTAGAATTTGTCAGGAACTCCAAACTCAACCAAGTAAAACTGTTTCCCTAAGTATGATTTGTATAAGCTATATAACTATATTAAATCAGTAACCCAAAAAGGATTCTGCTTTGCTGGCTGTGACACATTGTGTAGATGAATTATAACTTGAGAGACTCTGCACAGCAAGGTAGCTGCTGCTCTTCTGCCGCAACAGGCTCCAAATCGAAGCACTTCCTGTGATGAGAAACATTCAGCTGGTCATCATACCTCTCCACAGCGCTGATCAGCATACAGGCAGGTGGCTTCTTTGCAGCATTCATCTCGCTGTTGGCTACCACAAACCCCCTCGTCAGGCGAGTACCCCAGGACTCAACGAAGTAGTAAGTCACAGAATGGAACAGCCAAGACAGGTGCTTCCTGCAAGATGAAGAATGACTTTGGGAAAATTTATCTAAGAAATGTCCTGGTTTTTGAGGAAGAACAAGATCGAAACGCTGAACACAGATGAGCAAGAATGGAGATTGCAGCATGACGACTTTAAGAAAGGGAGGGAGGCAGCCCCTCTTTCCTTCCTATTAGAGGGGGGGAATTTAGCTTGGTGATGTATTATGTTCCACTGGTCAATAGGCTTTTTTATATACAGGTAAGGGGTCTACAATGTATATATGTAAGTTCTAGTGTAGAGTGTAGGAGTTTTGACCTGGCAATGGATTCAGATTCACGACTCTGTCAACGGGAAATGTGGTCAAAACCATGAGGTTCTTGTTCAAAGAGTTTACTTTTTTTTTTCAGCAATATAACTGAACACTTTGGAATCATGGTGGTGGCGTTCAAACCCAAGGGTGGGCGGCAATGTGTAGGTTTACACACCCTCAGTGCAAGACAGGCATCCACCAGCACTTTGTGCTGCTTCAATCTAGATTTTCCAAAGTGGAAGCTGTGGTGGTGGTGCCCTTTTAGTCATAATCTGAAAACTGCCTCAGTGCCTTCTCTCTGAAGCTGCTGCGTGGAATACAGTCAGACACCAGCAAGGCTATCTCTTGTGTCACCTGATCAATGGCAGCCAAGTCCCCGCATTGGTCTTCAGGCTCCGTTTTTCTGTTGCTGCATCGGAAATGTTTAAGAGCGACAAGCAGGCAAATCCTTTGCATCATCAAACCCACGTCAGGATACCTTGCTGGGACCTAATTTCCATAAGAGTCCAAGGTTCAATCCCTCTCAAAGGTATCTCATATATATCAAGGGGCTTCACTGTGATTCAAGGCTCCTAAGTTGGAAGATTCACTGACTGTTTAAGTGGTACCTAGCCTATGCCCCATCACAAGTAGCACTAAAAGTATGTGATCAGGTTAAAAGGCAACAAAGTTGAGTCAGTTGCAACATTGCAAGTTACTTCACGTGAATATGAATCTTGATGTGGATCCTGGAGCTGTTGCTGGGCTGCCCCACTGCTTCAGACTTTAGCATTTTCCGTGGAAATCCAGGTTTTGGGGTGCGATCCAGATGATCCAAATTCTGATCGATGTCAACAGCAGGCCACACATCTTCAAACTTTTGAAGGATCATAGGCTGCTCACATACACTATATAGTTAAGGCAGTGAAGAGATCTTCACTGTTTTCGACAAGACAAGAGAAAACATGAAGAAAGTTGGTCCAAGCTAAATTAGGGGAACCCAATTTATATGGTTAGAGCGCTTTACTTGAGACTTGCAATTGGGATCTCTATAAATGCAAGCAAGCATAGAATCTCCTTTTATAGATGGACAGAAAGCATTGTTAATATTGCGAAAGGTCCAGGACGTTCAGACGTCTTGTATCAAACATCATCCAAAGAAGGCTGAGCTCTAAGTATCGAAATTCTAAATAGAATATGGATTCGCACAACTGAGATGGGTGACATAACTTTCTCTGGATAGAAGCTAGTCACCGCAATTTCTTTGACTTTCAGTTAACTGTGTTTGACTGGAAAGAAAGAAGTTTAAAAATCGCGGTTTCCTCGGTCCATGATTTTTCATGGGGGCGAGACTCTGGACGAGATCCGAGAGCGCTACGCCTCACTCCTGCGCTCGTGTGCCAATTCCAGGGATCTCGCCCGGGGAATCCAGCTCCATTCGCAGATATCCTCCTCGGCACAGCTCCGTGACGATCGATTCCTGGGAAATCTCCTGGTCCACTTGTATGGGCGTTGTGGGCGCCCGGAGGAAGCGCGCAGGGTCTTCGATAGCATCCCGTGCCCGAACACGTTCTCCTGGAACATCATGCTCAAGGCCTACACCCAAAACGGGGATCTCGACCAAGCGCGCCGCCTCTTTGATCTCATCCCTTGCCGCGACATGGTCTCATGGAACACAATGCTGGACCTCTTTTCTCTCTCCAGCGATCTCCAGAGCGCGCAGCAATCGCTGGACTTGATGCCAGTGGTAGATCTCGTTTCCTTCAACACGATGCTCGCAGCAAATGCCCTTTGCGGGCACCTTGATGGCGTCAAGAAAATCTTCGACGATATGCCAGAGTGGGATGTTTTCTCTTGCACGCCTCTGCTGGAAGCATATTCACAGTACGGATGCATCAACCAGGCCCGGCAGCTTTTCCGTACGATGCCCGTGCGAAACCTCGTGACGTGGAATGCCTTGCTTGCGGTACATGCCGTAGCGGGGCATATTGAGGAGGCAAAGTGTGCGTTTGATACCATGCCCGAGCACGACATCGTGTCTTGGGCGAGCCTTTTAAACGCGTATTTCCGTTCTGGAAATATAGACCTGTGCAAAAGGTGCTTCAAGTGTCTTCCGTGCTGGAATGTTGTATGTGCAACAACGATGATCCAAGCATATGCCCAGCTAGGGCATATTGTAGATGCGGAAGCGCTTTTTTATGATCTTCCGGAATGGAACATGGTTTCGATCAATGCCATGCTTGCCGCGTATGCACAGAACGATAGAATTTTTTTGGCTGAGAAAATGCTGTCGAAGTTGCCAGAGGCAAACGCCGCGACATGGGGCGCAATGCTTCATGCATATGCCATAACGGGGCATTTTGACAGAGCAAAACAGCTCTTCGACACCATGCCCGAGAAGACCCTCTTTGCTTGGAATATGATGCTCCAGGCATATTCTACCGCCTCCCTTGCCTTGGAAGCGTCAAGAATCTTCGATTCCATGCCGGAGCGAAATGCCGCATCCTACACCGCTATTGTGGCGGCATACTCACAGTGCGGCCTCACAGCGCAAGCTCTAGACGTCTTCCACTCAATGCCCAAGACAAAAGGTGGCAAAGCTAATAACGATAACGACGAGGAGATGGCGTGGAATGGAATCGTAGCTGCTTGCGTTCTCAACAAGGAGATCGACCATGCAAAGATCTTGTTCGACCAGATTCCCCGACCAAGCGTTGGAACCCACAACCTTTTGATCCAAGGCTACGGCCAGACTCGAAATCTTGAGTCCGCCCGGCGAATATTTTCGGGAATGCCGGAGAGGGACACAGCTTCATGGAACGCGATTCTTGCAGCATTTGCCCAATGTGGGCATGTAGCACACGCGGAGCTTCTCTTTGAGCAAATGCCGCGGCGGAGCCTTGTGTCGTGGAACGCGATGATCTCCATGCATGGTCGCTCCGGGCGGTTCCACCGCGCGCTGGATCTCCTCTGTGCGATGCGCGCCGCTGGTTTCCAGCCGGATCAAGTCTCATACTTGAGCGTTCTCGCCGCTTGCAACCATGTCGGCCTGGTGGAGGAGAGCTCGTCTCTGTTCCTGGCGATGGCGGAGGAGCTGGGAGGAGGCTCCGGGATCGAGCATTACTCGTCGATGGTGGACCTGCTGGGACGGGCCGGGCAAGTCGAGTTTGCCAGAGAGATCATCCAAAGCATGCCGTTTGTGCCCGACGCCAAAGCCTTGGGTGCTCTCTCCGGAGCTCGGAAGCTCCACGTCTCGGCAAAGTGAAGTGATTTTCATGTAGAACTCGCCCGCCACCTTTGCTGGAACTCTTCCACTCACGTCAAAGGAAGATCGCGAAGAAGTTACCACTTAGTGCTCGGTGGCAAGCTTGTCAAAAGAGCTACACCGCCGCCAGCATTCGTCTTGCCGAGCCTGGGAACTTTTCAATTCTGCGATAGCGACCAGCAAGATCTGTTCTTGGCGATCAAGTCGATCTCTTGACTGTGACGAGCGGATCATGGGAGTGTACTTTACATTGTACCCGAGCACTACGGCCAAGTACCGCCAGTGAGATTCCTCAACCACTTTCGTGTCAACGCCATCGGAATTGGAAACGGTTCGTGGAGCCAGAGGTGGCAACAGCCCTTTCGTTGTCACCGAGCACTCACTGACCGAAAGGCGCGGTTTTGCCATGTAAACTTTGGCTCGTCAAGGGGGACGATGAGATTCTTTGTGACAGCGATGTGATCATAGTGCTCTCGAGAATATGATCCAAAAAATAAAAGGAGAGACAGACAGTGAGAGAATGAGAAAGATCGTGCTCTACAGGGAAATCCAAGGACAAACAAGCTACAAATCTTTCTCCTTTTTTATTCTGCCTTCGCATATATACACGGCCAGCCAAAAGCCGACCCTCGAAAAGAAGTATTCGTCCTCTTTCCTTTCTTTGCTTTCATTTTGTTCTCTCTAGTTTGTTCTTCCACTGTTTTCCATCTAGATCGTCATTGTTGCCTGGCGATCATGAGCATTGTCGAGAAGATCAAGGCGAGGCTGCAGCGGCGGCGGAGATGCAGGGCCAGCTCGTCCATCTTTGCCAGATCTGTGAGCTTGAGCACGTCCTCATGCCGCTCCAGCTCACACGGTTCCTTCTCGTATAGCTCCTCCGGCACCTGGGATTGCAGCGACTGGAATGGATCCAGCAGCGACGATGAAGATCACAACGGGTCCTCCTGCGCTGCTGCTCCAGACGATGTTCCGGAGGGATACTTGGCGGTGTACGTCGGGGAGGAGAGGCGGCGGTGCGTGATGAGCGCTCGGCATCTAAGCCACCCCTGGTTCAAGGCGCTGCTCGAGAAAGCTGCCGAGGAGTTTGGATTCGATCACAAGGAAGGCCTCAGATTGCCGTGTGACGTGGTGGCATTCAAGCTCATGGTAGAAAAGCTCGACAAAGAGAGCGAAAGAAGATTGATCAGAGAGTGACTCCAAGTGGAAGAGAGCACGGATGATCTACCTGTAAAAGAGAAGTGTACCATCTTAGAGCTTGACAAAACTAGAGGAATGAAGAAACTCTTAATCTAGTTGTCGATCTAGGGAGAGCTATAACATCTTTGATAGAACGAACGTGTAGCCCGAGTCCATAGCAGTCAATGCGATGATGAGGACGAAAGACAAGGCAATGACAAACAGGCTCGTTTTCACCTGAAAAGCAAAGATCAAAGTTGTCTTCCTTTTCTTTTTTCAGGAAGAAAACCACGCACCGTGTTGTCAAAAGATGGCCACTCGATCTTTCCAAACTCGCTGAATTGTTCTTTGAAGAAACATAGAAGGCCTCTAAACCTGTCCAAGCTGAAAAGACGAAGGGAAGAAAGAGCCAAACAGTTTCGAAGCCCAAATGGGTGAAGCCATTCTTACATTCGCGTTCGAAAATCCTGTGCCGCTACAAGCTACACAAGAGAAGCTAGAACAATCGAAACACTCTTTCACCGTTTCTTACCTGTGAAGAAGGAGGAGGAAAAGAATGCAGCGATCCATTGGTCGAGCACCTTACGAAGCGCGGCCGCCTGACCAAACGAGCTCGAGATGGAAGCCCAAGAGGAATGACCGATGGCGCAACACATGCTCCTCCTAGCATCATTTTTCCTAGAAAACAAAAGACCTAATTCGTTGGTAAAGAACTCTTGGGAGTTTGTTGAACAAGAACCAAAATCTTCGAAGAAAAAAAAACACAAAAATGATCCATGATTATCACTTTCACTGAGCTGCTAGAGATTGGACCGACATGGGCGAGGCTCCATTGATCCACTCCACCACTTCCCGGAAGCCATCTCGTTAAACGCTTCCGTGTTGTGGAATCCATCCCAGTAAGCGTGTACTGGGATCGATCGATCGCTACAGTAATTAGGCAGCACCCGGTCGATGCATCATAGAATCCTATACAAGCTATGATCAAACTCATGATGAGCCACAACGAATGATCTCGTCTCCAAGTCCATCTCTTATATTTGCACTGGAAACAAGCCAGCCATATGATCCTTCCTTTGTCCTCGGCTTGTTCCAGGTACACTAAAACTCTTCGAAGAATCACGCATGGATCCAGTGGATTCGTGACTTCTGCTCCCAGAAACTATACGGCTATGGAGCTCGCAAGCTTGTGATCGTGGGCCTCAGCACCACAGGCTGCATTCCAGCCAACGCCCAGGACGGGAGCTGCAACTCGCAAGCGCAATCCATGGTCGCTACCTACAATAGCGGCTTGAAATCCATGCTCTCTCCAACTTGGGAGGAACGCTGGCTGTTCAAGATTTCTTCGATGTTGACAACACTCCATAATGTGCTCTTGAACCTGTTGAAGGTTTCGATCTGTGTGGAGAGCAAAAAAGAGAACTCTTGTATTGTTTCGATCCAAAGAAAATACTAACGTACCATGTGTGTGTTGGACATGATTCCGCTGCTGGCCGACGCGAAGTTGGCGCCCTGGTAAGCTGGAGGAAAGGGTAGTCCCATATGTTGGGCTGCACAGGTTCATGATCAAAAGATCAAAACATCCAGTTAAGAGAAGCATAGCCGTAAAAGCTCAAATATTTAGGCCATTTTTTCGCAATAACTTTAAACCCTAAAAACAGAGGCAGCGCGAAAGGTCGTTTTCTCCTCTCTCTCTCTCTCTCTCGATTCACTGGGTCGCATTTGTGAGACTGCGGCCGCCCAACAGCAAAAGAGGAAGCGAGCGCGCGGGCTATGTCGGTTTCTTCCCGGGACTGTTTGTCTCTCTCGACCAGGCGCGCGAGGACGACGGGCACACCATGCGGTTCACTTTTGCGCTGGTGCTAGCAGACATCGATTACCAATCCCCTCTCTCTCTCTCTCTCTCACACTGGAGAGAGGGGCTTTCTCTTTCTCCTCTGGGTTTCTAGCTTCTTTATTTCTTTTTGTTCGCTTGCAAGCCAAGAAAGGAGCTCTCGCTCCACTCTTTGTTTCTCTCCTTCTCTCTCCTTGGCTCTTTCTTGGCGAGAGAGATCGATGAAACCATTCATGGGCAGGAGTAGTAGCAGCCGGCGCCCATGGATTGTTGGATTCCCGGCGTGGAGCAAGAAGAACCAGCCGCAGCAGCGCCAGCAGCAGCAAGAGCAGCCATTCCTCCATCGCGCCATGAAGCGAGCTCGCCTGGTGGAGCTCTGCTTCTCATCCTCCAATGCAGCTCACGCGCGCGGCGATGGAGAGGATGTGAAGGAGAATGAGATGGAAGAAGTACAAGAAGAGGAGGAGCGAGCCATGATGGTGGAGTCCACCGATTCCTCCTCGGGCTCGTCAAGAACAGCGGCCACTAGCAGCTCCAGCTTTTGCTCCAGCAGTGGCAGCACCTGCGGCGCCATCGCCACGGCGATCGCGCCCAGCGCGTCGATTAGATCGTCCAGCGTCCGTGGCGAGGAATGGGGCGGAGGTGGAGGAGGAGCAGCAGCGTTCCATGGCGTGCAAGCGGTGGCAAGGAAGCGCGTCATGGTGGTGGTGGACGATTCCCGCGAGGCCAAGACGGCGCTCCTCTGGGCGCTCTCTCACGTTGTCCACAAGCTCGACGTTGTGACGCTCCTCCATGTCTTGTACTCCACTCCTTGTTCTTCGCAGCCCTTCGTCTACGATTCGCAAGGTTGTCGCCATATCCAGACAATGTGGGTGTCTTACTCTCGTGTTGTCTCGATGATCTTGGCAGATTCGCGAGCAATTGTCTCGGATAAGACGAGGCTGAGATCCGAGGAGAAAGGCTGCGAGCTCATCGCGTCGCTCAAGAATCTTTGCGCGCTGCGTCAACCCGAGGTTTGCGAGATCTTTTGCTTTTGTCGATGAGTGTTCTTGGCCTCTAAACTTGGTGATGATGGCTCTCGTCAGGTGGATGTGGAAATGGTGGTGGTCGCCGGCGAGAGGGGGCCGACAATCGTCCGCCAAGCCAAGAAGCTGGACGCGTCGATCCTCGTACTGGGCCAGAAGAAGCTCAACTTTTTCCAGAGGTACTTCGCTCCTCCTGCGCATTAAAGGTCCTTTCCATGAGTTTTAGTGCTTTCCACAAGTTGCATTGCCAGAATCTTTGATCGCTCAGAGAACTCTTATCTTAATTCCAGGTGCTTGAGATGGAACAGAGACGATCAATCCATAGACTACTGCATCCAGCACGCCGATTGCCTCACGCTGTCCGTCCGGCGGAAGAGCAAACACTGCGGAGGATATCTCATCAACAGCAAGTGGCAAAAGAACTTTTGGCTGCTGGCTTAGAAAAAATCGATCTTTGACACAAGATTTGTGACAAGTTCTGTAGAGAGTCTCCTCACTGTGACACTAGTGATCCTTGTGAATCCTACACAGGAAAAACTTTGTAAATACCCCTAGTGAGCGATCTAAATTCCAAAACTCTGAAACTTGGATTGGAGGTGTGCGAGTGTTTGTGTGTGTCAGATCGAAAATCTAACGCTGCTAGCCACCTAGAGCTCTAGCTTCTTCTTCGCTCTTCCGTTTAGCCGCTGGCTGGCGCGTGAGGTTATCTCGGTGTGTGAGAGCTTGAGAGGGACGTAAACTCGGCTTAAGCGGTGCGATCGCGTCGCGGCGAATGCGATGGCACTTAAAAAGAAATTCTTCCTTCCTTGTTGACCTCGAAAGGAATATCAAAAGCGTAATTGTGAGTAAAGCCTTCGCGCTTATTTAGCATGCGAAAGAATGAATGAGGTGAGTGCGATGCCATAGCCATTGCTGCCAAGGAACTTATTTTATCGATTTAATGCTTGATTATAACCAGTCAGGTGGTCTATTATGCGCGAGTGAAAGAGAGACAGTTTTGGCAGTGGAATATGCGCGTGTAAGCACTAGTGCCTGCAAGCACCATTAAAACATGGAACTGTAACGTCTGTGGACTTGATGGAAGAAAGAAAAAGAGAGGAAGAACTGGTGGGAGAACTGGCAAGAGCGCAGGGAAGGCTTGGTTGGATCGAAGGAACTGAGCGTATATATTCACGTCAAAACAAGCGAGTGAGAGAGAAGTGGAAGCGAGCGTTTGAGTGATCCGTGTTTTGTGACAGCGGAGAGGATTGGAGTTTAAAGTCGTCTCCATCCGCGACATTCATCGAGAGGGCGGGAAGAAAGAAAGAGCTGGAAGAGAAAGTGAAAGACACATAAGATCGATCGACCAAAAAACTTATAATCTTTCATGGCTCCAGCGTGATCAAGCTAACTATTCTTTCTCCAGCTTCTGAAACTTCCGATCACGCGAGGCAAAAGTTTTCATAGCATTTCCATCCACTCGCAAGCTGGGCAGTTTTTTTTTTTGTTTTGTTTTCCTTTGTCAGTGTTGGTGTGTGGCAATCTGGATGTGGTCGTCACATACTTAAAAGCTTGCAGCAGGAGCGAAATAACGTAAAGGCAGGCTGGTTCTTTTGTTTTTTTCTTCCTGGACAGTGTGTGTAGAAGTAGAAAAAACAATGGAAATGCTTAAAACATTGCGTCAGTGTGGTTAGAGTGTGATCGAGACGATTAACAAAGACACACCATCGCAAGAAAAGCTCGATAAATATTTTTCTTCTTTGTGGGAATCATGGTTGGATTGATCTGGATTCGGATTGCATTGGTTTTTGTGTTTTATAGCTTTCATTTTTCTTTTTTTCTTGGTTGTTCTTCCTGGCAAAACCCAGATTACCACGCGAGCCCAGCCTGGAAGACCCATACGAATATTAAATTTGCAACGATTTCAAGGAAGTTTGGCTGCTGCTGATACGCCAGGTGCTGTTCTGTTACTGCCAAGCGACGTGGTTTCGTTTGTTTAGCAAGTGAGACAAGAGCAAAGACCAAAGATCGTATCAAAACAATAAGAAAAAGGAGGAGAAGAAGAACAAGAGCAAAAAATTTACACCCAAGTAGTCCCAGTCCAACAGAGAAAGAAATCCACGTATGAGTCGGTATCCATCTGGTTTCTCCAAGGACAATATTTCATTTTGAGAGGAGGGTTTAGGGTTCTTCATGGAGTCGGAGCAAGGCGGCGCCTTGGAGGAGTTCGTGAAGAGGTAGGCGCTACATTCTCCATTCTTTAGTTTAGATTTTTACCGGCAATGGTGTCGCAGAGGGATCGCGCTGGAGAGTTCGCAGCGATCGAGCGCACAGATGCTGCTCGGTTTTCAGCAAAATCTCGGTACAGCTTTTCCTTGTAAAACTGTTTTAGTTGTGTTCTGATGAGTGTTTTAGAAATGCTCCGCAGGCCATCGCTCGCGGAGAGCTCGGCGGTCTTGAAGGGGATTTTTGGGAGGAATAAGAGTGTGAGATTGTCGAGATACATCGAAGCAGGCTGCCGGCATCGCAGCAGTGACAAATCCAGTATCACTGGACGTGAGTATTTCTTTTCTTTGGCCTCTCGATTCCAATGTACTACCCGTCTTCTCCAGTGAACAACTCGATCAAAGCTCTGAGGGATCATGTGAAGTTTGGTAATTTTTCGTGATATGTTTCAAGCGCCTGCTCTACAACTTTGTTCTTTTACTTTTTGCAGTGCGCGGATGCTTGGAAGTCCTCAAGAAAATCCTAGATGGTTTTACAGAAGTCTTCATCGATGGTATACCCGATGAAACCAAGAAACTAAATTCTTCCTTGCAAGATGGTGATGATTCACAAATGCTGGACAAGGTGAAGACAATCACTACGATGGCTCTTGTGTACTCCATGCTCGAACAGGACTATGAAATGCAGGTAAATTCATATTTGTTTCAATGATTTTGGTTTTGATATTCTTTTGCAAATGACAGGCTAGAATTGTAGACGACTTGAGCCTTGAGACGCGCTCCGGAGCTCTCGAGAGCTATTGTACCCTGTGGGCCTTGAGACCTTTCGTTGACGGCGAAGTGTTGAGAGCCTTCTGGCGAAGCTTTGGTCACTAAACAGGAAAGCATTTGTCACTCCGAAAGGTATCTCGTAACGTCAACACAGCTAAGCTGACAAGTGGCATTTGGAATCTGTAATTCACTTACAAGGAGCTGACCAGCACAAGCAAACAAAAACGAGGAGCCCCCTTTACAGATGCTCGAGTGGACGCCTTTCTTACACACAACAGTCGACGGGAAACTACTACTCAGCCTCAAGTCATATTCGAGGTGCCAGGAAGACGTATGCGCATCAAACCCGTGTGTCTGCGTAGTTGAGCTCAAGAACAAGTCAAGGAAGAATGACGGCACTAAAATGGAGAAGCGGGAGTGAAATCCAGGTTATCACTTGGTCGACGTTCCATCTGGTGGTGCTGATACCCGGTTTCCCAAAAGGCTGCCAAGAGAGACGACCCGGATACTTCGCTCTCAAACAAGCACTTGCATTTAACGAGGCGATGGATGGCACATCGCCCTCTCGCGCAAGTTGAGATCCGGATAAGCTACTTTGGTGCTCCACCTTTTACGTTGCGAACAGATCATGTTGTAAGGTGGTCAACGAGGCACGTTGCTGTTGTTTCAGTAGGTGAGCGAGTTGTTCGATCTGTTTGTTTTTTTTGGTTTTTAACTCTCTTTTCACTGGGCTGACTATGTGGATTGGAATGGCAGGTGATTAAACTAAGCACGTGAATTTGCTCCACCGGAGCGCCGGAGTGCCAAGCGTATATATCTTTGTTTTGCAAGTTGCTAGATTTTCTTATCTCATCTACTGCACCAGGTGGATTTTTACTTGGTGCTTGAGCCAACGAGCTTTTCGTGGTGGCTCTGATCCATTCGCATCCGGGATGGAGTGTGCAAAGGCGGCGCATGCTGGTTTTTTGGGGGCGAGGCTGGGTGGGATTGGATCGAAGCAGTTCCTCGCTGCTCCAGGGGTCTACTCGCTGAGGAGGAGAAAAAGACTCGCGACTGGTGCAAGGCACATTGACAGCAGCAGCGGCAACAGCTCGAGAAATGTTCGCGCTGGCACAGCTACGAGGGAGAATTTCTTAAGTCAGGCTCAGGTGATCTCTTCGGAGGAGAGTTTGGACTTTACGGATCCTTCCTCGGCTGCTCTAGCTGCTCGCGAGTGGGCCGTGTCCACTGCTCCAGGCTTGTCGCTGCTGAGCTCGGAAAGGATAAAGGTGGCTGCAATGCTAGCCTTTGGGATGGGACTTTGCAATGCAGTTCGGGTGATCATGTCTGTAGCTATTGTCCCTCTCTCAGCTACTCACAACTGGAGCAGCGGCTTTGCAGGAATTATTCAGGTAAGAGCAGAAAAGTTCCTCTTTTGCGATTGTTGAGTCTTAACTTTGCTGCTACTTTTCGCTTGCAGTCTTCCTTTCTGTGGGGATATTTGTTGTCACCAATTCCCGGTGGAGCTCTAGCAGATAGATTTGGCGGAAAGAGCGTTATGGGATGGGGGGTTTTCTTCTGGTCCATAGCTACGCTTATAACTCCCTGGGCAGCTTCTCGGTCTCTGGGTTTGCTTTTAGCAGTGCGTGTATTTATGGGCCTGGCAGAGGGAGTAGCAATGCCTAGCATGAACAACATGGTCTCCAGGTTTGTCTTGAGTCTAAACTTCTAAACTTCTGCTAAAAGCTGGACGACTTCTTTTAATTCTTTCGTAACAGATGGTTTCCGAGCTCCGAGCGAGCAAAAGCCGTCGCGATTGCGATGGGGGGTTTTCACCTCGGAAACGTTTCCGGCCTTCTCCTCACACCGATACTCATGTCGAGGTTCGGCATTGATGGCCCGTTCTACGCATTTGGGACGGTGGGACTGGCCTGGCTTTCGCTTTGGTACATGCATATCTCGAAAGACCCGCAAAACCACGGGACGATCACTAGGAACGAACTTCTCTTCATCCAGAATGGAACTGACAAGAGGAAAGTGACGGCTCGGGTGGGTATGCCACCATTCCGACTGCTGCTATCAAAACTTCCGAGCTGGGCTATCATAGCTGCCAATGCTATGAACAACTGGGTGAGAAAAGCTTAATTTTTCTTTTGTTTATCTTCTTCTTTTTCTAAGGCATTGGTTCGGTTGCAGGGCTATTTCATTATCTTGACATGGATGCCCGTCTACTTCAATCGAGTACGTAGAAAGGATTCAGAGTTTTGGTCTCGAATTTCGTTCTAAATTCTTCTTTGTCTTTTGTAAGTACAGGTTCTGGGGGTCAATCTTAAGCAAGCCGCGTGGTTCAGCGCAGTTCCATGGGCGACAATGGCTGCTTCCGGCTACTTTGCTGGAGCTTGGTCCGACCTGATGATCTCGTCGGGCATGCGCGCCTTGACTGTTAGGAAGATCATGCAGGTAGGCGCAAAGTGTTACTTTTATGATGGTCGACATCTTTAATTCTTGTTTCTTTCTCTATGCAGTCCATTGGTTTTCTGGGCCCTGCGGTTGCACTGATTGGATTAAACTCTACTCGACACCCGGCGATCGCTTCTACGTGGCTGACAATCGCGGTTGCCTTGAGTGCCTTCAGTCAAGCTGGTTATTTGGTGAACTATCAGGTCAGATCAAGACCCAACTTTGATACAAAGATCTGATCTTTCTCGGGTGCTTGCTACAGGAGATCGCACCAAGCTACGCAGGAGTTCTTCACGGTAAGCTTTGGCCATGGTTTCTCGAGAGAGAGAGCTTATGTGGTGTTCGTCTTTCCAGGCTTGTCAAACACGGCAGGAACATTCGCGGCCATCGTGAGCACGGTGGGAACTGGCTACTTGGTCCAGTGGCTTGGATCGTTTCAAGCAGTTTTGCTACTTACGTCGGGCATGTACATTGTGAGTACGCTGTTTTGGAATTCTTGTGCCACGGGAGAGAAAATCTTTGACTAGAGAGACTAGAGCTCATTCGTAGGCACTGTACAAAAGCATTCTTGGAAGCTCCAAAAGCTATAGAGTTTTTGGGCCGAGGGTTTTTCTTATGTTCCCAAAAAGTATCTGTACCGTACAGAAGATGAAAATCACAAATCCATCTCACTTGTTTCAATCAGCCCTATTTATTATAGTCCCCTTTATCGAATACCTTTCGAGAGTTTTATGATCGTCATGGATGAATGGATAGAGTGCGGCAATGCGCTCCCTCTTCTTGTGGCTTCTTCGAGCAGCTCGTTCGATCTTGTGGCGAAGCGTGTGATCTGGGAGCTGCGAGACAAGTTCACGCGCGGATCATCGCCGAGAGCGATGCTCCGAGGACTTACCTGGCCAATCGGCTGGTGGAGATGTATGGGAAATGCGGCAGCGTCGTCGACGCGTGTGCGACGTTTGCTAGCATCTCGCCCCGCAACGGCTACTCGTGGTCGATCCTCCATGCAGCTTATGCCCAAAACGGGCATCTTGACGAAGCGAGTGTGGTGTTTGATCTGATGCCCGCGAGGCACTTGGTTTCGTGGAACACAATGATCACAGCGCATGCACGGATCGCACAAGTTGGCGACGCAAAATATCTGTTTGATAGGCTCCCGGAGAGAAGCGTCGTGTCGTGGACGTCGCTCATGACAGCATATGCCGAGTCTGGGGATTTAGATATCGCTAAGCGGATTTTTTCCGAGATGCCCGAGAGGACCGTCATCTCATGGAACGCGCTGCTGGCCGCCCTTGCAGATGCCGGGGATCTTTCCGACGCGAGGAAGGTTTTTGAGAAGACTCCAATGCACACGGTTGTGTCGTGGTCGACTTTCATGGCGGCGCATTCCCAGTCGGGGCATATCGAGCACGTAGAGAACCTCTTCTTGGTGATGCCTCAGCGCGACCTTGTTTCGTGGTCGGTTATGGTCGCCACCTTTTGCAACAGTAGAAGTTCAAGCAACGCGTACCGGGTTTTTGCACGGATGCCGAGATGGAACCACATTGCGTGGAACAGCATGGTTTTGGCGTATGCCTCGAGCGGGCATTTGGAAACGTCTAGAGCGCTCTTCGATTCAATGCCGGAGAAGAGCTCTTGCGCGTGGAACACGATCATTTCCGCGTGCTCCCTCTTGGGGGACTTGTCCCAGGCCAAAGATCTCTTCGACAAGATGTGTCCCCGCAACAAGATGGCATGGAACACTCTTGTCGCTGCCAATTCCGACAAGGGCTGTCTCGATGAGGCAAAGGCCGTGCTCTCCAAAATGCCATTCCATGACGTCGTGTCGTGGAACACGGTGGTGACGGCGTTTGCCAAGTCCGGGAGCTTCCAAGCAGCGCTCGAAGCCTTCCACTCCACGCCCGAGCTCGACCCGGTGTCCTGGAACGCGATCTTACTGGCCTTCACTGTCTCCGGTGACGCGCTGGCTGCGAGAGAGATCTTCGAGCTCATGCCCCGGAGGAACTCCATGGCGTGGTCGATGATGATCCAGACGTACGCTCACTGCGGGAACATCCACGAAGCGTGGGCGATCTTTGCGAGAAATCCCGAGCACACGACGGTGACTTGGAACTGTATGATCGCGGGCTTGACCTCCGGCGGGAGCTATCGCCAGGCGCTCCATTTCTTCCACCAGATGCTCAACGAAGGCTGGCCACCGGACGAGCAGACGTTCTCGCACGTCCTCGCTTCGTGCAGCCAGAGCGGGAGCTTGAGCCTGTGCAAGCACTACTCGTGGTGCATGGTAGCGGACTTCGGCGTGGCGTTTACCCTCGAACACTTTCGCTGCGTTGTCGATATGTTTGGGAGAGCCGGGCAGCTTGGCAAGGCCGAGGAGCTCGTCAACTCCATGCCTTACGTTCCCGACTGCGTGTCATGGAAGACGCTGCTGGGAGCGTGTAGAACACACTCGGACTCGGAGCGAGCTCGGAGTGCGAGTGAATTTTTGCTCGAGGGGGCCGCTGCTCCAGAGAGCGATTCCACTCCCTACATTCTCTTATCCAACATTGCCCGATCCACTGGAGGAAATCTCACACGGAGGTGACCAAGTTTTGATCTTGCTGGCACGCTGGAAAGAAATGGATTTCCCTGAGATGACGAACTGTGAGAAGGAAGTGACCACTTTACACGATTCACAGGTATAACTCGCTATGATCGTCATACATGTTTGAATCAAAATCTTTTGCTCTTGGTGAAGATGTTGGCAAGCATCATGTAAGGTGCCGCGATGCTTGGATCCAAGCCGGACAGCTCCCGAGCAGCGGTGAGCGCTCGTCTATTCATCTCACATTGAATATCACTCGCGCCCAGCAAGCTCCCCCAGGCTACAATACCTGGATCGCCTGGCATAGCTCGGACAAGCTCCTCGGCTCGATGAATCTCCCCGCTCCGCGCGAGAACATCCACCATGCAGCAGTAGTGCTGGCTCGAAGGAGCGATGCCAAAATCGGAGCTCATGGACTGGAAGCAAGACCAGCCTTTTTCCAGCAATCCCTCACGACTGCAAGCGGTGAGAACGCTCCCAAACCCGAGATCATCCGGCAAAAATGCTTCCACGACCATGCTGTGGAACACCAAAATCGCCTCGTCGGCATGCCCTCGTTGGGCATACGCCGCCAGAATCGCACCCCACGAGACGTTGCTCACGAGTGGAGACGAATCAAAAGCTCGCTGTGCTTCCCACAGATACCCATTGTGGGCATACGCAGAGATGATAGTGTTCCACGATACCACGCTTCGATCTGGGCATTCAAGAAACATTTTCTTAGCCTCAAGCAAGAATCCAAGTTGCGCGTACAGATCCATCATAGCGTTCCAGATCACAATGTCTTGATAAGCCATCTTGTCAAACAAAGCCTTCGCTTCTTCAAGATGCCCATTCTCGGCATATGCAAGAAACACGGCATTGATAGCTAACGTATCGGGTTCCACGGGCATGGAATCAAAGGTGGCCATGGCCAGTGCCACATCTCCATGGTGCCCGTAGGACTGGATCAGCACCGTCCACGTCACAAGGTCATGGTACGGTAGCCCGTCAAAGAATCTTTTTGTGGCTTCTACGCTGCTTTGTAGAGCGAATGCTTGTAGCAAGACATTCGCCGTCACGAGGTTGTGCTCGGGCATGCTATGGAATCTCTCTCGGGCATTTTCCAGATCCTTGGACTCGGCATATACCGTCACCATGGCCGACCACGAGACAACGTCCCACCACGGCATCTTGCGAAAGATCCTCTCGGTCTCTTGAGTGAGCCCAGCCTGGGAGTAGGACTTGAGCATTAGATTCCAGGTGACAATAGTTTTGATTTTCGCCGGCATTGCATCAAAGAGCTCCTTTGCCTCGTCTAAAAGCTTGGCATCCACATAGCCCGAGATTATTGTGTTCCAAGAGATTGGGTTCTTTTCTGGGATATTATCAAAAACTTTTCTTGCTTGATTCAAGTGGCCATGCTCGGAAAATGCTCGCACCATGCCCGTCCAGGAGACAACGTTCTTGTACGGCATGGAATCAAACAGGCGCTTTGCTTGCTCAATATGCCCGCTTTGGGCATAAGCCAGAAACATGGACGTCCAGGTGACAACATCTCTCTCTCCCTCAGGCATACTGTCAAATATTTCTTTAGCATTTTGTAAAAATCCGTGCTGTGCATATGCATCAATCATGGCATTCCTGGCCACTCTGTCCTTTTCGTTAATCTGATCAAACAATTCCTCTGCTTCTTCCAGATGCCCTGCACGGGCATATGCAGAGAGCATTGTGATTCTTGACACGGAGTTCTTCTCCGGCATCTCGTCGAAAACCTCTCTCGCATGATCCAAAAGGCCGTTGTGTGTGTACATTGCGAGAACAGAATTCCACGCCACTATTGTGGGATCGGGCATCTGCTGCAGCAAACTCCTCGCCTGCTGCAGATACCCGTTCCGGGCATAGGCATGGATCATGAGATTCCACGAGAACTTGTTTGGGTGCTGGATGCCATCAAAAACCTCCTTTGCGTCGCGAGCGCTGCCGCAGCCGCCATACATCTGGATGAGAAGATTGGCGACATACTTGTTGCCGGATAGCCTGGGGCTGCTGCGGATGAAACCATGCGCCTCTCTCCCCGCGTCAAGGCGGTCGCACGCCCTGAGAAGCGTCACCACCCGGTCGAGCTCAGGACTTGCGCCCATTCATCGAGAACACACACGCAAGGAAACGAATAGAAGAATTACTTGAGCAAAGAAAGAAACAGAAAGAACCAGATCGTTCAAGGCAAGTCGCTCAATAACTTGCGAAGCCTCTCGATTTCGGTGGGTGATACCTCTAGCTTTTCATCATACTTGACACGCTTAATCCTTGGATTGAGGCTTCTCCTCCGCTTCTCCGCTGCGTTTCTATCTTTTTCATCTTCATCGGCCGACAAGTAGCGGATTCTAGCTTTGATCACCTCCTTCAATCCATCTCTTTCACCATCATCCCATTCCTTGGCTCTCTCGATCAGGCTGCTATCCTCGTTTTCGTCGTCCAGGAGCACTAAACTACCACTTCTCACCCGTTTCGCTACAGATTTCACCGTTTCCGCAGGTCCTAGCCAAATCACAGCTTCGTAGAGCTCCTTGTAGCGATTATCTTCGTTGGCAGCACTGGCCTCCAGTGCTTGCGACAAGAGATCCGAGAAGAGCTGCGTCACCTTCTCATCCTTCTTCAAGCCAATCAGCCTAGCTGCTTTTTTCATGGCCGCCACCATGTCTTCTGTCTGCTCAGTCTTCTTGTCCAGAGCCAAGAGCAACGCAAGCGCATCCTGGTTCTCTATGCTATATAAGATCTTCCCATAGACTTCCTCGAGGCTGGCAACCTTGACATATCTCTTGCTTGCAAAGGTCACCGCAGCATCGTGACACCCTTGAGCCTCCAGCTCCACCGTAAACATCGCAAAATCTCCCAAGAAATCTATCCATCCTTCTCGCCGGAGCTCCTCCTTAGGTGATCTAATATGCCAACTGTTGCTCGACGAGGTTTCCTCCCATGAAGCCTCTTTTATTTTCAGCCTCTTCTCCCAAAACTCGTCGATGCGAGGGACGCTGCTCGCTCCCCACTTCTTCACTACCTGGACCAAGTCGTTGGCTGAAAACTTAGAATCTCCGGATGCCATGCTCACAATCTTCCATGTCTCATCCTCGAGCCCACACTCGACAAAAAAGGTCAGGAAACTTTTCTCATCTTCGAGCTCATCCTCGACAGAAAATGACGAGAAACGTTTCACGTCCGAGACGCCACCCTTGGCCAAGAGCTTCTTTGCTAAACTTACACCCTCGTCCTGGAAGCCACTCTCTCTCAGACACTCGACAAGACGTGAAGCTCCAAACCGCCAGGAAAGAGTTCCGTCCTCTAAGAACCTCTCAATCACCTGGCTGTATAATTCATCCCATCCATACTTCTGTACCGCGGCAACCACATCCTGTGCTGCTCTTGGCAAGAAATTCCAGCTCTTTATGACCATGAAGTTCTTCATGACCAAGAATGCTGCGTCGCGAAAGTCGTGCTTGAGGCAGAACTGTAGCAGGCTTTCGAAAGACCATTTCGATCTTATCCATGCTACAGTTCTGGAACCGATTGTTCTTGTCAAAGCAGCCAAGTATCTCTCTAAGTCCCCTCTCGTCCGCCCAGGCTCGCGTTTGTGCTGCTCCTCGAGCCAGTTTCGCACGGCTTTGATACTTTGCGTGTTGCACAGCGCCACCATTCTGCTCTCCTTCGGCCACACCACCAGAGCCGCGGTGTGATAGAACGAGTGTGTATTGCCGCCCTCATTCCCCTGGTATGGCTCATAATCTTCCTCATCTGGCGAGTCGCCAAAAGGATCGTCTTCGCTTTTCTCGTACCTCAAAACCTGAGCTAGAGGGAAGTCATCTGCAGTGTCGAGCTCGGGCTTCTGATCGTCTGGAGTGGTCCAGTTTTCCAAACTGTAGCTATGGTCCTCACATCTGCCGTAGTCGGTGTCATATCCAGTGGAGTGTTTCACGAGCATGCAGAGGTGGATGTCCAAAAAGCTTGCGCAGCTCAGCACGAGTGCCCCCACAACCCGGTCGTGCCCCTTGAGCCCCGCGAAGCTCAAGCTGTTGTTGGAGTACTGGTGGCCCAGTGGAATCGCGAGAATTGGCAATGTCACGCGTCTCGTTTTCTCGGCCCATTCTTTCATCTGGCTCTGAACGCTCCCAAGAGCTGATACATAGTGTGGGAGTTTGCGGGCATCCACATCTATAAACTTTGTGTTGCTCCTCACCACGCTAAACACCAGGCACAGCCTCGTCCCGCTCGTCACCTCGGCAAGCCTGTGCTCGCAGTCGCAGAAGAAAGCCATCTGGAAGTACCCCGACCTCGAAGCAGCACCGGAGAAATCAAGACTGACACTGTTCTTCTTCCCTTGACGGATCTCCAGTTGGCCACCCTCATGCCCGGACTGCGTTGGAAGCTGCAAGATCATCGTCGCAAACATGCCATCCTCCTTCTCGGTATCCCGGTGGAACTTGAAGTGGCCACCCTGCTCATACAGCAGCAGCTTATACAGTCTCACGTCCAAGCCAAGCGCGCCAGCGTCGATCCCCAGCTCCTCCATCGCGGGAACGGCCATGTCGAGCACCACCTTTGAGAAGAAGTCTGGGATTTGCGGGCAACTCACCTTGGACGCCTCCACTTGCCATGCACGGCGCACGTCGGTGTCGAGCAAGGTTTCCTCGCCCTTGCCGTAGGGTGCTTGCTGCGACATGGCCTTGAGCTTGAGGAAGCCATCATTGGAGAGAGGGAGGGGGAGATCACCAGCGCCCTCCACTTGCAAGAAGGTAGGCATGGCGAATTTTGTTGCATCAACCTCGCCTCCTGTGGCATACTTGGGGCGAGGAAGAGTGGACCACAAAACCTCGAGTAGCGCTTGGTAATCCATAGCGAGTAAACCCTAAGAAGCTGTATAACCTTTAATATTTATCTGTGCATAAAAAAAAGGTAATTTTTCAAGACCTTGACGATGATTTCATGGAGAGGACCAGCTTTTGGATTCCTTTAGTTTCTTAGGAACACTTATAAGTGTGCCATGATCACACATTATAAGCAAATCTTCGAAAGCAAAAATGGGATTTTCAACTCAAAGAAACTCTCATTGCAACTTTGCCATGCTTGTGCTTGTGGTGGATAATACAAACAGCAGACAATGAAAGTTGGAAGTTCGTATTTTTACTTTCAAAGAGTTGCATATAGTCCATGATCAAGCTATTTTTTGACACACCCCTTCATAGTATAGCCAAAAAAGTATATGATGTTGATTAAATCTTCACTTTTCATTGTTTCAAACTGTCGCTCACGTTTGGAGATATGTAAGCCCACCAGAGGCGCGCACAGTCCTCGGATCTGGAGCCGCAGAGCGAGGGTGGCTGCTCCACCGACGAGTCTCGATTCCAGGGCTTGAATCGGCCGTTGAAGTGGAGGATCTTGGAGTGCTCCGTGTTGGGCGACACGAATGGCCTCCTTGGCGGCCTCTTTGAGTAGAGCTTCTTCATGTAGTCTCGCTCCGCCTCGCTAAACTCGGCTCGCCCCAGCCCGCGAGTGTTCCATGCCGTGTCTAGCTTCTTGTAGTGGTTGTAGAGAGCTAGCAAGAATGGAGGCTGCGAAACGCCATATCTGTTGCGCAGCGATCAAACAGTCGGGACAAGTTGAAAAGAAGGAACGCTAGCTTACTTGTATAGAGGCTTTTGTGCTTGGTGGAACTCGTCCAGCCACCACTCGATGGCTTCGGTGCTGTTTTGCTCGATCCACTTGCGAGGATCGATTACCAGAACGCCGCGGTTGAAGATGCAGGCGCTCGGATCGAATGGCTGGCTCGGAATCCAAGGCGTGGACTCGGACGCTTCTCGCGACTGGATGCGGTGAAGGAGATCAAAGTTGAAATAGCTGCCGAAGATCTGGGAGCAATCTTCAACGGCGGCCACGGGGTGATCTTCGAGATCAGTGTTGAAGAGTTCTTCGATGTCTCCCTGTGTAAAATCCAGAGAAAAGTGAGAAGGATTTAAAACACGGCAAAGATCAAGAGTCTTGCCTGAACCACGACGTCCGAGTCGAGATAGATGATCCTTTGCATGCCTGGAAACATGCGAGGAAGGTAAAAGGGAAGAAAGTTGTATGGACTTGTAAGAGCTTCTCTTGCCTTGCTGTCCTTTCGGTAAAAGACATGGTTTCCGATTTCCTCGAAATCGATCTTTTCGCTGCCATGAAATAGAACGATGTCAAGGAAACTAGAGAAAGAAACTGAAAACCAAGAGAACAAGAAAGAATAACACACCTGACCATATCGATGGCCGCAAGAGGAAAGAGAGCTTTGAGTTTGGACAACCACGCTTCTCGCTGTGATTCAGTGGTGATGATATGGAATCGAATACGTTGCGTGTGACTGCCATAACGAAAAACCAATAACACCCTGTGGAAAAAAGAAGAAGAGAAGAGTTTTCTACGAACCGGGTGTTGGCGAGTGTAGAGTTGATGACCACGACTAGAGGGCGCAAATCTTTCTCGTCGGTGCAAACAAACAAGTCAATGGAAGTGCTCTTGATGCCAGTGACGAACTCCCTCGCATCCACTTCTTCCACTTCTTTCCCACTTTCTCCCTGTGGAGCATATGGGAGAGAGAGAGATACCAAGTCCAAAGCATGAAAGATCAATGGTGTGCAACAACGAAAGAAATCGCTCCTACCTGGTCTGGTTCTTGCCGTATAGGAATCCAAGTGCGAGTGGGATCGGCTGGATGGCGATAATGCGTCGCAGGAAGCATCTGGAGCATCAAGAAGGCAACGCAGATCAGGGCAGCGACGATGGGCGCACCCTTCCACGGCTTCGGAGCCGGCGCCAACTCGGGAACAGGCAGCAGCGGGTCGACCTCGCCATCGCCATCGCCATTTCTGCGCTTGCCGAGCGGCCGCCTCACGGGGAGCGCCCCCGCCGGGGAGAAGTCGGGCATCTCCACAGCCAAGGCGCCCGACATCAAACCCAAGGCCTTTTAAAATAATGCGAGCATATTTGCACGAATCTTAGGGCAAAACCATTCCTTTTAAACCCTTGCCGAATCTATCAATCTGGGGGAAGACTTTTCATCCTTAGAGGACCTTAGCAAGATCGCTCGAGCCACATTGTCCAATTGGAAGGGCATGCTTAGCGCCAAATCCTCGGCCTTGGCGCGATCACCGGCCCTTACAAGCGCGTCTATCACCAGCCAGTAATGCTCCACTCTGGGCATTAGCCCAAAATCCAGTACCATAGCTCCAAAGTAGTCGCGGCATTCCTTGGCCATTCCAGCGCTAGAGAAGGCGCTCATCACACTCCCCAGCGTCGTGATCGTCGGCCAAAACCCTTCCAGGCTAAGCGCCCCAAATGCCCTAGTGGCCCTCGCGCGATCGCCGCTCACGGCATACCCGTAGATCAACGCTCCCCAGCAAACCACGTTGCGCTCCGGCATTCGCTGAAAGCTCGCTTCGGCCAAGCCAATATACCCGCCGCGGGCATATGCCTCTAACAGCGCCCGCCAAGTGGAACAATCCCTGGAGGGCATTCTCTCGAGCGCCCGCCCGGCATCGGCCAACCGTCCATCGTGGACGTACGCGACGATCAGGTCCGTCCACGCCGCCACGCCGTGGCCGGGCATCTTTTCAAAGTGAAGCTCCGCACAGGGAATATCCCCGCTGTGGACGTACGCTCCGAGCATCTCATTCCAGGAGAGTATATCTCTCTTGGGCATCTCCTGGAAGAGATCTAGCGCATCGTCAGCCATGGCGGCGTGGGAGTAGCCGTGGATCATCGCATTCCAAGATGCCACATTGGGGTATGGCATCACGTCAAAGAGGGCTCTCGCCTCGGCCATGAAACCATGGTGCGAATATGCCGTGACCATGGTCGTCCAGGTCACTGTGTCCGGCTTGGGCATCGAATCAAAGAGTCTCTTGGCTTCCTCTAGATTTCCAATTTCGCCATACGCTGCGATCATCGTTGTCCATGTCACGACGTCTGCCTCGGGCATCCGGTCGAAGATCTTGCGGGCTCGTGAGATGTGCTGGAGCTCCGCGCAGCAGTTTATCACGAGCGTAGAGGATACCATATTCCATTCTGGCATTTGGAGGAACGTACGAATGGCTTCCTGCAAATGTCCTTTGCGGAAAAGTGCTGTGAGTAGATTGATCCAAGATATTACGCTCCTTTCGGGCATTAGATCGAACAATTTTTGGGCTGAGGAAAGCTCTTGGTTCCGCGCGCAACCACCAAGAAAGGAGTTCCAAGTGATCACATTGTGCTGGGGCATTCTGTCAAAAATCATTGCCGCTTCCAGCAAATTCCCGCTTTGGGCATTTGCTGAAAGAATGGTGGTCCATGTCACAACATTGCGCTGAGAAATCTTGTCAAAAACGAGCCTAGCCTCGTCGATGGCATTCCCTTGGATGCAAGCACTGATGATGATGTTGAAGGAGAAGCAATTCGGGTTGGGGATGGTGGCAAATACGGCCCTGGCGAGATCCAGGCGGCCGCATCGCCCATACATCTCCACCAGCAGATTGAGAAGAAATGTGTCGCGCGAGAACTGGCTCTCGAGGACGAGCTCGTGGACGCGCTTGCATCGGGGCAAATCTTTCCCGCTGCGGCAGAGATGGATGAGCTGCGCGTAAAAACCATAGCTGTCGCTCCTCCGTGGCGGCATTGCGATCTAGAGGATCTCATTTGTCGTGATCACCAAGCCGAGATCTATGACACTTTCGATTGCAATGGATCCAATCTGGAGAGAATCTGAGAGTTCTTCTTGGAAGAATTATTGTTTGAAGGGTTGTCATTGTCTCCCTGTGATGAATGTGATAGTAAGCGCTCCATCAATCCTTGAATGGAGATCCAGCGTAGTAGACGTGGAGCGGGCACCGGGGGCTGATTTGATCCAGCGCCATCCTCGTCGTTGGAGCTTGCTGGACGGAAGAGTTTTTCTTCTCCACTAAAACCGCACAGACAATGTCTTGGTAGCCACCACCACCATTCGCGACGAAAGCCACAATGGCGGCCTGGAGAGGGGGCAAGCTCGGGTTGAAAGCGGCAGACTCGCAGTAAGATCCGGCAAAAACTCTGGCGCTCCTGGTGAAGATCGCTACTCCGGAGGGACAGCCGGTGTATGGAGCGTAAGATTTGTTCGCAGCCTCCAGCGCGGTGTCTCTAAGGCTCTCATCTTCCAGTCCGGAGAGATCGAGACCGTCTTCCTCGCGACCACGGTAGCACTTGTGATCTAGTCCCTCGAAGACCAAGCCATTGTTCCTGGACTCTAGCAGCAGGGGAAAGTCGAGATCCTGCGCGAGAAGATCGTCTGGGCCGAACCGGTGAGGAAGAAATCTGGATAGGAGCTGTGTCTCGGAATTCTCACCGTCGACGATGAAGAGCTCGAGATCCTTGGCGCCGCGGAGCTCCTGGAGGAACTGGCGGCAGTGGCCGCAAGGCGCGGCCGAGACCGCCAAGAACTCGATCGAAATCTCGCCGTGCTGCGCCAGATTCGCAACTAAGAACTGCTCGGCGTGGACGGAATGGTGAAGTGGCAGGCCCGGGAACTCCAGATTGACGCCCCGGAAGACCCGCCCGCTGGATCCCAGCCCCACTGCTCCGACCCGGAAATTGGAGATCGGCGGGCGCGCCAGATCGCGCGTCGGTTCCACGAGGCTGCCGAGGAAGGCCTGGATGCTCATACCTGAGGAGGATCGCTGCTGCTCGGCGTCATCGGCGGCGATGACGAAGGGAATGCCGCTCATCCCTTCCCAAGAACCCTAAATTTCGAGGAGGTCAGCTGAATCTCTCCATAGCTAGGGCTGGCACGATGGAAAAGAAGGGAATGTTAGTTGTTTGGAAGAGAGACAAGCCCTAATCGAGAGAGGAGAGGGTTTCGCTGGCAGCTATGGCGCTGGCGATGGAGATTTCTCCTCCTGCATTCGCGATGGGAGTGGGAATGCCGACGCAGCAGCAGGAGCAGCAGCAGCAAGAGGAAGAACAGATGATTGACGAAGATCAGGAGGGAGAGCTAGGGCAGCAGGAGGATCAATTCCAAGAACCGTCACTCTTTGGGCCTGTTCATCGGCAGAAGAGACGGCAAGAGATTCCTCGTGCGCGTCGGAGGTGTTTTCCTTCGTTTGTCGCAGATGGCTCTTCCACGCTGTCCGGGGATCTATGCTCAGGTATGCCAAAATTTCTTTTTCAATCACCTTGGACTCGTTGTTTTTGATGTTTTCCTTCTATGTTTTCTTGCAGATGTCCATGACACAATGCGGTGTAGCTTTAGAACTATAGACGAGCCAGCGATTTGCAGCACTGTTCTTCAGTCTTCGGAGTCACAGTCGAGAAGGTATGGTGTTTTTTATTCTCGAAAACAAAAAATCACTCAAGCTGATTCTTTCAAAGAACAAAGAAAACTTTCGATTTTTCGTTCTTTCACATTGTTATATGATTTGAAGGGATTTCACGGAGATGCCTTGCCAAAGATCACCGACAGACTCCACAATTGCGAGCGACGATGGGGACTCATCATTCTCTTGTGCTTCCTGGTCAGCTGGCCAGCTTGTTTGGGCGAAGTTTTCCCGCTCTCCTTGGTGGCCCGCTCAGGTAGAAATGCACGATTTTTCTGTCATTCTTTGGTTTTACACTGCTTCAAAAGGTTGCGGATGAGAAGTCGATGAGCGAGAGAACGCGTCAATCGAAGAATCATGTGTTGGTGCGCTTCTTCGGCAACTATAACTAGTTCGTTATCCATCCTGATCCCTTAAGTTACATCGTATTGATTCGTGCGTGATTTGAACGATTGCAGTGGATGGGTTGATCCTGCCAGCGACTTATCCAAGTTCGACGTGGTAAGTGTGTGAGTGTACGAATTTTTTAAACTTCTCTAAAACGTTCTAAACAGCATCAGTACCATGCAGGATTTTGACGGGAGGAGCCAGGTTCCAACCAAGGCCTTCCAAAAGGGATTGAAAGAGGTGAGGGCAAAAAACATTTCTATATGAGGGAGCACATTTAATGCACAACTTCCGCCGTTGTAGGCTTTAGAGTACAGAGACTTTCGGAAACTCCCGTTGAAGTGGAGACACTCGTTCCAGGAGGAATGCCAAACTCCCCATGCAAACGGTGAGTGACTTGAGTTTCAAGTACTTTTTGCATGGTTGATTCTTGATCTCTTCGCAGGCAAGGAATCCTCGGAGGAGACAGGAAGCGAAGCTCGCAACACTGCAACACGAAGGAGAAAACCCAAAGTCCTGTACGAGGTACACGATCATAAATTGGAAAATAGACTACCATCGCTTTTCTCAGCTCGCTTGAAAAACTTTAATGACAGGAGGAGGAAAGGCTCCACCAAAAGCCCAAACGCAATCTTCGCCGGAAGAAGATCATGAGAGAGCTTGGGCTTTGCGCTCCTTATGGTTCTCCCTTCACTTACAACTCCATAGGAACGAGCTTCTAAACACTCGACAACGTAAGCAAGAAATTTTTTTCTACATCTCACAAGCCACGGTATAAGTATCTTTTTTTTAGATCTCACAAGCAGTGGTATATAGTCTATCAGGGAAGATTCCCCTGAATCAAGCCTATGTAACAGGTCGTCCTACACGAGGTTCTCCGGGCCAGGCCCAATGGCCGCGTCACGCGTGGATGCCAGAGTTTGGTCAAACGCTCTGTTGACACGTGGCGCAAGGCAACTGGTAGTCGCAGTTCCGAGTGACTAGTCCTCCTGGCCTGGAGTGCGCCGCCGCTTCTATATTTTTTCTCAACATTTAAAAATGCGGTCGTTGAATAAGCGTACGGAGGATCTTGGGTCCATTTCTCCAGTATGGGCGTGCCGTACCGCGCCATTTAAAGAAAATGGGGTTTTTGTGGAGATAACGGAAAAGAGTAAAGGGTAAAGCTGGCCGTTGGATGGGCGCGGGCGAGGGCGGGGATGGTGGCGCGTGGCAGCCGTAATTCTAACCATGGATTTCTCTTTTAACCGCATGGCGTGGTCCGTTTTATGCGGCTGGTAAATATTATTTTCAATCGGTACAAGCTTGAAGCTTTACCTATGGCGATGGCGGCAAAGGGCGCCCAAGCTCAAGAAGACGATGATGCCGCCCGGATGGCGGCCATGGGGAAGTATTTCGCGCAGCGCGCGGCAGATCAGCAGCAGCAGCAGCGCCATTCTTTGGAGCTGGGAAGAATTATCCAAGATTTGGCAGGGCAGGATTCCGATCCAAGACTCGCGGCCGCCAGCGCCAGGGTGCCGGCGGCGCCCGAGGAGGAGATGGCAAAGAATGCGCTGGAGCAGCCGCGGCAGCAGGAGCAGGATTGCCGCGGTGGAGGCGAGAATGAGGTGGGCGCGCAAAGACTGGCTCTAAGATTGGCAGGGCCTACATTGCTACAACGGTGCGCGATCGCCGAGGCCGAGCAAGCCCGGCCTCTCGCGTTTCGTCTGGCATCGCCGACCGCCTCGTCCTCGTCTCCAGCTCTGGCCACGCCCATTTGCGTGCGAGGTCAGGTCTATCCCCCGCCCCTTGCGACGCATGAGGAAGTGACTCGTGATCCGGTGCTCTTCATGGACACGCTTTGCAAGTTCCATGAAGCCATGGGCAGTAGAATGTCGTGAGTGCCCTCTCTCTTTTTTTCTTTTCTTCTCTTTTGCGCTTGTGTTTCGTCTTCCTTCTTCTTCCTTGTGTTTGTTTGTTCCATTATTATATGCTTTCCTATGGCTAGATTTCTGGGCTTTGTATCTCTTTTGATTCTGAGGGATTGTGACAGCTTTAGAGTTTTTTTTATCACTTCGTGCCGGATTAATGTGGGCTTTCTCTGTTGTTGATTCCCAGGAGCCCAAGAATGGGAGGGAATCAGCTGGATTTGTATCGTCTTTATCAAGAAGTTACTGCTCGAGGAGGTCTCGAACAGGTTCTTTTATAAGGCATGCTAAAGTTGCTTGAGAGCTAATTTCATAGCGTTCTCGGCTGTCAGGTTATCAAAGACCGGCTGTGGAAGGACATCAAAGCGGTGTTCAATTTCCCCAGAACGACTACAAGTGCGTCGTTCGTGTTGCGGAAGTACTACACGAGCTTACTCCATCATTACGAGCAAGTGTATTTCTTCAGAGCTGAGGGAAGCCTTGTGTCTCCTCCTGGTAAGTTTATTGGAGTTTGTAAAGAGGCAGGAATTGTAAAACCATGAAGTTGCAGCTCCTCTTCCGGCGCCAAGCCCGGGATTTCTTTTACCAGAGAATGGAGTGCGTTCGGACGAGCTGGAGCTTGGGCCGAAGATGCAAAAGCGACGACTCCAGCCTGCAATTGACGGTAAGAAGAAACTCGTTGGAGTTGAGTCTCAAAAGGCTTTCTTGCATTGGCAGTAGATCTTGAAGCGCACATCGGGGAGATTGTGACCGGATCCATTGAAGAAAAGTTTGAGCACGGGTACTTAGTCACCGTTGTCATCGGATCCGACAGGTTCAGGGGTGTTCTATATCACGTCCCTGTTGGTTCTTCCGTGCCACAGTATGCATCGACAGTCGCGACGAGTAGAAGTACTCCAGAAGCTGCAAATGTTGGCGTGCGGCTGAGAAGGCGACGAAAGCGAATCGGCATGCGCAGAAAAGACCCCAACGCACCCAAGCTCAACAGGAGCGGCTACAACTACTTCTTTGCCGAGCAGCGAGCCAAGCTCAAGCTCGTATACCCAGACAAGGACAGAGAAATCAGCAAGATGATCGGGGAGACGTGGAGTAGCATGACCGAGGAGCAAAAATCTGTAAGAGCTACATCCGTTTCGAGTTTTACTTTTTTCTTGTTTCTCGCGGTGCTAACGCTATCGCTTGGCATGCAGCCTTATCAAGAGCGCGGGGTCAAGGACAAGGAGCGATACAAACGGGAAATAAGCGATTACCGAGACAGGATGAAGATGCAAAAACTAGGAATCAGTGCTGAGCAGCAGGAGCAGCAGGAGCAGCAGTCTGGGGGCAGTCACGAGCATGAAAGGAAGTACCCGAGCAAGCCGGAGCTCGGACCGGCTTGCGTGATGCTACCGCCGGAACAACAGGCCCCGTTCCAAACGGCTAGTGCTAGTACTCCTACGACGACCACGGCTACCACGGCCACCACGATTGCGTCCTAGAGCGAGCGAGCGAGCCAGCCGGCCAGCTTTGTGCTCCGGATCACGTTGACAACATGTATTTAATCACGCGATGCTAGCCTAGGAGGAGGAGGAAGAGGAGAAGTCGATCGAGAGAGCTAAAGCCTGCCAGATCTCTAGTTGATCTTTCTAGCAATATGTCGAGCGATTTTGGTGACAAGACAATACGAGAAAGTTCTAACGTGTCTTTTGTTTAAATTAATATTCGCGTAAAAATAAATGATACTGGTTAAAGGCATAAGCCGGCCTAGCTCAGTTGGTAGAGCGCAAGGCTCTTAACCTTGTGGTCGTGGGTTCGAGCCCCACGGTCGGCAGAAAGAATTAATTAGTTTTTAAGTCAACAATTATCAAGACCGTTAGATGGTCGAATATGCTTTTGGAATTCTAGGGCTCCAATCCAATTTGGCTATGGCGGCTCTCCGTGTGACCGGCGCCGGGGCGTCACTCCAGCTCCCATTCGTCTCTTCCAGGTACAATGCGGGCATCGCGATCGGTGCGGCAAGGGTCGGCTTCCTCAAGCCGTCGCAGCACGCTCTCTCGTCCAAGCAGCTCCTGCCTCGCCGTGGATCGGCGATTTCCAGGGCGCTGGAGCAGTCCGTCAAGGATGTCGATCAAGGCAAGGGCCAGCAGCAGGAGCAGCAGCAGAGCTCGGATTACCAGGTGCGCGAGCAGGGCGAGGCCCAGAGCATGGGCTACAGGGCATTCTTGGTTGGGGCAAACGGCAAGACCTTGTCGCCATGGCACGACGTCCCGCTGAAATCCCCGCTTGGCGGCGGCGAGATCTTCCACTTCGTGGTGGAAATCCCCAAGGAGTCCAGCGCCAAGATGGAAGTGGCCACTGACGAGCCCTTCACGCCGATCAAGCAGGACATCAAGAAGGGCAAGCTCCGGTTCTATCCCTACAACATCCGCTGGAACTATGGCCTCCTCCCGCAAACCTGGGAGGATCCAAACCACGCCAACCCGGAAGTGGAGGGCGCGCTGGGAGACAACGACCCCGTGGACGTGGTGGAGATTGGCGAGCGCAGGGCGGGGCTGGGCGAGATCCTGCGCGTCAAGCCAGTGGCTGTTCTCGCCATGATCGACGAGGGGGAGCTGGACTGGAAGGTGATCGCCATCTCGGTGGACGATCCCAAGGCGGCGCTTGTGAATGACGAGAGCGACGTGGAGTACTACTTCCCGGGGACGCTCACGGAGATCCGGGACTGGTTCCGGGATTACAAGGTCCCGGATGGGAAGCCGCAGAACCGATTCGGGCTGGGGAACAAGGCCGCCGGGAAGGATTACGCGCTCAAGGTGATCCAAGAGACGCACCAAGCGTGGGTGAAGCTTGTGACCAGGTCTGTTCCCGCGGGTGATCTATCGCTCACGTGAAATACAACTAGATGATTTGCTTGCTATCGGACGATTAGATGACTGCTTGGAGCGAGTATGCTTGCTCGATCGGCTGCTAGATCTGCCGCTTTGTCGTGGAAATCCCCAAGGAATCCAGCGCCAAGACGAAAGTGGCCCAGAGCATCCGATTCGAGAGAATCGGCCACCACCATTTGCGATTTCTCTATGATTTTAGGATTAGTATAGAAAATGGTGAAGAGATACAATCAAGAGGCTAAGATTGAGAAAAAATAACGGGAATTTTTATTGAAATGCTTTGGTTAGATGTGATCTTTATTCTAGCGTGAGTGCAAGGCTTGGATGAAGCTTTCTAGGCGAATAGAACCATCTTCTCGTTCTCATTGTGGCAGATATTGGGAGTGAGATAAGGGACCTTCAAGAGTTTGAATGCAACGTGTTCGGGAGGCCAAATGCCTATTAATGTAGCCTCAACTCTTTCAGTCCGTCAAGAGCCTTAGTTTAGCGAACTGCAAGCTCGGTGACAAAGAGATGTCAAAGATACAAGGACACTTAGCAACCATGTCCATGTCTCTGAAGGTTGCCCTTGAAAGACTTGACTTTAGTGTAAGTGTAAAGTGAAGTGCCATGAGGTATCTCCATGACACACCACATACCTGGTTGTGCCACTGGATGAATTACAGTGAAGTTGTGTAAGGTGTGGCACGCGAGCATTTGGAAGGCGAAATAAACGTCATGGCAGACCACTGCTCGCTTGTTCCAGAGGATGATTTCTAGATTGTTGAGCTCTAGAACTTCTTGTGTGGTGGGAGATGCATAGAGGGTGTAGGAGGTTTTGTCGTGGAGTTCTCGCCAGGCATGATCCATGGTTTCCTTTTGAGTGAACACGCATTGTACACTCCCAGTTGCACAGAAATGGTTGATGTGGTTGACTTGATCGCTCCATGTTTTGGAAACATCCAAGAGAGCGGTGGTGTTCATTTCCACCCCGTCCTGTAGGAACTTCCGTGGATCATTCTGTATGATTCTCTGGGAACATTGGGGGGAGGGATCACTAATGTGATCCCGGTGTGGAGCGTGTCACGGAGGGTAAAGTCCACTAGCTTGGACTCTGTGTCGCCGTATGTGCAGCTGTAGAGGCTAGAGACTTCCCCACACGTACTGTGGCGCCACAACTGGCTGCTCGGGGCCTGTAGGAATTGCACAGGACAGTATGGATCCCTCCAAAGTATTGTTGTCACACGACAACCAGAAGGGATCCTGAGGAGAGGGGTCAGCAGGAACAGATGCAGCATGAAGGAGCGCATCCTTGCTTGCAGAAGGAGGCGGACCAGCAAGAACAGACGCGGCGGGATCAAGGAGGGCATCCTCGCTTGCAGCAGGAGGCGGAGCAGTTGCGGCGAGGAGAGCATCATCGATTGGTGGAACAGATGCCGCGAGGAGGAGAGCATGAGGCGGAACAGATGCGGCCAGCAGCAGAGCATCCTCGCTTGCAGAAGGCGGAACAGATGCGACAAGAAGGAGAGCTTCCTCTTTAGCAACCGATACGGAGAGAAGAAGAGCAGCTACCAGAAAGGAGGTACCATATTGGATCTGTGTTGAGGTACTCAATAACTAGTTCTTTTATATAATTGTTCTATAGCACAATGTACAAGCGCTCTTTTCTCTTTGCGGGAGCAACGTACAAGCGCTCCTCCTGGGTACAACACTCTTGGTTTGGTTTGTCCCACGATAAAATTGCAGCGCCCGATTTAGTTTGGAAAGTTCTAAAGTTCTGTGTGTGTGTGTGTGTGTGAGGGTGTGTGGGTGTGATGAGGTTGCCAAGGATTGTGGTACCTCAAACTTACAATGTCGAGCTTTGGGTGAATCTTGAGTCTTGTGAGTTCCAAGGCAGGGTGAGGGTCTCCCTCGATGTCACTGCGGTTACCAGCGTGGTACAACTCAACACCGCAGATCTTACCATTGACAGCGTCTCGGCGAGCTTGCTCGATAGCACGGTATGCGAAAAGAGTAGGGTGTCTTTAAGCTTCGTTTTTCTACCAGGTGCTCCCGATCAAGTCCGTGGAAGAAGACAAGGAAAACGAGCTTCTACTCGTTGGGTTTGCTGGGGACGATGCTCTCGCGGTGGGAAGCCCGCTGGTGCTAACGATCGACTATCACGGATCACTAAACAAAAGCCTGAAAGGCTTCTACAAAGGGTTCGCATTCTTCTTTTCAGTTTTTTTTTTCTCATGGAGGAGTTTTTGCCAGTTCTTATGAAGTTAATGGCACCAAAAGATACATGGCCGCCACTGACTTCGAGCCCGGCAATGCAAGAAGGTGTTTTCCTTGCTGGGATGAGCCAGACTTTAAGGTAACAACGCAGTGATTGATCGCTCTCATATCATAATTCTTCCAGGCAACCTTTACGTTTAAAGTTCACGCTCCATCCGATCGCCAGGTGCTCTCTAATATGCCCGTTGTTCACGACACGATCAATTGCGACGGCACGAAGACGGTGGAGTTCGAGGAGACCGTGCGTATGTCCACCTACATCATTGCCATTGTCGTCGGGGAATTTGATTACCTGGAGGGGACAAGCGACGACGGTGAGCAAACATTCTCACTTCCTTTGTGAAAATCTATTCGTGTTCGTATCTCCAGGCGTGCCTGTGCGAGTTTATACAAGGCGGGGCTACCAGGAGAAAGGAAGATTTGTGCTCGACATAATTCTCAAGCTGCTACCTTTTTTTGCCGAGTAAGAAATCGTAAGAAACCATCTTGTAGTTTGATCGATTCTCTTGTTCTTGCAGGTTTTTCCAGCTGCCTTACCCGCTTCCAAAGCTCGACGCTGTTGCAGTCCCAGAGTTTAAGACTGGTGCCTTGGAGAACTTTGGCTGCGTTGTGTACAGGGAGGAGGCCTTGTACGCCGACGAGAACTCACCAGCTTGGCTGAGACAAAGGGTAAACACTCTCTTTTTTTTTCCCTCTAGAAACAAATGAATTGCTTCAGGTTGCTTGCGACACTGCTCACGAGATTGCTCATATGTGGTTTGGCAACATTGTCACACTAGAATGGTGGACTCATCTTTGGCTCAACGAGGGAATGGCTACCTGGGTGACTATCGTTTTTTGCTTCTTCTTCCTACTAAACAGTGCGGTCACCTCTTCAGATGAGCTGCTACGCAGTGGACTACTTGTTTCCGGAATGGGAAATGTGGATGGATTTTCAGGATTGGGCCAGGTCTGACGCCTTCCGGTTTGATAGTCTAGAAAGCACACATCCCGTCGAGGTACTTCGCATATAAACACACGAACTCTGGAAACCGGAATCCCTTTCTCGTTCAGGTAGAGGTGAGGAACATTAACGTTGACACCCCGATGGACAGCATAAGTTACTTCAAAGGTGCATCGCTGTTACACATGCTTCAGTCCTACCTTGGCCACGAAGAACTCAAGGTTGAAAAACGCGTTTGTTTGCAAAATGTAACGTAGTTGTGCAGGAAGGACTGAGAGCTTATGTGAAAAAGTTTGCTTTTGGCAATGCCACCTCCAGTGATCTATGGAGCGCATTCGAAGAGGTGACTGGCAAGCCCATAAAGCAGCTTATGCATTGCTGGACAAAGGAAGAAGGCTTCCCCGTTGTGAAAGCGAGTCTCTTGGAAAACACCACCGACGTTCAGCTTGAGCAGGTTCGATCAGCAACAGCGTTTTGTTTTTCTTTTGATGTGTGTGTTTGTTCTAACAGGCTCGTTTCATGGCAAATGGCCGAGATGTTCCAGGCAAGTGGATCGTTCCGGTTTTGATTTGCTCAGGTGTGGGGGAGTCACGCTCGTGCACGAGTCATTTGCTGGTTGAGGAGCGCTCGACCGTGAAGCACGAAGGGTCCTCTGGCTGGATCAAGGTGAACGCTGGAGAGACGGGATTCTTTCGAGTACAGTATGACAAGGATATGCTGCGGCTTTTGCGAGAAGCGGTCTCCTCTGGCAGCTTGGAGCCTGTCGATCGACTAGGTGATGATCGATTTCCTTTTCTGATTTTTCCAACCAAAATCGTTTTGCAGGACTCCTGAAAGACATGCACGCTCTTTGCCGCGCTGGTAAGGAGGATCCCAGTGAGCTATTTAGTCTGCTCGAATCGTACAGGAATGAAGGCCATCCTCTAGTCATATCGACGTTGGTGGAGGTATGGTTGATGGGAAAACCCGTAGAAATGATCTCTCAGAGTTATATATTATGCTTTCGTCCAGATTGTGGTTGACGTAACGAGTGCCATCCTCTCCGCGAAACCGGAAGCTTTTGGAGACGTCAAGCAGCGGCTAGCGTCATTGCTAGAAACTCCAGCAAGGTTTGCTTTTTTTTTTTTCCTTTGGTTCTATTTCAATTCTCGTATAAGTCGAGCCCGATTTGATCAGGCGCATTGGCTGGGAGGCTACAGAATGCGAGGGACACTTGTTTGCAGCGGTGAGAGGACGCATTTTGGATGCGCTTGTGAGGCTGGACCATGACGAAACTTGCTCGGAAGCCGAGAGGCGGTTTGACACTCGCTTCGAGACCGCAATCCCTTCTGATCTGACTACGGTTTTCTTTTCTCCATTTAGCGCGCGCAATCGAGCAAAGCCGCCCGACTGACCTTATTCCATTTCCAGGCAGTTCTCCGGAACGCAGTCAAGGACGTGTCGTCTACAAACCGAGGAAGCTTTGATGCGCTGATATCGCAGTTCGAAGGCTCCGCATCCATCGCGGAGCGCGTGGAGATCTTAAGTAAGCCAGCCTTTTAACTTCGTGCTCGTGATTGATAGATAAAACATGGTCAGGTTTACTTGCCGGATCTAATGATCCAGCTATGGTACGCGAGGCCCTTGAGTTTACTTTGTCACCGAAGGTTGGTTACTTGGTATTACTTCTTTGGAGATTATGATTCATTGATATGTAAGCAGGTTCTAGCCCAGCACATAAATCTTGTTTTCGAGGGAGTGAACGAGCAAGGTTGTCTCACAGCTTGGTCGTGGCTCAAGGTAGAAAGTGTTGTTACATTTGAGATTAAAAAGAAACAAATTTACTTTTTTTTCTTTCCAGGATAATTGGAACAAGGTTCACGAGAAAGCGTGCAGTAATTACGTCATGAAGCGGATTCTCTATTCGGTCACTGCTCATGTAAGAATCGTGTTACGAATGTTTGAAGCTAGACTTGAGCTAAACTTCGTTCTTTCTTCCTTTTTTTTTTCCTGTTCTTTTCGGCAGATGTGCAGCAGAGAAATAGCCGAGGAGTTTCGAGATTTCGTGTCTAGTCGTGATGGCGCATCGGACGTCACGGTTGCTTGCTGGGAGCGCGTTTGCTTGCGCGCTCAGTGGACGCAGTCTCTAGTCGATCTGATCAGCACAGAGCGACTTTCTTGAGCTCCAATTCCTTGCTGGTGCCTGTCTTCATGCGCTCCTTGCTACTTTGATGTCTTTGAATTTCGGGTCAAGCCGAAATACTAGAAAAAGTGAAACATACCTCTATAGCTGGTGTTTGTCAGTGCCGCTCTTCTGGTAACTTTAGCTACTGATACACTCAGACAGGAATCCCAGCCACTTGGCACGAAATTATATGATAGATAGATACGGGTGAGTCAATTTGATGTCCAGTAAGTAAATCTTCTGCCTAGATCTCACCTTTTGCTGCTAGCTTACCTCTGCATCTCTCTTGAGAAGCTCTCCCTCTTGTGAAGTTCTTTTTTATTCGCACGTCCCAAAGAGCCGACCGAGAAGTCCAATCCAGTCCAACCATTGTCTACAACTTCGTTCCGTTCCACAACATCCCAAAACGTGGAAAGTGCTCGTGAATAGCTTTTCCTTTTCGCTCTGCCAGCGCTTTGCTTGCCTTGACACACATGATTGAGACGCGCAACTGGATGAGAAAAGAGAATGAAGAGTTAAAAACAAAGAAAAAGCCGGGGTAGTACCTGCTGGATCCTCAGAAGAGCAGTCTGGAGTTGATCAAAAGCGGGAAGATCGTCGCGACTGAACATAGAGCCAAGCTCGCCAGTAGCGGCTCCGAGCTACTGGTACTACTCGTCAGGTTTCCAACGGTAGCATTTACCGTGGGTGGTAAGCTGCAAGAACCAAACGGTCATGAGCACGGCTAAACAACGACGTGCAATATTACCTTGAGGGAAATGAGCATTGTCCACTACCTGAAAGAGCGACAAATTAGAACCAAGTTTGTAAGAGCAAAAAAGAAAGCAAAAGAAGATTTGGACATACTTGGATCGTTTGTGGTGACAGTCGCAACTCCGGCAAAATCACAGGTCCCAGCTGCCATTTTGTTCTTAAGATAATAACTGTTGAAAGCGAAGGATGCATGAGAAAAGACCGAATCCGGGAAGAAACACGCCTGGCCTGGCTGGATGCTGGAGCAATCCGCACTGCCTTGGCCGCACGCATAGTCCAGTGCCGCCTGGAGGCTGTTGTCGCTTACGCCCTGCTTGGCGACACACCATGTTCTAACTGACGTGTTTGATCCGGCTCCACCCGAGTCCCTCCCGGTAACGTCCAGACTATACACCGGTGTCTGGTCCGGATAGTAGATCCCATAGTTCTTCTCGGAAGTGGCCCCCTGCCTCCGGTCCTCGTTGAAGATCTCGTAGATGTAAGCATTCACCGCAATGCCGGGCCTCCTGGGAGTCCCAGTGTTGTTGAGGATGTGCCGGACGAGGTTGTTGTTGTAAGTTTCCGCATTGTCAACTCCTACCCCGACCTCTGTGACATCACCCCTGGAAGGCCACCCGGTCTCGCTCACGACGATGCCCACATCTGTGTGGTTTAGCGCCCCCATGGCGCTAAACGCAGCGTCGAGCATCTGGTCGAAGACGTTGGTGTAAGTGAGCTTGGTGATGGTGTCCTGGATGCCAGCGTTGGGGCGGAGCAAGGCATAGTCGATGGACATCACCTGTCGATTCTGCTGGTATATAGCCAGAGGATAAATATTGAGCATGAAATAAGAACCTGTCTGGGAGAGGAAATCCAGCAGTGGCAGCACCACCGTCTTGGCATACGTCTGATCGAAGAAGGCCCGGGAGGGAGGGAATGGATCCTGGATGAGGGCGGTGGAGTGTGGCGTCGAGACTTTGATCTGGCTGTCGATGTTGGCGGCCACCAGCGCGGCGTGGATGTACTTCATGGTGGCGACGAGGATGGAGGCGTAGAGGCTGGCGGTGCCGTCGGTGAGGACCTCGCTGCCCACTGCGATCCCGGTGATGTTGGTGTTGGGGAGGAACTGCATCACGTTCTTGTTCACCCAGGACGCCGCCTCGGCGCTCGAGTGACCCACGCTGAGGATCTCCGCGTTTGTGAGCCCGATGATCACCTGGATGCCTGTGCCGGCCAGCGCTGTGAGGATGTCCGGGTCGGCGTCGAAGATCCGGACCTGGGTGATGCCATTGTTTCGCATGAAATCCACTGCCTGCTGGGGCCTGGGGAGATTGTCGCCCTGGGAGCCGTAGTTCACACCGACGAATGCGCCTGTGGCATGGCATTCCATCGATCGATCAATCGATCGAATGGAAAGGAAGAGAGGAATCTAGAGATTGTCTTACCCGAGGACGATGCCGCCGCCGCCAATAGAGCCAAGGCCGCCGCCAAGAAGGCGCTGCCATGGCCTGGAGCCACCATAGGAGCGATATTACGGGGAGATCGATGGCCGGAGGCAATGAGAGAGCCGAGAATCCGTAGCGCTTGCGTTGCCTCGCTGGAATGCGGGACCAATGTGTCAGAAGAGCAAAATCCTGGATGATCTCGACAGAGAAGGAGATGCGAGCGCGCGATTACCTCACGGCGCCGAGCTCCAAGATTTCATCCAGTGTCGCTCGCGAGCCAAGCTAAGCTAGGTAGAAGCAGCGAATGATCGATGAAATGCACGGAAGGGATGATTATCTAGCGCCCAAGCTGCGTCGTGTCGGTGTGAGAGACAAGGGATCCATCACAAGGGCGCGCTTCTCCATCGCTTCGCCGCGCGTATAAACAAAGCCCCACAAGAGCTCAAAACTTTTACTGTGGCACCGGAATCGAACCGGTCCCCATCTCGGATAAAATCCAACGGTTGGAAAACACAATTAAAAAGACAGGTAAAAGCATGAAATCGTCTACTCATACAAAGAGAGTGGTACGGTACCACGGAAAAAAGAATGTGCTTTGTATCTTTGGCACAGAACCATGGTGGGTACTTTGATTCTCCGATTAAAATGATGAATGATCCTCGATCTGATCTTCCAGCAAATAGCAATGTTCCTGTGAAAAATTTCTCTTTTGCCTCTGATCCCACGAAACAAAGCAAAGTTACCTCGAGTAGTTTCAATCGAATGCGTAAGTCCACTGCTGTGGCATCTCCTCTCCAAACACAAACTTGAGAACTTCCTCTTGGCTGCTCTCGACTTTGGATCCATCGTAGCCCCTGGAGATTGGTGACGCAAGCGCTGTCTCCAGTGATTCCGCTCGTTTTCTGCGAAGACTTACCAGCTGCGTCGCGTCCACCACGGACTCGGCAAAATCTGCGCTGCGAGCTTGAGCTTGATCGCTGCTGGTATCATTCACATCTGGAGAACCTCCCCACCAGCGATCACAGACAGCATCCAAGTTCTTGAGAGGATAACCGTTCCGAAAGTCGTCCAGAAAGGATGGAATTGGCATCTTCGTTCTATACGTCGCAGTTGTGCTCAGTCGTAAATTCGCGTGTGTAGTTTGCATCACGTAAGCCTGAGAAGGAACTTGACCACTGCAAAAAAAAAAGAAGTTTACGTTTTTTTTTCTTCAATAAAAGAAGAGAAAAAGAACTTACTAGTTGCTGGGTTGTGGGTTATACATTTGTTCTTGAGCCTGGAATTGCTTGGCTCTCAAAGCATCTTGTTTGATCTCTTCCACGCTTTTTCCACCCATAAACTATAGAACATCCGTTGATCAGCATAGAAAAAATTTATCTAAAAGAGAGAAAGGAAAAATTTCTACGTACCTTTCGATGCGGCCATCTGGAGAGCCCGTTCTCTCGGCAAATTCGCTTCAGAGTCGCCTGGCAAACACCTGTCACAAGCGGATCGATCGTTCTAAGCTGCTCCAGCTACGAAAATCTTCACGTACCAAGGATATTGGCGGCCTCCGCGACGGTCATGGAAAAATACTTGGCGACCTCATCGAAATCGAGGGATTCCTCCCAGGCCTGCGGTGGAACGCCGAGCTTGGACATGTAGCGATTGCTGATGTAGTCCGTTGGCATTCGCTCCTCGCGGAGAGGGAAAGAATTAGGGTTCTAAGGGGGAAGAAATGGTAAAGTAAGGGTCGAGAATCGAACTCGCGACCGATCTTTACTTTGTCTCTGTCTCTTCTTCGTGCCACTCTACAGTCAAGGAGCTCTTCCACTCGTCGCTTCGATCGAGAACTTGCTCGAGCGCTGCCTGGCGGCGACGCACAACGTGGTGGAACGCTGCGATGCTCCTCGCGTCGCCGCTTCGATCGGGGCCTTGATCGTCGCTGCTATCACTGCTTGTTGGTGGCTCGGATTTGAAGCCAGTGACTGTTCTCGTCAGCGATTTCCACAAGTACTCGAATTGCGAAGCTGGAAAACAGAGATACGAACGATTCCTATCAGCTTGAGTCGATCAAAAGAAGTTTTCTTTTTTTTTCTATGTCCTTGCCTTCGCTGCGAGTGTCGAAGCTGCGAACCGTGCAAATCAGCCTCCACGGCCGCCCCACGCGCCCCGACTTGGATCCACCAACGAGCTCTCCATTGTGTTGTCTCAACCTGGAACAAAATCGTCAAAACTTTAGCGCGATCAATCCATGAACTCGAGCGACAAATGGCCAACTTATCCAAGAGAAAAACAAGCTCAAAGAGAGCTTTTGAGATACCTGCGATGGACATTGCGAGTAATCCCCACGTAGGTCCTCTTGCAATCGGCGGAGAGGAGGAGATAGGCAGCCCAATCGTCCGAGTCCTCCTCGTAGAGAATTTGATCCGGGACCTTCCTCATCACGTCGAAATCCGACTGATCCAGCCCGTAGCGCGACAGATCGTCGTTGCTAATCTTCCTACTCAGCGAATGCTGCTGCTGCTGCTGCTGTGCTTGCTTGCCCTCATCACCGCGAGAGGGCGACACCAATTTGGAGATGGAGAATCGAGACGAAGAACAGCACGGACCGGAGCATCCCTGCCCCAAATTCACCCGCCGGAAGATCCTGCCACCATTGCTCGCAGCAAGAATCATCCCGCCGCTAGCCGCGTCGGAAGCAGCAGCTCCACAAACATCGCGAAGAACCCTAATCCAAGCACTTGCATTTTCAAGCATTAGCTATTAGCAATATACTGTCACAAACGATCGATCTCCTTCACAAGCTCGCCCCATTCCCGTTGGATCGCTGCTGCGTCGCCGCTGTCTCATCGCTAGCAGCCGCGGCAATCGGGATCTCATCGCCCTCGTCAGTGAAATCATACCTCTCCCCGATCTTCCTCAGCTGCTCGAACACCTCGAGCATGGATGGGCGATCGTTGGGCGCGTAGAGCACGCACCCACACGCGATCTTGAGCGCCTGGAGCAGCTCCCCATCGTCCGCAGCGCCACCGCTGAGCGATTTGTCGATGGCGTCGCCGCTCCGCCCACTCGCGTAGAGCGCCCCGACCCATTCCACCAAGCTCCCCTTGAAATCGCCCACCGTCACGTCCAGCGGCTTCTGGCTCGTTAGCAGCTGGAGCAGCACGACACCAAAGCTGTACACGTCGCCCTTGGCGGTAGTGATGGGCACCCGGCGGTACTCGGGCGCGTCGTGGCCCGGGTCACCCACCGTGCCGCCGGCGGTAAGGACGTCCGCATTGAGGTGGCCGCCCGCGGGCGCCACGATCCGGGCTAGCCCAAAGTCCGTGATCCTCGCGTCGAAGTCGTCGTCCAGGAGGATCGTGTGCGTGCTGAGGCTCCGGTGGAGGATCCGCGGGTTGCAGCCGTGGTGGAGGTAAGCCATGCCGCGCGACGCGCCCAGCGCCACCTTGAGCCGCGCGGGCCAGTCGAGCCGGTCCAGCGTGCCGTGGGCGTCATGCAGCCAGCTCCACAGCGTGCCGTTGGTCATGTGCTTGTACAGGAGGAGCCGCTCGCCGCCCGTGACGCAGTACCCGAGTAGCGGTACCAGGTTGGCATGACGGACCAGGCCCAACGCCTCCACCTCGGCCCGAAACTGTGCGGCGTCGCTGCTACTACCGCGCGGCGCGGGCGCCAGGCGCTTCACCGCCAGTACGGACCCGTCCCGGAGCGTCGCGCGGTACGCCACCCCGGTGGCGGCGCTTCCGGCGTCGATGACGTTGTCCCGCGAGAAGCTCTCGGTGGCGGCCATGAGATCCGAGAGCTTGATCTTGACAAGGAACTGCTCGAACATGGACACGGTGATGCTGCGCGGCGCCTTGATCTTCTTGGCCCAGGTGGTGTCGTCGCGCATCGTCTTGGGCCGGCGGCTCAAGTAGAACGCCACGGCGGTGATTGCGAGAAGGATCACCGCGCCGCCAACCACAGTCCCGGCAATGATCCCGGCGCTGGCCTTCGACCCGCCGCCGCAGCTCTTGGAGAGCGGCGGACCGCACAGCCCGGCATTGTCCTGGAACTGGAAATTCGGCGCGGGGCGACTGGCGAGGATGGGCGGGATCTCGCCGCTGAGCTGGTTGCCCTCGAGGTGGAGCTCCGCGAGGCGCGGAAGAACACCGAGCTGCCCGGGGATGCTGCCAGTGAGGTGGTTCTGCTGCAAATCCAGGGCGTTAAGGTACTGGCACTGGGAGAGCTCGCCGGGGATCGATCCGGAGAAGTCGTTGCCCGAGAGGTCGAGGCGGACGAGGAAGGGCAGCGATTTGCAGAGATCCGCGGGGATGGCGCCCGAGAAGGAGTTGCCCGAGAGATCCAAGCCCGTGAGACTGGAGCATTTGTCGAGACCCCGGGGGAAGGAGCCCGAGAGGCCGGCGGCGCGGAGGGATAGGGAATAAATCTTGGCCTCGGATGGGTGGAGGCACTGGACGCCCACAGCGTTGCAAATGGAGCTGCTGGAGCTGCTGTTGGCGGACCAGGAGCTCAGGTAGCCCGATTGATCGATGACCGAGAGGCGGAACTCGCTGAGGCACTCCAAGTCGGTCTGGCAGTGGATGAAACCCACAAGAACGAGGAGCAGTGGCAGTAGGAGCGGCGGCGGCCACAATCTTAGCAGCGGCGGTAAGAGATCCATGGTGACCTTGATCTTCCCTAGCTAGCGCAACCCTACATTGCTCTTTCTTACCTGGAATGAAGAAGCCCTAGCCCTTGCCTTCCAAGGGGTTAAAGTTTACCACACCTTTAAGCGTTAGGTTTTAGGCTTTGCGAATATTCTTTAGTTTAACATGGAGAGCAAGAAGTGGTGGTTTTGGAGCTCATCTGAGACGCTGTAAGTCATTTCTTGTTGAAATGTTTCCATAAGCCTTGCTTGGGCATACACCTGAAGTTTGGTAGAGATGAAAGGCACTGATTGAATTTGCTAGCTGTAGTGGTTTCTTGAGTGACATGGAGTGTCACACTTCATGAGGTGGTGACTTCTATACATGGTAATGTGACGTGGAGTGTCACAAGTTCCAGTCAAATTCTGGTAACTTCTACTAGCAGATGTAGTGTCCCAATCTGCTGAATTTCATGTTGAGTTGTGGCAATTTGCATGCTTCTTTATGAAGTCAAACATTGTATACATGGTTGGGATGTATTTTTGACACTTGATTTCTTCATGACGGGAAACTTATTGACACCCTGTTGTCTTTGTAGATACATAGGCTCTACACCATGATCACATGGCAACTTCCAATGGCAAGGAGAGGTCCTCTGTTCCTAAGTAGGATCTGTTGTTCTTAGGATCCTCGAGAGCTGGTTCAGCTGTAGGCTCTTTGGACCTAGCAAGTGAGGAATTATGCTTTTTGGGGATGGTGGAATACTGGGTGGCTAGGGATGGGATGGTGACAAGATTAGGGAAGCACTCATGTCCATTTGCTATGCATCTAATTGAAGTTGCACACTTGGGTAGCTTGATCAAAAGATCTTCCATGTGAAATACCTAACCTACAATGGTGAAGATTTTAACATTTATCTCAAGTTTTTGAATGTGCAGCACAAAACAACAAAGTAGAGGGGTGTAAAGAACCAACTCGCCAAGGTGTTGTAGGCTAAAGGATCCCCGAAAGCATGACCAAAATGACAAAGAGTTCATCGAATGGGACCGAGTCGAAGATCGAGTCCAAGACCGACTCTGAGACCGAGTTCGAAATAAAGTCTAGGACCGGGTCAAGGGGTGAAAGCCCAAAGCGTGTGTCTCCTGGGGGGGGGGGGGGGGTTGCAAGGGGTTCCAAAAGTATAGTAGGGATAGTGAGGTCTAGGAACCAGTTTTGAAGGAACTCTTAAGTGGGGCTTCCAAATTGACTTGAGGTTGGGACTGGGACCGAAGGGCCTTGGGTGGGAGTGAACATGGACTTGGTTGGTGCTGAAGGGGCCATCCAAGGAAGTGCTCAAGAGCAGCTCCCACTCCCGAAAGGGAAACCGACTACGGTGCTCCCGGCTCATGTGGAGTGGTGCCCCACTTGAGTACCATGCGGCTCATTGGTCCTCGCCCTTCCTAGGGGCTTGGGCCTTCCTTCGGGATGGAAGTGGGGGGGTAGAGGTACCCATACCGGACCGTTAGGCCACGGTGTTTCACCCCGGCGTCCCGAAGCAAGTGTTGCACCCAAGACTTGGGATTTAGAGGGTTCCATGATCAAAGTCTTGTGGTACCAAGGGGTGTTAGGAACCTGGAGGCTTGGTGTGCTTGGCTGCTTGTACCTGCGGGGAGTGTAGCCGAACCTTAAGTCCAATCTAACCCGGGGAGGGGGATTGGGAGAGATTTGGGAATCCGTGGATGGATGGTTAACGCTCCGTTGTTCGTGAAGTGAGTAGTTGAAACCAAGTAAGACCAAGTAGGAGTTGGTACCATAGGTGGGAACCTTGGCGAGGGAACTTAGCAAAACCCAAGGCATGGTTGGACGGATAGACAAGGTAAGCTGGCAAATTGGAAAGGAAAAATTTGTGGCTTACAAAGGGGAGGATAAAATAAATGCTCTGTGTATGTATTTTGATGGAGAAAAAAGACAAGGATCACATAGAGACATAGGAGGAAGCCATGGCTTGGTGTGGGTAAATATTTCAGCTTGGCAATCCCATTGATAGGGCGTGCAATCACACCCTATAAGCCTAATCAGCTTATATAGGTTTATTAGGCAACTCTATTATAGCCACACGGGTTCTAAATCAAGACCCTGATAGCAATGCATCAGATTTTCTGCAATAGTTTATCAGCAATTGTGAAGGCAAGAGCTACAGTATACAAGAGCAAGCCTCTACAAATGTTTCTTGTACCAGCTGAAGAGGGAATTTCTAAGGCCAAGGCTGCTGGGAAACTTGTCAAGATTCTTGTGCTTCAGAACTATTTTAAAAAATTTTGGTGTGGAGCTCGCCCAATAGATAGATTTTTTTAGAAGTCTCTATAAGCAGCAAGAGTACTAGGGGCAAGGTAAAAGAAGAGGCAAAGTAAAGAGCATTTTTCTAAGGTGATAACTGTGGGAAATGGGCTCTTTTATGCTACAAAAGGATAATTGAAATTAATTGTAATTTCTTATCTGTTTGAGTTAATAGCATTTGATTTAATAGGGCTTTTTCTATGGTCAACTATATTATTATTATCTTAACTACTTGATTCATTGATTAAAAGTTAATGCTCTTACTAATGCATTTGAGATTGTTGTTAGATACTTCAATCTTCAATTGAATAGTGTTCTAACATTTTTGTTTAGAGTGGATTTTCTCAGATAATAATTCCACTTTTATGGCTAAGATATTTAATGTTTTGACATTTTAATTAGGGATATACCACACTTTCATAAGTGTTTATTATCCAAAAATAGCTGGTTTGGTGGAATTGATTTGGACCTTTAAAGGGATGATAATAAAGTATGTTAACTTTTAATATTTGGATTGAGATGGTTATTTGCCATCTTTTCAGTATATATATGTTATAAAGGTACAGAGTTTTCTTGGTATTTCACCATATAAATTTTTATATAGTCATGATTTGGTATTACTAATAAAGTTGAGTTTACCTTCATGATTTCCATGAGCTGATAATGTTAGTTTTAATATTAGTATTTGATAAACATTCTAGTTCAAATGAATTTTATTGAACACTTGGGTTACATATAAGTGGGATAACAATGACATTACAATTTCCATCATCATCCATCTGAGGAGTATAAAGTGGATAATCTAGTATTAATTCATTTTCCTAATTTTAAGATATGTGGTTTGTCTAAAAGGTTCTTTGCTCAATGGAAAGGATCATATCAAGTATTACGATAAGTTGGATTGCAAGTTTATGAACTTTGGCATGACATTTAATAGATTGATCTTTCAAAAATTATGCATATGTAAAGGTTTAGGGATTTATGAAGAAAGAATAGAGTCTAATCAAATAAGCTTTAATTGAATTAGATGTTCTTGTTTTCTAGAACAAATGTTATATTCACTATATAAGCTCGAGAGAGTGAAAAGATGGATATCACTCCCAAAAATGGTTTATATTGCCACAAAATATGGAAAGTTGGTTTTCAATTTAGCATAATCAACATTGGAAAAACATTGTCAATATATGTGTTGCATATATGACTATGGGTATTGAAAGTTATTTATTAACAAGTCTTTTTAGATATTCTTTTCTTACTACCACAACAATAGAAAGTTATATTGTTAGACCCTTTATCAATTTTAGTGTAGGGGGTTCTAAATGTATAGTAAGGATAGTGGGTAAATCGGGCATAGCTGACCAACTTGAGGTATACTCTAGCTCTCACTTATGTATTTGTTCTTATTTTATGTCTAACTTGGGTTTAAGTCCAAATTTCATATTATGTTAGTTGGTGGAGTACTAATATCTTTATGTTATGTCACCAGTATGCTGAAATAATGCCAAACTTTGTTTGGTTCCATTTTGTGTGTTAGTTTCAATAATGGGATGCTAGATGCTTTAGAATTGTTTCTATGCCACTCCGTGCTCTTATCCCTTTGTTCCTTAGGTTGTATACTTAAGAGTTATTTCATGCTCTACTTCCTTCACTTTTAAGCTTTATGCTTGAGAGTTTGGCTTCATTTCCTCATTTAGTGGCCCAAGGCCCTAAAATTTGGATTCTACTTTGCTATCTTTGGACATGTGGTATGTGGCATGTGGCATGTGGAGGGTTTAGTTATCTTATGGTAAATCACCATAGGATAAAGGGTGAAAACCATATGCACTACATTTAGTATTAAATGATGAGTTTTAGCAAGTACTATCCAATGAGATTAGGCAACTAGTCTCGTTGTATATATAGAGATGAAAACAATGATCCGATTGAGTACACATTTGGGTGCTATGACTTCGCATTTATTCCTTGGGTATAGATTTTAGTTACCTTTTTGTACCATATTGTATGAGCTTGCACTTGGGCTTATAAGAAGGATTAAGAAGGATTGAGGTGTACCATTTGCACAAGTTTGCACTTAAGCTTATGAGTGAGGCACATTAACAACTCAAGGATACATTTTGAGTTGGTAAAATTAATGTTAGCCTATTGTTGGTTACCATGAGTTGTTCCTTGTACCATAGGTAAAAGTAAACCTCCCTTGGGTTTGCTATAAATGGCAAATAAGTTATGTCATATCTATTTAGCAAAGCATTAGTGGATCCTTCCTAGACATAATTATAAATGGATCAATCAATACTATATGGATTAGTCTATTAGTTCAAGTAGTCATTACCATACTCGTTATAAAATTTTCTTGGATTAAACTAAAGGTAGTGCAAATGTAAGTTTGAGGTTTGGTCAAGTTGAGTTCAAATAAAATGAGTCGTTAGGGACAAAAGATCAAATACATAAATCATTTTTTATTCTTCGAGAGATGGTTTGGCAACAAAATGTGATTTTATTGCTCATATTCATATCATGCAACTAAGAGTCCCTATCTTAATACATATTGGTTATAATGGTTTTACAAGTGGTGAGTCATGAGATAGATAGTGGTGAAGCACTAAACCATTTTCTTAAGCTTGCTATTGGAAAACTTGGGTTACAATGCTTAATTATTTCTAAGGAACCTTGTTATTACTCCTTGAGTAGTTTGGGGATTAATTTTGAGTTTGGTCAAAATGAGAGTAATATAAACTTGTCTATATTGTGAACAAAGTTGGTGGTGTTAGGTGTTGTAAATCTTTATCGGTGAGGTGTGGCATTTATATTGCATTTTGTCAAATTGAGTTAGCACTTGATATTCACGTAAACTTTTGTACTAGTGATATAGGTATTACTTATGGTATTGTTCAATAAATGATCAAGTCATTGTAATTTTTATATCATATCCTTGTGATCATGAATAATGTGTTTACGAAGTTGCTTGGTTAAACAATAATTAACCCAAAGTGGTTGATAGTAAAGTTAGTTTACTTGCAAAGTAGTAACATTGAAGTAGTTTTGACTTAGTTCTTAATAGTGGTCATTTATGCTAAGTTTGAATTGGTACATTGGTTTTTGAGAAGTTGCCTATTGAAGTGTTGGAAAAAGTTATAACATTTATTTGCTATAACTTGTTAGTAAATTTGTTAACACTTGGAGTAAATTATTGGATGGAGAAGGTATGAAGTTAATGCATTGATATTACTAACACTTGTGTTAGTGGAAGTGACATTATTGTTTTGAGTGATGAGGAGTTTTTCCTCAGAGTTTGATTTTTCATATCATTTTTTCTTGTTAGTGTTTTAGTTTCACATTAGATCTTGAAGGTGATTATAAAAGAGTGTTAATGCAATATGGATATCCAAAGATATAGTCTTCATGATTGAGTCTTGGCTATTTATTTGCATTTTACAGATATCAATGTTGAATATCGAAAATATAGGCATGCTTAAGCATATTGTTAAATTATGAGAATTTTTATTGAGGTGAACCTAAATGAAGTTGTAGGTGGAAGTTGATTAAGTCTTGAAAGTTTGTACTTTTATATTGAAAGTTATTCTTTTCTAGGATGGAAAATTTTCTATAAATTTTCTTAAACTTTTCTAATAGCTGATCTATTGATTATTTTGCCTGAAAATCATTCTATTTTTGTAACCCAATACAAAATAGTGAAAGGGTTGAAGTTTAATTTGGTTGGTTTAAACCTTAATAATAATACAGCCTAAAAAGAATGTTAATCTTTTGGGGATAAAGCAATTAAGTTAAATAAAATCTAAAGTTAGTGTAGAAAAATGGCTATTGCACTTTTCTAAAAAGGTGACTCTTTTGCCTTTCTTTTATAACATTATGCTAAGTGACAAGTTGTACATTGCATCTTATTAGACTCTATGAGAGTAATGAGCTCTCATTAATCTTGACTTGGTCTTAGTAGCCTTGTATCTTAAATGTGATGGTAATATCTAACTTAGTTATTTACAGTTGAGGTGTTAGTACTTAATATATTATAACTTTATCCATTAAAGGTTGTGCCAATATGATTCCATTTCATGGTTTTCACTTTAATTTTAACTGAGTGTTGATCACGCTATCTAGCCTCTTTGGATATGTTCAAAGCTATCAATTAAATACATTGGTAAGTTTATTGTGGTTGGATTGAATTTGAGTGGTCCTTTTATTCGTACTTGTCTATATTTTTATGTCTTGTACCTAGAGTGTTACCTTCTTGTTAGATATGTATATAATTTGGTAATGTCAATTTAGTGTTTGGGTCTTGTGAAGGCAAGTTGACAAATGATTATTGGTTGTTTTGCAATTAATGATTATTTGTAAACTTTGTTGAGGACTACTGACACTTACTTCACTTAATAATGATTTAGTAGTGATGGGCTTACTTTATTCGTGGTATTGCAAATGATAGTATTGTTAAATTTTTACTTTTTTATGTTGGTATGTGAATTCTACTTCTGTCAATATTATTTGGTTGCATTTAGTTCGTGGTGTTGGATTTTATTAAGTCTTGAATATAGTGATTCACTCATTGATGATATGTTATCTATAGTTGAGTATTTTTGAAAGATTGTTTTAGATATTGAATAAGGTATCTTTGACTTAGTTAACTTGGTTGTTATAAAGCTTTGAGTGGTGATTTACTCTTACTTTCTTTTAGTTTTATCCTAGTGTTGATGGTATTAAAGTGATATTCTATTGTTGACATTATCGATAATGAAATTGAAGTGAAATGACATGTCTTTCCATATGATTAATATTGAGTTTCCTTAGTTTCAATGCAGATAGTGTTGATAATTTTAGTTGTAGTTTTGTATTATTTGCATTTATACATTTTTAGTTAAACAATAATATTGGTGTTCAAATGCTTTGAGTGGCAACTATAAAACAAGTTAATATAAGCTTCTTTGAGCTTTTGGTTCTTTGAGTTTTTATACTTATTATTTCATTTGCTAGAAGTTGTTAGAGAAGGCATTTTGGTTCATTAATTCTGATAATGAAGTTAATATTTTACATCTAGCAATCATTGGTGTCTATGAAATTTAGAGATTGTATTGAACACAATGGTATTAGTATCATATTCAAATTCACAATTTAACACCATTCCATATTTAATAAGTTTCAAATTTGTCCCAACTCTTAATACTAAAGGGTTGTAGGGGTTCCAAATATATGGTAAATATAATGGGTAAGTCAAGCATGGCCAACCAACCTGAGGCATAATCTAGTTCTTGCTTATATGCCTGTTCTTATTTTGTGTCCGGCTTAGGTTTAAGCCTATATACTAAATTATAAAGTACCCATATCCTTGCATTAGACCACTGCTATACTAAATGTTTAAGGTTTTAGTGCCAAACTCTATTTTGCTCCATTTTACGTGTTAGTCCTAACATTGAGATGGTGGATGCTTTAGAACTGTTCTTATATCACTCTGTGTTCTTATCCCTTTGCTCTTTAAACTATACATTTGAGAGTCATTTCATATTTTGCTTTCTTCACTCCTAAGTTTTATATTTAAGAGTTTAGTTCTGTTCCTTCATTTAGTGGCCCAAGGCCCTAAAATTTGAGTTCTGCTTTGTTATCTTTAGACATGTGACATGTGGCATGTGGCATGTGATACATGGCATATACAGGGTTTAAAATCCACTTCATAGTTATTCTATGATAAATCATCATAGGATAAAGGATGAAAACCATATGCACTATAATGTGATATTAATCTTTATTATAACAATGATTTTTTATGAACTACAAAATTAAGGCCATTATACAAGGAAAAAAGGTTTAATAACAACACTCTAATTGGCATTTTTATAATCAATTACCATAGCAAAAAACAAGATCAATAGTATTATATTAGAAGGAAGTAAAAATACTATATATAAAACTAAGTATATAAATAGTAAAACTCACATGCATAAATTGTTTTTATTTTAAAGGTTTTTTAGTTTAGAAAACTTATATAGAACACAATATTCAATATTATACATAACTTAGTATGATAAAGAAACTCATATAAATATATACCTCCTAATCACAATAAGTGAGGAGAATGTCTCTTAGGAATGACAATATAGGTAGAGAAGTTATGCTTTAAGCTTTTAGATTATCTCAATAATTACAATAATAACTAGAAGGACTATAAATTATCTAAGATTTTAGAGTAGAGAGAGAGAGAAAGAGTATGGCTATAATGCCATATATTAATATTAGTATAAGGGGATTTTAATAGCTGTTAGATTGGTTTCAATTTGGACCACTCACTCCTGTATATAAGCTAAGGTTTTTGGGCAAATTGATATACACATTTTTATATTCCATTTTTATATTCTATGCATTCACATTAGTGGAGGTGAGGATAATTTTGGTTATCTCTTAGGAGTGCTTGGATTTGGGATTTTTCTTTATATCTAGCTTTTGCATTGTCTAGATCTCCTTTTTCTTATAGCTTTTTTCAATTTTTGCTCTTTTAACTTTTTTTCTTTTTGTTCTTTTTATGGCAACAACCTCCTCCTCCTTTGACTCTAAAGTAACAATTGGTGTAATTGCTCAATGCTATGTAGTTGTATTTGAAGAAGCAAACTTAATTAATGTTGACATTCATGGCATGTGGTATAACTCCTCTTGCTCTTGCTGCCAATCTTTGCGTTTGGCCAAAGTTCTTCTATGGGAATCCTGGGGATAATGTGTACTATTATTGATTCGATTGATGCCGTGTAAGCTCTTGAGTTTGGACTTCTCGGGAGTCGTTCCCTTTGGTTGTTTACAATCCACCACGCTTTTCTGCAAGTTCACACCCTCGTGAACGGAAGCTGAGAGCCACAGCTCTCCCGAAAGCCCCGCTCTCTTGACACCCTACCCCTTGGGTCGAGCCCAGCGGGAGCAAATTGGACCAGCTAGATGTCAATTAACATGTGGTGTGATTCCCCTAGCCAACCAACAAAGTCGGACCCGAGACCTCTCTAATACCAAATGTAAGCTCCTGAGTTTGGACTTCCCAGGAGGTCACTCAACCCAATATTATTCAAACCCAAGGACACTTAACCCCAAATATTCCAAGACCCTTAACCAATTGGAAAAGGGGGTGCATTCTTGTTCATAGGCCCTTTTCCTCTATATTTAAACCTTATAGATCGTCTCTCGAGTCGTTCCCTTTGGTTGTTTACATGCCGGTGTTTCCATAAGTTTCCCATATGTCTCCAAGGATAGCACTGCAGTGATATAATGGTTTGAGCGCAACCACTCGTAAGGATTGAAACATTCTTTCGGATGTCTTTAAAAGTGAATTTGGACATGCTGATGATTGTGATGATACCTTCCAACAATTACATCATTTTTGTCAAGGTTCATTTAAGTTAATGATGCAATTTGGCATTCATTTCGAAAGCTTCTTGCTTCATGCAGAGCCAAATATGTGTGAAACACAAAATCCCTAGGCCCCAAAGTGGAGCCGGAAGGGCGCCACATGGTAGTGGCCGAAGCGAGAGCCAAACGAGCGTAACACGTTTGGACCAAAAGCTCCGACTTGAAAAGTCAAGAGCGGGAGTGGAACTCCCAACGAAGTGCTCGAGGAACGAGCACGAAGCGAGCAAAAGGCGAGGCTCCAAAAAGGGACCTAAAAGGACCAACACATGAGACGTGGGAGTGTCCGAGATGGACTCGAGTTGGAGTCCGAAGTGGAGTCCGAGATGGACCCGAGTTGGAGTCCGAAGTGGAGTCCGAGATGGACCCGAGTTGGAGTCCGAAGTGGAGTCCGAGATGGACCCGAGATGGAGTCCGAAGTGGAGTCCGAGGTGGACCCGAGATGGACCCGAGTTGGAGTCCGAAGTGGAGTCTGAGATGGACCCGAGATGGAGTCCGAGATGGAGTCCGAGATGGAGTCCGAGGTGGACCCGAGATGGACCCGAAATGGAGTCCGAGATGGACCCAATATGGAGTCCGAGATGGAGTCCGAGATGGACCCGAGATGGACCCGAGATGGAGTCCGAGATGGAGTCCGAGATGGAGTCCGAGATGGAGTCCGAAGTCGAGACCGAGACCGGGACCGAGACCGAGACCGAGATCGGGACCGAGACCGAGACCGAGGCCGAGCCCGAGGCCGAGCCCGAGTCCGAGTCCAAATCCGAGTCCAAGTCCGAGTCTGAGTCCGAGTCCGAGTCCGAGTCCGGAGCCTGAGAGGGTGAAAGCCCAAAGCGTTCGTCTCCCAGACCCTGGGGGGTTTGGTGAGCTCCAAAAGTATAGTAGGGGGAGGACTGCAGTGGAGCCAGTTTGGCCAGGAAAGGCCAGTTTGGCCCAGGAAGGCCGGACCCAGTGTTGGGTGATGAGCTGCCCACTGGGAAGTCCAAGACTAGAGTGAACACAGACCGACAAGCGGGGTAGCTTGGTGAAGTGTTCAAGAGCCGGCTCTAGTTCCCCCGGGAGATCGATTGGCCGATGCTCCCAGTCCAAGTGTGGGTGGCACTACCTACTTGGATACCAGGCGTGGCTCAATGGAACCTCGCTCTAAGCCCATGGCTAGAGCACCTAAAGGCGATAGGTGGGGAGAGTACCCAGGTGGCTCGCGTAAGTCCGAAATGTTGTCCCAAAGGCCCAGACTGTGGAAAGGAAGAGGAGCAGTCCTCTGGAGAAGTGACCAAGGACGCAGTCGTGTGGTGAGGAAGTCCCAGAGGACCGTGGGACTTAGTGGTCGGGCCTGTGGGTCTCGATCCAGTGGCAGTGTTGGCAAACACGGCCAGGGGCAGAAAGGGACTTAGTGGGGACTGATAGAGGGATATTGGGGAAGGCTATTCCCCTTGTCGGTGGGCATCCTAAGGATGCTAAGGAGTGGATCTGAGATGACCACTCACGGATGGTTTGCCTAGTCTTGGAGAGCCAAGACGGTGATGCAAGTGGTATTGGACTACCAGTGTGGCAAAGGTGATTGGGCATGGCTTTAGCGTAACGGGCTGCTATGTCGGTGGTACCTTTGAGTGTCGGTCACAGGATCGGACACGTGGAGCACTCGGACCAAGTGCAAATGTTGAGTGGCATGGATGCCATTCTCGGGGCTAGCAAGTCCCAAGTCCTGGATTGGACTTATAGAGGTTGTGAATGAGACTCCTCCAAGTGGTCAGAGGTGTGGTTAAGTGACTAAAGTAGAATGGAAAATTTAGTCGCTTACAATATGTTAGAGCGTATCAAGTTGGGAATGTTATGGCCAGCACTTCATCAAGATCTTGTAAAACTTATGCATGCATTTGCTCCAACCACTTTTGATGATGCTTTATGTTTAGCACAACATTATGAGATATCACCTCTTCCACTTCTCGCTACATGTCCTTCAGCTCCACTTTCTGTGGAAGATGGTCCTGTTTCAATGGAGGTTGATGTTGCTACTATTCGAATTCAAAAACAAGGGTGAGGATATGGTTGTGGCCTTGATGTCTGATGCTGAACGTGTGATGAAGTTGGTCACACTTATCGGTGTTGTTAGCATTGTTTGGATTGGCAACCTCCATTTCCTAGGTGGACACCTTGACATTAGAATGTCCTATTAGTGTTGTTACAATGGAAGGTTTAAGCACTGAGATACTTCTAAGAAACGAAGAGTCTTGCAAGTAGCAAAGGGTTCTTATGCAAATAAGTCAATAACCCCTCTTTCTTTCATGAGTATCATCAAGGGGGTTCACTAGACACCAATTCATCTAATGTTTATTTTCCAAATTTGATGTCTCATATTATTCTCTCTATATTGGTTGATACAGGTTTGAGTTTATCTTTTATTTCTTGGTCTATTGCCATATGTTATTATCTAGATTTGATCATGTGGCAGAGCCAATTTTCATTCTTTATGGCAACAGCCATACATATGTATATGCACAGGATAAGGCAGATCTAGTTGTGAGTGTGGATGATCTCAAGCTTGAATTGTAATCATTGCGGATGGTGTCAAGTCAAACTTTCAACCTTATCCTTAGTATAGATTAATTGCAGCACAATCATGCCAAATATAATTTTGAGGCTTCTCCTCTTTGTTTAAGACTTTCTTATATTAAATCCATTCCTCTCACTTTTATTCCTTTTTGTTTCTCTACTTTTACTTTTGCTTCTATCACTTTTGTTTTTTTATTATTTCCTCTTATGTTTCCATTTTGTTCCTCTATTCCTTCTTCTGATCCCTCCGATGGTCTTTATGTTGCAGCAGTTGACTAGCTCATGAAAGAATGTGCCAATCTCTTTGAATTTGAAATATCATCTAGGGTTAAGATTACAACATGTCATCCTATTCCAATTGGGGATGCTCATCCAATCAAGGTTCTTGGTCATTGTCAGTCATCAAAAGAGATCAAGATTTTACGTGCAAACATCAAAGAGATGTTGGAAAAGGGTGTTATTCAAAAGTTGTAGGGTCTTTGGGCATGTGAACCTCATCTTGTGATGAAGCTTAATGGGTGTATTCATTTTCATATAGACTATCATTTATTAAATAAAGTAATAATCCCAAATGTATACCCTCTTCCTCACACTATTGATCTCTAGAATTGTCTAGGAGAAGTCATTGGTTCACCAAACTGTAAGCAACTAAATTTTCCATTTTACTTTAGTCCCTTAACCACACCTCCAACCATTTGGAGGAATCTCACTCACAACCTTTATAAGTTTTATTTCGGACTTGGGGCTTAGTAGCCCTGAGAATGGCATCTATGCCACTCATATGTTGCACCTGGTCCAAGTGCTCCACATGTCCGATCCCCTGACCGACACCCAAAGGTACCATCGATTACATTAAGGCTATGCTCATTCACTTTTGTCACATTGGTGATCCAACACCACCTACATCACAGTCCCGTTTCTCAAAAACTGGGCCATCCATCCACAAGTGGTCATCCTTTGACCACTCCCTAGCACCCTTAGGATGCCTAGAGGCATAGAGAACACCCTTCTCTAATGTCCTTTCTTTCGTTCCTATTAAATCTCTCTTCATCCATAGCCATACTTGCCAACACTGCCACACTAGGTCAAGGCTCAAAAGCCTGACCACTAAGTCCCACTATCTTCTAGGACTTCCTCACCATGTGATCGTATCCTTAGTCACTACATTAGAGGATTGCTCCTCTTCTTTTCCATACTTTGGGGCTTTGGGACAACATTTCAAAACACCGTAGCCCTACGCAAGCCTCATGGGTACTCTCCCCACCTTCCGCTTTTGGGTGCTTTAGCCATGGGCTTAGAGTGAGGTTCCACTAAGCCATACTAGGTATCCAAGTTATTCTACCCACACTTGGATTGGGAGTATTGACCATTCGATCTCCTAGGGAAGTTAAAGCTGGCTCTTGAACACTTCACTAAGCTACCTCACTTGTCTGTCCGTATTCACTCTAGTCTTGGGCTCCTCAGTGGTTTTATCATCACCCACCATGTGGGTATAGCCTCTCTTGGCCACACTAGCCTTTCCTGGCCAAACTTGCTCCACTAGAGTCATCCCCCTACTATACTTTTGTAGCTCACCAAACCCCCTAGGGTTTGGGAGGTGAACGCTTTGGGCTTTCACCCTCGGACTCGAACTCAGTCTCAATCTCAATCTCAGTTTCAGCCTTGATCTCGGTCTCAGTCCCAGTCTTGGTCCCGTCCTGGACTCCATCTCGGACTCCATCTCGGGTCCATCTTAGACTCCATTTTGGCTCCATCTCGGACTCCATCTTGGGTCCATCTCGAACTCCATCTCGGACTCCATCTTGGGTCCATCACGGACTCTATCTCGGATTTCATCTTGGACTCCATCTCAGGTCCATCTCGGACTCTATCTCGAGTCCATCTCGAGTCCATCTCGAACTCCATCTTGGGTCCATTTTGGGTCCCTTTTCTAAAGATTCACTTCCTATTTGCTTCGTGCTCATTCTCAAGCACTTCATTGGGAGTTCCACTCCCACTCTCTACTATCCAAGTCAAAGCTTTTAATCCAAACATGTTCCTCTCATTTGGCTCTCGGGTCCATCTTGAACTCCATTTTGGGTCCATCTCGGACTCCATCTTGAAATCCATCTTGGGTCCATCTCGAGTCCCTTTTCTAGAGACTCACTTCTTGCTTGCTTCATGCTCATTCTCAAACACTTCGTTGGGAGTTGCACTCCCACTCTCAATTGTCCAAGTCAGAGCTTTTAGTCCAAATGTGTTCCTCCCGTTTGGCTTCTGCTTCAACCACTACCACATGGCACCCTTTCGGCTCCACTTTTGAGGCTTTGGGATTGGTGTCTCACACAAGCTAGATCTTGCTTCTAGGTACTAGCAAGTGTTGATGGCTAAAGAAAATATTCCTAAAATTGCTTTTCGTACATTGTTTAGTTGTACAAATTCTTGGTGATATTGTTTAGTTTTAACAATGTTTTAACAACTTTGCAATGGATGATGGACGAAGTTCTTTGTGATATGCCGGAAATCACTATTGACTTCATCAATGATGTCTTGATCCATTTGGAGGAGATATAAGAGGAACACATTTGTGATGTTCGTAAAATGTTGAATTAGTTATGAGAAGTTGGTTTAAAGCTGAAGTAGTTGAAGTGCATGTTTAGGTTCAAGGACACAATTTATCTTGAGCACCATATATCTCATGAGGGTTTGCAAATTGATCTTAACAAACTTGTGGTTATTTCAATGTTCCCTATGCTAAAGTATGTGACTAATGTGCAATTTAGGGCTTTGGGATGACATTTCAAAACACCGTAGCCCTACACAAGCCTCATGGGTACTCTCCCCACCTTCTGCCTTTGAGTGCTCTAGCCATGGGCTTAGAGCGAGGTTCCATTAGGCCATGCCAAGTACCCAAGTAAGTAATGCCACCCACTCTTGGATTGGGAGCATCAACCATTCGATCTCCTAGGGGAGCTAGAGTTGGCTCTTGAACACTTCACCAAACTACCTCACTTATCTATCCATATTCACTCTAGCCTTGTACTCCTCAGTGGTTTTATCATCACACACCACGTGGGTATAGCCTCCCTTGGTCACACTAACCTTTCCTGGACAAATTGGCTCCACTAGAGTCCTCCCCCTATTATATTTTTGGAGCTCACCAAACCCCCCAAAGTCTGGGAGACGAATGCTTTGGGCTTTCACCCTCGGACTTGGACTTGGACTCGGACTCAGACTCGGGCTCGGACTCGGACTCGGACTCGGGCTCGGACTCGAGCTTGATCTCAGTCTCAGTCTTGGTCTCGGTCTGGGTCTCGGTCCCGGTCTGGGTCTGGGTCTGGGTCTCGGTCCCGGTTTCGATCTTGTCTTGGACTCCATCTCGAACTCCATCTTGGGTCCATCTTGAACTCCATCTTGGACTCCATCTCAGACTCCATCTCAAACTCCATCTCGGACTCCATCTCGGGTCCATCTCAGACTCTATCTCGGGTCCATCTCGAGTCCATCTCGGACTCCATCTCGAACTCCATCTCGGGTCCATCTTGGGTCCCTTTTCTAGAGATTCACTTCCTATTTGCTTCATGCTCATTCTCAAGCACTGCATTGGGAGTTCCACTCCCACTCTCAACTGTCCAAGTCAGAGCTTTTAGTCCAAACATATTCCTCCCGCTTCGGCCACTACCACGTGGCACCCTTTCGGCTCCACTTTTGAGGCTTTGGGATTGGTGTCTCACAACTCCACCACCCATAGATGAAGTTTGATGTCCTCATTGAATGATAAACCATTTTATAAAGTAACACTAGCATGTATTACCCTTTCCATCCTTGGCACCTAATCAATATTTGTCAATGGTTTGACATTGAAGGCTCACCATGCATTGTCCATCCTCTAAGAAGCATAATCTCTCCAATTTAAAGACTTATTCGACCACTTGTGGTGGTTCTCTCCTTTTATTGATTTAATTCTCGCTAAACTTGTTAGAAACACTTCTATCTTAATCCCACTACTCATTCTTGAATAGTCTCAATTTTCATTGATATAACCTTTGCACTTTGGAACTTTTAATTTTGACTTCTTGAAGTCAATTTTTGGGTGTTTCCAACACCTTGCATTGCATATATTGTGCAACTCTACTTCCCCCTTTTAGGAAGTTCTTTACTTGGGAGCACCATTATCCTCTTTTTTATTTTGTGCCACCTTTAACACCAAGTTTCAATTATCATAATTTGTGCTAAGGCTGTCCATGGCCCTATCATTTGGCTACCTTACCACCCCCTCCCTTGGAACTTCCACTTTTGCTGAATCAGAGTAATCAAAAATCCATCCTTGGAAACACATTGCCTTTCCCACAATCTGTTAGCATCCAACACATTAGTGTTCCTGGCTTAACTTTGCCATTTGGATTTTTTCCTATGATTTCCATGGCTCTTTTCTTAGCCACTAGTCTTTTGCTGCTATCCTTTGATTGTTGCACCTAGCAATATAGGATTGCTACCTCCATTCTTGATGTATCCTTTCGATTCCATAGCAAAAAGTTTGCTTTGCCAAGTCCAAAGGGTATTTACCCCTAATACATCTTTTTAGCATTTTCTGCTGTGGGCTCTATTCACGGCCCAACTTTGTGACCTTCCCATGGGTCTCTTATAAAGACTACTTTTTTCAGACTCACTATACCATCGCATTGATACAGCTCATTTCCTTTAGGTGTTCTTTTTACTTGGTCACCTTGACCAAGCCATACCATCATTAATAATTCAAATCAACATTTTGAACTAAGAACCTTATTTGTTAACCTTGTTCTTGTTTTAGCTATAAGACCATTTAGCGATCTCACCTTAGCAACTTAACAGATTTGCCAATAAGTACTAGGCCTTCTAGACTTTTACATTGTTAACCATGACCCTGGGGGCATCCCCCACACTTGGCAGTGCACTCAAGCTGGCCCTTTCGGCCAAGGGTTCATAGCAACTGAGATTGAGTGTCCCTATCTCATTCACCACATCTTTGGTGCTATTTGCACTAAAGTGTTTAAGTTAGATATGCCAAGCTTTCACACTAAGCAATCTAACTGTGTATTACAACTCTGGGGCATCCTCCACTTGGCAGTGTGCCCAAGCTAGTCTCCTTACTGAGAGCCCATGACCACCGAATATCACCACACCCTAGTGAGTTGGGACTTGAACCCAAACATTAAAGGGTTGGGACTCAAACCCAACCTTCATATATACATCTACAGATGGCATCACCCTGAATACCTGGCGTGACTCCCCACGCCAATGCACCAACTTATACTTAAAGCGTGCTACAAATCATAGTTTATGAATTTAGTTCCTCCGCACTGCCAAGTCCTTTCACTTGACAATTTTGTGATCATGCATGGACTCCTCCATGCTCCATAGGCCACCCTTTTTGAAATTAGCACCTTCAACTAAAGGATTTGTTTCCCTGACTTGCCAATCTCGCTTAGCAAGTCATTTGATCAATGTAATATGGTTTCATACATAAATGTGAAGGTCCTTGACCATCGATTTTCATTCAAAACCATCCCTTTGAACACTCGGGAACTATTTCCCCAACCTTGATACCCTTGCCTTATGGCAAGTTTCAAAACCACGCTTCTTCTGCACCACTTTGATTTTGCGAATTTTATGAATCATTTACACTTGACTTTCTAGGTACTAAGTTACCTAGAATTGTTTTTAGGAACCTTGAAGGAACTCTGTCCTTTAGCTTGCTATTGCCTCTTCTTTCGCAAACTTTTTAATTGCCACATGGTCTAACATGGACAATATCATGTTTTAGACTTTTCATGACATCATGATTGATAGTAACAGTAACCACTTAATTCTCCACTCCTAACTTGTATAACCACCCTTGGTTATGCTTTTCGATTCCTATGGTTTAGTTCTATCCCCTTATTACTTATCTGTAGCCTCACACATTTTCTTCAGTTATTCTCCTCCAAATTAGGAGGATAGCTTTGCACTTTCTACCATACCTTAGCAAGTATTCTTAGAGATGAACCTACCCAATAGAATAGGGAGTGGTTCTTCAATTCAAGTACGCTCACCTTGTAATCCCACACACCGGGATTAACATTACTATTTATAGGCCTTTATATGCCCATCATTAGCCTACCAAAACCTTTATTTTGGCTTTGTCCAATTCGGATAAATAGACTTTTCTCGTCTTCGCAACCTTGGATGTTGGATAGCACCTTTTATCCATCATTCGCTAAGGACTTAGTCCTTTGGGCCTTATTTAATGCCCTCATGACACCAAATATCACCTCTTAGTGTTCTAGAGTGCTTGGGTGTCCCAATGATGGCCTCTTTGACAATAAGCATTCCCTTTACGACATTGACTTACTATATCATAACATAACCAATTTATCCCCCCATAAAGGGTATATCTAACTTCTTTATCCCAATAAAAAGTCTTAGGTAGTTATCTTCTATTAGTTTAATTAATTATTTTACACATTTTGCTTAGTTACCTCATAGTTATCAAATTCTACAACTCATTGCTAGTGTTTCTACACCTCCATCATTATTTGGGTCACCACACTCTAACCGCATGCCTTCTAATTTAGGCTATATCATTCCCATTTTCATTAAGATTCCTTTGGGAAAGGGTTCTCATAAACTTGCCAACTTGATCTCAAGGCATCATGTCTTGGCACATTCGGTGTCTCCATACCATCGGCTCTACAAGTTTACCTTTATGACACTTCTTATTTGTGTCTAGGTCCTTGCCAAGACTAATATAGTTCTTTCTCATGCCAACTATTCGTTAACACTACACTATCGAGCTTATACACAACTTTGTGTCAAAGTTGTTTTCTTCTAGGAACACCTTTCCTACGACTTTAGTATGGCACATTCTGCCATCAATGAGATACTCACTGTTCTCACACTTGGATCTTATGATTCTCCCCCTCTTTCATGAGGCATAACACACCTCAGTCCAAATGCGTTTACCAATCCCTTAGGACCATTCCTTGACTCTACTTGAGTCATCCAACATCTTTGGACTTTGTTAATCTAATAATCTGTAATATCTTACTTTTGAAGTGCCAACTCACTGAAATACAACTTTTTTTATATCCTACTCATAAGGACCATCTTTGCAAGTGTTACTCCAACACTTGATTATTTTTCATTCCTTGTGGACTACTGTTGCCCCTTACGACTATCTGTCCCTATGATGAAAATATTGACTTATCCTCTAAGTACACCCCCAACTCTTTGGGTTTGTTCAAGCATTTATAAAAGGAAGCCTTAGCTATCATTTCAAGGACTTATGTCCTCATTCGTATTTGACCTCTCACGGTCATTAATTTTGGTCTCAAATTCATGAGCACTAGCCTCAAATATATAAGGATAATCTTGCAACTCCTTTATTGTTTTGGAATTTTTATCTTTCCTGTGATCCTAACTATAGTTGTTTACAACAACTACATTAGCTTGTTTTTTTAGTCAAATGTTTATTTGGATCACATCCTCAACTCTCTAAGGAAAACCTTATACTATTCTAAAGAGCCCAAAGTCGTTCTATTATGGCTTTTGTTCCTGATTGTCACACTGAAACAACAAGAAAAAGGAAAATTTCAATATTTGACTTACTTTCTTGGTCTAAATCTTCAAAGTTCTGGAGTAATTTTAGTGCTGGTCAATTCCAAAAGTAGAAGCATTAGGTGGTGATGCAGTAGCCATAGAAGTGTCGAGCATAATATATGTGGCACCATACTCACCCTGGACAATGTTAAGAGTATATGTTATTTAGGAATAGATCTAAGGTAGTAGGCTGATTTCTCCTGTCCTATGAGTGCAATGTGATTGTCTTAAATTCCTGGACCAATGAGTGTCTTCTTTAATACAAGCTACTGATGACACATGTCATGATTTGGCTTTCACCCACAACACCCAATAAACTTCTTCTCTTCCAGCAACCCTGGCCATCCAAACATCCACATGATTTTTCCCACAACCATAGATACCAAGACTCTCTTTGGACAGCTGTGAACCTTTGGCCCTTATTGCTTTATTCTTACAGATTTTGTCATCTTCTCTAGACAATATCTTTCATGGGAGTTTTTATTAATTTTAATGCTTTTAATATCAATATAAGATAGAAGTTCCATGTGTGCATATTTTTATAAAAATTATGTAAGTATTTAGAATATATATCTTTACTTTTTGTTATATTTTAAATAAATTATTGTTGAAAATCTAGTTTTAATGTTTTAAAAGAGTATAGAGGTAAATATCACAAGCATATTTTCAATACTTTATTTTTAAAAATATATATTTTTAAATATCTTTAAAATATATGCTAAGTGTAAATGCATGTACAGTTTGGTATAAAAATATGGTAAAATATAATTAAAAATCAGAATTTATTATGGAAATAAAAAATTTTATCACAAAAATTTAAATTCTACAATTATTTTTATTTTAGGAATAATGATGATCTTCATATAATTTATTTATATTTTAAAAATTTTATAATATAAAGAGTTATAAGGTAGATTGTTGTCATTCAACTACTTTTATTTGTCATTAATTTGTACCACTGTATCATACATTTTCAGTTAATAGAAAAAATATAGTTTTATATCTATTAAAAAATTATTAACAAAATGTCTTTGAGTCCCATACAGGTTTTACTAATGGCTTGATACTTAATGTTTTTTGGTATATAAAATATAAAACTAAGTTACAATCATTTTGCATTACCAATTTGGCATTTTCATAGCAATTTTGAAAATTACATAAAGTATTAGATGTCCAAACAACATTATTATTAGATGAATATAAAATTAAATTTCCATTTTCATGTAACCTTAAAACACATCTAATACCTTTATTAGATGTTTTTGTAGACCATAAGTTTTTATTTTGTGCATATATAATTAAGTTGCAACTAGTATCCAAATATAAATGTGCTTTTCTGTTTAATGATATTAAAAATTGTGATGTCAATAAATACTGATGTGGCATATTATTGTAACCACTTATTAAGGTGTAAGTAAAAATATCACATCCAACACTTTTTGATGAAATGATGGTTTTTTTTTTATAATAACTGGATATAATCTTTATAAAATGTAACACTTGTACAAAATTATGTGGACGATAGTTTCTAACAAAATAGTAAATAATAAAATGTTCAGTTTTTATAATAAAAAATGATGCAGCATATTCCATCATTTCATTAATAGAAACTCTTAAGATTTGAGATAATGAGTTTCTTATAATAGACCCTGGATTTTCATGACCTTCATTATTTATATAACA
>NW_003314269.1:1133820-1146320 GCF_000143415.4 Selaginella moellendorffii
TTTGAAACTAAGACATGTCCATGTGCACTTTGTCCTAGAGGAATCATACCATCTGGTATATTGCTAATTCTTGTTGTAATATCAGTTAAAATAGTAACTACTGCTTGTACACTTAGAGCATTAGTAGTACCAATTTCATATTGAATATCAATACCTTCAGAAAAGCCGATCAATAAAATTAATATAGTAAAAGTAACTTTCATATTTATTTCTTTAATTTAATTTTAATATTCTAGTTAATGTAAACTAATATTTATAAATATTTTATACTGATAAAATTGAAATAATTATATAATTTTATTTAAATAGCTTAAATTTTTTTTAACAAGCTTTAATTTTTTATATTAAAAATAATTTATAGCTATAGCTGTGAGTGCTTGGAATATGGAAAGGGAATACAGAAATATGCATATTAATTAGCCCAAAAACCCTAGCTTATATACAGGAGCGAATGATCCAAATTGAAACCAATCCAACGGCTACTAAAATCCCACTACGCTAATATTAGTATACGACATCGTAGCCGTACACTTGGCCCTCACATCATCCCCTCCTCTCGGAATAATGGAAGACCATCAAGGTTCTCTTGTAGATGGGCTGGGATCTAGAGGAACATTAGGAGGAGGCATCGGTGGATCTGTAGGTGGCATTAATTGCTCCTGATCCCTTTGTACGAAGCATTTCAACCGCTGCACATGCACAATCTCTGGAGGATCGGCCTGCTGAATGTCATGCTAAACTTCATAAACTTGTGGTCCAACTTGCCACAACACCCGATACGGTCCTTTCCACTGCGCAAGAAGTCCCTTAGATAAACCACGTACCGTAAGATGGGGAAAACGAACTAACACCAAATCATCCACTTTGTACTCTGCAGGTGGACGATGATGAGAGTTGTAGTGCCGTTGTTGTCCTACTTGTACACGGCCTAAGTGTTCGGTAAACTCTGCTCGGACAAGTGGAAGAATGCTCGTCAAATACTGATCCCACGACCTAGCATCGGCAGCTTGCAGCAATCACGAAGGTAAACCCAGCTCCGTTGGTAATATTGGATCATGACCATATAGGAGTTTATATGGTGAAGCACCAATAGAACTTTGCACCCCTGTGACATATGCATACTAAAGAGACGGCAAATAACCGTCCCAACCCGAATGCTGAAAGTTCACATACTTCGCAATCATCCCTTTGAATGTTCAAACGAGCCGCTCCACTAGACCGTCTGATTGTGGATGATAAGCACTCGTGAAAGTGTGGCGTATCCCCAACCGAGACGTTAAAACATGAAATACCTCAGCCATAAATACGGGACCATTATCCGAAAGAATCCGCTCTGGACAAGAATGCTAGAACACCACTCGATTGAGGAGGAAGTAGCCAACAACAGTTGCAAAGGTGCTAGCAAGAGCACCAACTTCCACCCAACGAATCAAGTAGTCAGAAGCAATAATAACATACTCATTGCTAGCAGTTGACCGTGGAAAAGGTTCCATAAGATCAAACGCCATCAACTCAAACAGACGGGAAACCGCAATTGACTCCAACCGTCCTTCCGCAGCACGAAGGGGAGTATTACGAGCTTAGCACCAAACGTAGCTACGCACATACCGGATAACATCACGTTGCATCTCCGGCCAGTAAAAAGACCTGCGCAGCTTCTCAGTTACACGACGGTGTCCCATATGCCCACCTAGAACAGGAGAATCATGGTAGGCATGGAGAAACCATGGAATAAAGACAGAAGGCACCACCAGCCGTAAATTGTCACGAATGTGACTTCAGGTATCGAAAGTTACCTGTCGGCTAGTCCTTACGGACACTCTTACCTTACTGCCACGATGGCAGAAGGTCGGTATAGTTGGTTCCCTTTATTGTTCCCACTTGAGCTAGTTGAGAAACTGGTCAATGACCGTGTACTTAAATCAGATAAACATAAGGTAGGAACCCTATGTGTTTCTTGCTGAGCATACTCGGCCTGGTTTGAGAAACTCCTGTCATTGAGTTGCACTTGCTAGTGTTGGGAACCCCCGCGATACTGAGCTTGGTCCCTCAATATCGCTAGATGATAGCTTACCGTGTCTGCCAAACACCCTCGCTATCATGCCCTTTGTGTTAGTCTCATTTCGGTCCCAAATGCTATTTATGGAAAGTGTCCAGATTTGCTCATTTGGCATATCTACGGAATGTAGAGATTGTCCTGAACACAATGGTGTTCGTCTCGTGTCCAAATTCGCAATCTAGGGACATTCCATATTTAGTAAGTTTCGAGCTTGTTCCAGAGACTAACTCCTGATACTAAGGGCGGCTTGGGGTGAAAGCCCAAAGCGTGTGTTCCTCAAGGGGGGGGGGGGCTGTGGGGGGTTTCAAATGTATAGTAGGGATAGTGGGTAGGTCGGGCATGGCCGACCAACCTGAGGTATAGTCTAGCTCCCGCTTGCGTGCTTGTCCTTGTTCTGCGTCCGGCTTAGGTCTAAGCCCAAGCTCCATTCCATGCTAGTTGGTGGAGTACCCATGTCTTCGCGTTAGGCCACCAGTATGCCGAAATAGCGCCAGACTCCGTTTGGCTCCGTTTTGCGTGCAAGACCTAGCATTGGGATGCTGGTTACTCTAGGACTGTTCCAAGTCGCTCCGGGCTCCCGTTCCTTTGCTCCTTGGGCTGTATGCTCGGGAGTTGCTCCGTGGTTCGGTTCCATCACTCCTTGGTTCCATGCTTGGGAGTTTGGCACCGTTCCTTCGTTCAGTGGCCCAAGGCCCTGGACCTCGGGTTCCTATGGACACGTGGCATGGACACGTGGCATATGACACATGGCACAAAGAGGGTTTAGGTTCCGCTTCGTGGTGTTATCCTATGGTAAATCACCATAGGACAAAGGGTCAAAAACCACGTGCGCTACATTTGGTATCAGAGAATACGTCTCAGCGAGTACTATATAATGAGATTGGGCAACTAGTCTCGTTGCATACGCAGAGATGAAACGATGATCTGAGTGGGTACACGTTTGGGTGCAAAGGCTTCGCAATCGTTTCTTGGGTATGGATATTGTTACCTTGTTGTACCTTATGATGTGAGCTTGCGCTTGGGCTTATAGGATGGATTGGAGATGTTCCATTCACACGAGTTTGAGCTTGGGCTCGTGAGTGAGGCACATTAGCAACTTGACGTTACACTTTGAGTTGGCAGGATTAATGTTAGCCTATCAGTGGTTCCATGAGTTGTTCCAATTGGTTCCATGAGTTGTTCCATGTACCATGGGAAAAAGTAAACCTTCCCTGGGTTTGCTATGAGTGGCAAATAGGCTGGTCCGTAGCTGTTTAGCACAGCACTAGTGGATCCTTCCTAGGCATGACTACAAGTGGATCAATTAAGACTATAGGGATTAGTCTATTGGTTCAAGTAGTCATGGCCGTGCTCTCTTATAAACTTTTCTTCGATTGAACTGAAGGCAGTGCGAAAGCAAGCTTGAGGTTTGGTCAAAGATGAGACCGAAAAGAGAGTCATTGGGGACGGAGGATCAATACGTAAATCATTTTATCTCCTTGGAGAAATGATTTGCAACAAGGTGTGACTCATTGCTCGTGTTCACATTATGTAATCAAGAGTCCCTACCTTGATGCATCTTGGAGATGATGGTCTTACAAATGGTAAGTTGTGGGATGGATAGCGGTGAAGTGCTAAACCATTTTGTCTAGGCTTGCTATTGGAAGACTTGAGTTACAATGCTCAATTCTTTTCTGGGGAACCTTGCTATTGCTCCTTGAGTAGTTTGGTGTTTGATTAGTTTTGAGTTTGGTCGAAAAGAGGGTGGTATGAGCTTGTCCGTGTTATGAACCAAAGTTAGTGATGTTGAGTGTTATAAATCTCTATCGATGGAGTGTGGCATTTATGTTGCATTTTGTCGAATCGAGTTGACATTTGATACTCACGTAGACCTTTGAAGTAATGACATTGACATTGCTCATATTGTTGCTTGATTGATGATCAAGTCATTGTGATACTTATATCATATCCATGTGATAATGAGCGATGTGTTTACAAAGTTGCTTGGTTAAACGATGATCAACTTCAAAGTGGTTGATAGTGAAGCTAGTCTACTTGCACGTAGTAGCATTGTAGTAGCTTTGACTAGATTCTCGATGGAAGTCCATTATGCTAAGCTTAAGTTGGTTCCTTGTTCCTTGAGGATTTGCCCGTTAGGTGTTGGAAAAGGGTTATAGCATTCATTTGCTATAACTTGTTGAATGATCTGTTAGCACTTGGAGTAGATTGTTGGATGGAGAAGGTGTGTAGTTGAGGCATTGACATCGCTAGCACTTGTGTTAGTGGAAGTGGCATTGTTGTTCAAGTAATGAGGAATTTTCCTTAGACCTTGATTTTCTATGTCATTTTTCTTGTTAGTGTTTGGGCTTCACATTGGATCTTGAGAATGATTGAAAAAGAGTGTTAGTGCAAAATGGATATCTGAAGATATGGTCTTTGTGATCATGCTTTGGATGTTCCGTTTGCATTTTACGGGTGTCGGTGTTGGATGTTGAAAGAATGGGCAAAAAGATGTTCGAGGCTTAAGCATACTATGGGTTATGAGAATTGGTGTCAAGGTGAACCTATGTGAAGTTGTTGGTAGGAGGAAGTTGGTTGAGTCTTGAGAGTTTGCATTCCTGGACTGAGAGTCATTCTTTCTCTGGGATGGAAAATTTTCCACAAATTTTCTTAGGCTTTTCCAATGGCTGATCTGTTGATCACTTTATCCGAAAACCATTCCGTTTTCGTAAGCCAGTACAAACTAGTGAAGGGGTTGGAGTTGACTTCGGTTAGCTTAAACCTTAGTAGGTAGTTGTATGATGCGACCCGAAAGGGATGCTAACTTTTGAAGCTAAAGCAATTGAGTTGGATAGAGTTTAGAGTTGGTGTAGAAAAGTGGCCATTGCACTTTTCTAAGAAAGGTGACCCTTGTGCCTTTCTTCTGTAGCGTTGTGCTTGGTGGCAGGTTGCACCCTACATTTCGTTAGACTCTATGAGAGTAGTGAGCTCTCACTAATCTTGACTTGGTCTTGGTAGCCTTGTGCCTTGGCTGAGGATGGTGATGTCCAACTTAGTTGTTTGCGGTTGAGATGTTGGTACCCATACTATAGCTTTGTCTAAGTGGAGGTTGTGTGCCAACATGAGTCCATCTCATGGTCTGCTCTTAAGTTTCGACTTAGTGTTGACCATGCATAGCTGGCCTCTTCAAAGGCATGCTCAGAGCCATTGGCTAAACGCATTGGTGAACCTATCGCGGTTGAGTTGGATTTGAGTGGTCATTTAGTTTATGTTTGTCCATGAACCTTTATCTCATACCTAGGGTATTACATTCATGTTGGACAAGTGTGTAACTCGATGGCATGAGTTTAGTGTTGGGTCTTATGAAAGGCAAGTTGAAGAGTGATTGTTAGTTGCTTGGCAACTAATGATTGCTTGTAGACTTTATCAAAGACTGTTGACACTTGCTTCACTCGATGAAGATTTATCAGTGATGGGTTTATTTTAACGGACGATGTTGCGGAGGATCGTGTCGTTAGTCTTACATGGGTTTTCCATGTTGGCAAATCGACTCTACTTCTGTTGATATCATTTGGTTGCGTTTAGTTCGTGGTGTTGGATTTCATTGAGTCTTGGATGTGGTGATTCACTCCTTGATGAAGTGTTAATTGTAACTGAGTATTGTTGAAGGATTGGTCTTGGATACTAACTAAAGTATCTTCGACCTTGGTTAGCTTGGTTGCTAGAGAGCTTTGAGTGGTGATACACTCGTGCTTTCTTTTAGCTTTGTTCTAGTGTTGATGGCATTGAAGTGATGCCTTGTCGTTGACATTGTTGATGTTGAGATTTTAATGAAATGAGATGTCTCTCCGCAAGATTGATGTCGAGTTTCATTAGTTTTGATGAAGATAGTGTCGATGATTTGGCTATAGCTTTGTGTTATTAGCATTCGTGCATTTATTAGTTAGCAACTGTGTTGACGTTCAAATGAACTGAGTGGCAAGTTTGAGTTAGTTGTGTTCTAGACGAAATTATTTAGTAGGGGTTGAGCTTTGAGTTTTTCCTTGAAAAGTGATTTAGTCATGGACTATACTAGCTTTACAAGATGAAGAGTTAATGATTGATATTGAAGATGTTGGTCCCTTGTTGGGTTTGCATTGGGATATAACAATCATTGATGATTCTTTTTGTGCTTGTTATGACGTGAGTTACGTCTTGCTATAGATGGATTCATGGAGGATCGTTTGATGATCACTTGTCGGGCATAGCTTCATTATGCTTAGCTTTTGGATTGATGCAGACATGCTCTTCATTAGCTTTGCATTATGGAGTTTAGCTTATGGATGTATTGAGGAGGATATTGTGGGTTATACCATGATTTTCTTCTTAGCATTGACGTTAGTTCATGTTAAATCCGTGATCATTGTTAGGCAAGACTTAACTATAGGCTTCTTCGAGCTTTTGGTTCTTTGAGTTTTATGCTCATTTTTCCATTTGTTAGAAGTTTTTGGAGAAGGCATTTTAGCTTGTTAGCTTCGATGTTGAAGTTGGCTTTTGCATCTAGCAATCATTGGTAATGATTGACTGTCATCTAGGATAGCTAATTATCCTTGTCAAAGGTGTTGCTTGGTTATTGTTGATATAGAATGATTTGCCATTCTATGGGATGGTGGATTCCTTCTTTGACAATGATTATGCATCTTTTTATTGATGGGATAATTGATGATCTTTCATGATGGTTAGTTGTTCTTTTTTATGGCTTATGGCTTTTCGCAATACCACATGTTCTTTGTGGTTTGCTCTGGATTGGTCTCTTGGGTTTGAGACATCAATAGGATGTTGCTGACACTTGCTTAGGCAACTTCAGTTCCTTAGTATTGTTGACCGGGATCTATTTAGATTGTCTTTTGCGATAATTGGCATGAACGAGTGTTTGTTGGTTTTACCATATTCATTCTGTTTTGTTGATCATTGCTTGAGTTAGTTTTGATAGATTGGGATGTTATTACCTTTGGGTGATACATTCGCGAGCATTGTGCTTGTTAGTCAATGATACTTTGTGTTCTTTGAGTTATCTCTAGTAAGTTGTTCGCTTACTGTCTACTATCTTCGGTAGTTAAGTTTCATCATCGAGTTTCCTTGATGATATACTTGCTATTGAATTTTGTTGGATGGTGCATTCTATGGTTTCCAATGATAGTGATCTTGGTGGTTACTACTAGTTTATCGGATGATAACTTGCTTGGAATACTTTTGTGTTCTACTCTAAGATATAATCACTGATAATTAAGCTTCTAAGATATCATTGTCTATGACTTTGATATTGTTCATCTATTGATCTTTGAGTTTGGGCCAGTAATAGGCAGACTGGCTTTGGCACTTCGTGTGCATGTTGAAATCTCTAGTCATGGGGTAGCTACTGTCGACTGGTCACATAACCCGCCTCTTTGTCGATGTTCCTTGTTCCGTTGAAAGGGCGTGACCGCGAATGTGACTTCAGGTATCGAAAGTTACCTGTCGGCTAGTCCTTACGGACACTCTTACTTTACTGCCACGATGGCAGAAGGTCGGTATAGTTGGTTCCCTTTATTGTTCCCACTTGAGCTAGTTGAGAAACTGGTCAATGACCGTGTACTTAAATCAGATAAACATAAGGTAGGAACCCTATGTGTTTCTTGCTGAGCATACTCGGCCTGGTTTGAGAAACTCCTGTCATTGAGTTGCACTTGCTAGTGTTGGGAACCCCCGCGATACTGAGCTTGGTCCCTCAATATCGCTAGATGATAGCTTACCGTGTCTGCCAAACACCCTCGCTATCATGCCCTTTGTGTTAGTCTCATTTCGGTCCCAAATGCTATTTATGGAAAGTGTCCAGATTTGCTCATTTGGCATATCTACGGAATGTAGAGATTGTCCTGAACACAATGGTATTCGTCTCGTGTCCAAATTCGCAATCTAGGGACATTCCATATTTAGTAAGTTTCGAGCTTGTTCCAGAGACTAACTCCTGATACTAAGGGCGGCTTGGGGTGAAAGCCCAAAGCGTGTGTTCCTTAAGGGGGGGGGGGGGGCTGTGGGGGGTTCCAAATGTATAGTAGAGATAGTGGGTAGGTTGGGCATGGCCGACCAACCTGAGGCATAGTCTAGCTCCCGCTTGCGTGCTTGTCCTTGTTCTGCGTCCGGCTTAGGTCTAAGCCCAAGCTCCATTCCATGCTAATTGGTGGAGTACCCATGTCTTCGCGTTAGGCCACCAGTATGCCGAAATAGCGCCAGACTCCGTTTGGCTCCGTTTTGCGTGCAAGACCTAGCATTGGGATGCTAGTTACTCTAGGACTGTTCCAAGTCGCTCCGGGCTCCCGTTCCTTCGCTCCTTGGGCTGTATGCTCGGGAGTTGCTCCGTGGTTCGGTTCCATCACTCCTTGGCTCCATGCTTGGGAGTTTGGCACCGTTCCTTCGTTCAGTGGCCCAAGGCCCTGGACCTCGGGTTCCTATGGACATGTGGCATGGACACGTGGCATCTGTCACGTGGCACAAAGAGGGTTTAGGTTCCGCTTCGTGGTGTTATCCTATGGTAAATCACCATAGGACAAAGGGTCAAAAACCACGTGCGCTACATAAATGATCATCAAGATCTGTCCCCACAAAATAAAGAAGACCATCTTTAATGTGATATTGAGAATGTAAATGCCGAAAAGGCAAGTCATCAGCAAGTGATGCAGGATTCTCAAACCCATCTCGAAGCCTTCGAATCCACGGCTCAATCTTTTGAGCCTCGCGAACATCATCAAGAGAAGGTAGATCCTGCTCTGCGCCTTGTGGACACTGAACGTCAAGGATAGCAACCGCCGACGGCATAGAATCCTCATCTAGAAAATCCACAGATGCTAGAACAACAGGCTCGTCAGAAACATGAGAAGTGAGTGAAGAAAGAAGAGGAGCTCGAGAAAGGGCATCAGCATCAGCCATAGAACTCCCTGGGCGATGAACAACATCAAAATCATATATTTAAAGCTTCAAAACCCACCGAGCAGTACGACTAACCAGGTTCTTCCGCTTCAATAATGAAGTAACAGCAGCATGGTCACCTTCAAGTAACGTCCGAGAACCATGTAGATATGCATGAAGTTTCTTGAAACCCCAAACTGTTGCTAAACACTCCTTCTCTGTTGTGGAGTAGTTCATCTCCGCTGGTTGTAATGTACGGCTTATATACGCAATAGGATGGCACTGACCAGGCACACTCGAGCTCTCTTGCATCAACACACCTCCAAGACCAATGTCAGAAGCATCCACGCGTAAAATAAAAAGTTGAGTGTAGTCAGGATATGCCAAAACCGGAGGAGTCGTCAATAGCTCTTTGAGATCCCCGAATGCCCGCTCACAATCCGGAGACCAGATGAAAGATGATGTTGATGACTTCAGCAACGCTCGCAATGGTGCAGTGCGATCAGAAAGATGATCCACAAAACGACCGAGATACTGCACCTTGCCCAAGAAGCACTACACATTATTCACATTTCGGAGTAGGGAACTTTAGAACAGCCACAAGTTTGTCAGGATCAACTTGCAAACCCTCACGAGAAATACGGTACCCAAGATAAGTTGTATCCTTGGACCCAAACACGCACTTCAACTGCTTCAGCTTTAAACCAACATTGCGTAGCCGATCCAACACTTTACAAACATCACGAACGTGCTCCTCTCACGTCCCCTCCGAGTGAATCAAGACATCGTCAATGAAGTCGGCAGTCACCTCTGGCATATCTCAAAGAACCTCGTCCATCATCTGCTGGAAAGTTGCTGGAGCGTTGTTCAAACCAAACGGCATCACCAACAACTCGTACAAACCAAACGGTGTACAAAAAGCAGTCTTAGGAATATCTTCTGCGGCCATTGGTACTTGCCAGTACCCAGAAGCAAGATCTAGCTTGGTGAACCAACGACTTCGCCCTAGACAATCCAAGAGATCAACAGTGTACACATCCGGGATCGTCACTTCATTTAACAGACGATAGTTGATGCAGAAACGAATACTCCTATCAGGCTTCGTCACAAGATGAGGTTCACATGGCAAAATGGAAGAACAGCTCTTGGGTCCAGGTCTAGACCTTCAACCATCTGCTTGCATGCTAGCTGCTTGATTCTATTAGCACTAGAATGCCCCAGGCGTGCGTGCCAAAGCTCTAGTGAGTGACTGGTCGTTGTCTTTTGTGCATGCAGGCCCAGACTCCGTCCAGCAAGATCTGGCAGCATGGTAAGGCTGTAGAGGTCACGCCGTCCAGGCCGGGACACTATGAGGATGGCTCCTGTGGTCGAGATCAGCTGGAATTGGCAAGGTGTAATGGCGAACTGATACCCATCCTCAGCAAATTGTCCCACAGAGAACAAATTAGCACATAAACCAAGAATATAAAGAACCTCATGGATCTTTACAACTATTCCTTGTGGTAAAGTGAACTTGATGGTTCCAATTCCTTTCACAGCAAGTTGTTGGGCATTGCCAAAGATTACATACTCCTCTGTGGCTGTAGGAACATAGGCTTCAAAGTACTTATCACTGTTGAACATATGGTGTGTAGCAACAGAATCCAGGTAGATGCACTCTGCAGATAGTGCTGCCACAGCCATAGCTTGTGACAAGATGAAGGCGTGTACCACCTTTTTCTTTGCATTGTTCCTTACAGGCTTGAGAGATGGATTTTTAACCCAGCATTGAGCTTCATCATGGCCTTTCTTGTTGCAATGAGAACACTTGGGCTTCTTGGATGAAGAGGCCCCTAGTTTCCCTTTGTTCACTGTTTCTTTCTTGAGAGAAGAGTAGAATGCAACAGCCTCTAATCCTGTTGTTGCTCTTCGTCTCAGATCATCGTCCTGGAGGCTACTGATCACGCTATTCAGGGTTAGAGGAGTTCCAGTGGTAGTGGTTCCCTCCAGCATTGCATGGAATTTAGCCAAAGCTCTCCGGTCCTTCTTGTGATACTTCGCAGTTTCATCCAATGTAGCTGTATCTGGAAGTGTCTCAGTTCCTGTGGTGATGTCCCAGAGGCCTCGTTCATCCATATAGGATTCGAATTTTGTCTTCCAGAAGCGCCAATTCCTCCCATCAAATTTTGGTGGATTTGCGTCCACTGAAACGATATCCGCTGTAGGCACAGTCGGATTTGTGATGGGAGGGGAAATAGGTGGTGGATTTGGAGGCGGATTTGTAGTAACAGTGGCTGCCATGGGTGCTGATACCCAATCCCACCACTTGTTGAAGTCTAGGTCCAGGTTCTTAGTCATCCAGTGCCTCTTGCAAGGCCTAGAGCGCTTGGATTAGGGCACACCTCTGTCTACGTAGACGGAGGCTCCGATTCACCCTAGCAAGTGTCGCCCTGATCCTACAGTTTCGAATTCTTCTCGCTCTCCCAAGCATTGCTCCAATACCATCTAACGAAAGGTGAAACCGTGTGATCATGCTCAAGATCCGTTATAGTATATATGGAATGGAAAATATCCATATATGTGACATGGTGAACCAGTGAAGACTCGTGTCTCTCCACGTGGACTAGCCATGTGGCACAGGGCCACTCTCAACACAAGGACTCTGCGACTTCCGAATAACACCCTTCTCCAACATCTCCTTGACGTTTGAACGTAATATCTTGATCTCCTTGGGTGACCAACGATGAATAGGAACCTTGATTGGATGAGACTCCCCGGTTGGAATCAGATGACGTGTGGCAATCTTGGCCCTAGACGATAGGTCAAATTCAAAAAGATCAGAATACTCCTTCATGAGCCGGTCAACAGCTGCAACACAAAGATCATCGAAGGGATCGGAAAAGGGAAGAGCAGAACAAAATGGAAACATAGGAGGAAATAGTGGGGGAACAAAAGTAATGGAAGCAGAGGTAGAAGTAAAGGGACGAAAAGGTACGGAAGTGAGAGGAATGGATGAAACATAAGGAAGTATGAGACAAGGGGGAAAAGCCTCAAAGTCATACTTGGCATGATTGTGCTGCAACAAATCCATACCAAGAATGAGGTCAAAAGCTTGACTCGGCACCACCTGCAACGACTGCAACTCAAGCTCGAGATCGCCCATATGCACAACTAGGTCCGCCTCATCTCGTGCACATGCATGTGTATGGCTGTTGCCATAAAGAATGAAAACTGGATCCGCCGCACGACGCAAGTGTAGACGACAACGTGTGGCAACAGGTCGAGCAATAGAAGATAAACTCGAACCTGTATCAACCAACACGGAGAGAATAATAGAAGACCTCTTGTTATAAAAACGAGTTTGGAAAGTAAACACTAGATGAACTGGTGCCGAGTGAACCCCTTGATGATACTCTCGAAAGAAAGATGTAAGGGTCACTAACTTATTCGCGCAAGGTCCCTCCATTACTCGCGTGACTCCTCGTTTCCTAGATGCACCTCGGTGTCCAAACCTTCCACCGCAGCAGCACCAACGAGATGTTGCTGACGCCAAGGTCTC
>NW_003314269.1:1151320-1152796 GCF_000143415.4 Selaginella moellendorffii
CCCTTGGACTTGGACTTGGATTTGAACTCGAACTTGAAATTGAACTTGGTTTTAGTCTTGGTCTTGGTTTTAGACTTAGACCCAGTCTAAACTTACATCTGAGACTTGATTTCATACTCGATCTCGAATTTGATCTCAAACTCAATTTTGGACTTGGTTTCGAACTTGATCTTGAACTCAATCTTAAACACGGTCTTGACACTTCCAGATGCCATGATACTTACCATGTGTTGGTCCTTTTGGTTTTTTTTTTCTAGAAACTTGCTTATCAATCGCTTCATGTTCATTCTTCAAGCACTTTTTTTAGAGTTTCACTCTTGCTCTTGAATTTTTTGAGTTAGAACTTTTGGTTCGAGTGTGTTACACTTGTTAGGATTCCACTTCAATCACTACCACGTAGCATACTTTCGGCTCTACTTTTGTAATGCATGTGATCATGGGATGAGATTGGATATATTATCACTATAAATCCTTTGGAACCTTGGGGGGTATATAAGAATAAACTAGCTGCTAAAGGCTTTCTTATTAAGTAATTGCCCTTTTTCCAGATGGCTTAAAAGGAGAGAGATAGACTGTACTATACATGGTATTGAAGCAAATGGTATGGTTTGATTCCTATTAATTAATGGCTATTTAAAATATAATATACCCTTAAGTAAAATATATTCCTACCCCTAAAATTGAAATTGTATGTATTAAGCATTCATGAGTATGTCTAATACAATATAATGGTGCATTGCAGAAATTGAGTGTAGTGCATGTAATCATGGTAAATGAGGACATTGACATCTCTAAATTGGAACCTTACAACGTAGCATTTTTAATGCAAAAACATGGTTAGAATCTCAATAAATAGTATTTACTCCATTTAGATCTCTTAATTGAATGAATGGTTAGAATCTCTAGTATGAATATATATATTTATAGGTCAAACCTCTAGACTTCAGCCATTATACATTCAATTAAGAGATCTAAATGGAGTAGATAAGCATCACATGTATGTGAAGTCAAGTAACTAGCTTAAAGCATGAAAAGTATCAACAAGGAGGCATCATGTTGTGATGGAAGTCATCATTATCAACTACCACTTCAGAGCTTTGCAAAAATTAAGTTAATTTAAACAAGTGTTCCCAATTTCTTGAATTTTTTTATAAGTAGAGATTAGGGTTTATTATCTATTCATGATGATTCTTGGATTTCATCCTATACACCATCCAAGAATTAATGCAAATCATGGTGCAAAGATTGTTTCACTATCTTCCTTGTAAAGCTCTCCCCTTCCATAATCACACAGAGTCAATCATCTCATCTATTGCTATGGGAAGTATTAATTTCCTCATCAAGCCCTTGTTTTTCTCTTCCTTTTCCAACAAGAGTGCAGAATATAAGGTTGGATGTAGAGTAATGGGCAAAGAAGGAAAACAGCCCCTCGCTTTTGTTACAACACCAACTGCAAAACCTATCTTGCCAATTTAA
>NW_003314269.1:1158622-1285402 GCF_000143415.4 Selaginella moellendorffii
TGCGTGATTGGACTCCGTCAAGATATGTTGTCCTCTGTCTCAGGAGACATTGCTCTGGAATGGTTCCATTACTGGATTAGGTCATAGAAAACCTGACTAGCATCTCTTCTATATACTTAGCTTGGTGAAAATAGTGTGTTGAGAGTGATCATGCTCTATCCACAACCTCGCCTACAAATTCACACATGAACTGTACTAGAGAGTCATGTCTTCCCGACCTGCTACTCCTCAAGGATAAGCCCACTCTTAGGACCTCCCGATGCTAACACTAGTGGTGATATACTTGAGCACTAATAAAAGTCGAGCTAAGATGTAATCACTTGAGTTTGGACTTTCTAAGAGGTCACCCAACCCAGTACTATTCAAACCCAAGGACACTTAACCCAAATATCCCAAGACTCTTAATTGATTAGAAAAGGGGGTGCACTCTTATTCATAAACCCTTTCCCTCTATATTTGAACCCCATGGATTGTCTCTCAAGTCATTCTCTTTGGTTACTTATAATCCACTACGCTTTCCTATAAATTCACGCCCTCGTGAATGGAAGAGAGTGACCCGAGGCGTGAATGGAAGCTAAGAGCCACAACTCTCCTAAGAGCCCCACTCTCTTGACACCCTACCCCTCGAGCCCCGCTCTCTTGACACCCTACCCCTCAGGTCAAGCCCAGTCGGAGCATACTAGACCCTTCCCAGATGTCAATCAACATGTGATGTAACTCTCCTAAAAGCCCCACTCTCTTGACACCCTACCCCTCGAGCCCCGCTCTCTTGACACCCTACCCCTCAGGTCAAGCTCAGTCGGAGCATACTAGACCCTTCCCAGATGTCAATCAACATGTGGTGTAACTCTCCTAAGAGCCCCACTCTTGATTGACATGTGGTGTAACTCTCCTAAGAGCCCCACTCTCTTGACACCCTACCCCTCAGGTCAAGCCCAGTCGGAGCATACTAGACCCTTCCCAGATGTCAATCAACATGTGGTGTGATTCCCCTAGCCAACCAATAGAGTTAGATTTGAGACCTCTGATACTAAATGTAAGCTCCTGAATTTAGACTTTCTAAGAGGTCACCCAACCCAGTACTATTCAAACCCAAGGACACTTAACCCTAGATATCTCAAGACCCTTAACCGATTGAAAAAGAGGGTGCACTTTTATTCATAAGCTCTTTCCCTTTATATTTGAACCTCATAGATCGTCTTTTAAGTCATTCTCTTTGGTTGCTTACATAAAGAATAGTTCCGATACCACATTGTAGGAGACTAAATTTTCCATTCTACTTTACTCCCTTAACCACACCTCACAACCTCCATAAGTCCTATTTTGGACTTGAGGCTTGCTAGCCCCAAGAATGGCATCCATGCCACTCATACTTTGCACCTGGTCCAAGTGCTCCACGTGTCCAATCCCCTGACTGACACCCAAAGGTACCATTGATGTATTAGCCCGTTACGCTAAAGCCATGCCCATTCACCTTTGTCACATTGGTGATCCAACACCACCTACATCACAGTCCTGTCTCTCAAAGACTAGGCTATCCATCCACGAGTGGTCATCCTTTAAGCACGCTCTAGCACCTTTAAGATGCCTAGAGGCATGGGAAACACCCTTCCCCAATGTCCCTTCTTCCGTCCCTACCAAGTCCCTCTTCATCCACGGCCATGCTTGCCAACACCGCCACTGGGTTAAGGCTCAAAGGCCCGACCACTAAGTCCCACTATCTTCTAGGACTTCCTCACCATGTGACTGTATCCTTGGTCACTATATTAGAAGACTGTTCCTCTTCTTTCCTATAGTCTGAGGCTTTCGAACAACATTTCGAAACACCATGGCCCTATGTGAGCCTCATGGGTACTCTCCCCACCTTTTACCTTTGGGTGCTTTAGCCATGGGCTTAGAGTGAGGTTCCGTTAAGCCATGCCAGGTATCCAAATAAGTAATGCCACCCACACTTGAATTGGGAGCATCAACCATTCGATCTCCCAAGGGAGCTAGAGCCAGCTCTTGAACACTTCACCAAGCTACCTCACTTGTCTGTCTGTATTCACTAAGCCCATGAGGTTCCATTAAGCCACGCCAGGTATCCAAGTAAGTAGTGCCACCCACACTTGAATTGGGAGCATCAACCATTTGATCTCTCGGGGGAGCTAGAGCCAGCTCTTGAACACTTTACCAAGCTACCTCACTTGTCTATCTGATTCACTCTAGTTTTGGACTCCTTAATGGTTTTATTATCACCCACCACGTGGGTATAGCTTCCCTTAATCACACTAGCCTTTCCTGGCCAAACTGGCTCCACTAGAGTCCTCCCCCTACTATTCTTTTGGAGCTCACCAAACCCCCTAGGTGTAAACTCCCGAGTTTAGACTTCCCGGGAGGTCATCCAGCCTAGTACTATTCAAACTCAAAGACGTATAACCCCAAGTATTCTAAAACCCTTAACCGATTGGAAAAGGGGGTGCACTCTTGTTCATGGGCCCTTTCCTTTTATATTTGAACCCCATGGATCGTCTCTTAAGTCATTTTCTTTGGTTGCTTATAATCCACCACGCTTCTCTGCAAGTTCACGCCCTTGTGAACAGAAGCTAAGAGCCACAGCTCTCTCGAGAGCCCCACTCTCTTGACACCTTACCCCTCGGGTCGAACCCAACGGGAGCAAATTGGACTAGCCAGACATCAATCAATGTTTTAACAATTTTGCAACGAATGATGAACGAAGTTCTTTGTGATATGTCGGAAGTCACTATTGACTTCATCAATGATGTCTTGATCCACTTAGAGGAGATATGAAAGGAACACAATACTCCCCCTTATGTTGTAGAAGGATGGTTGGAATCAATTATAATTTCCTGTTTATTTAAGTTGGTGGTATTTGATTTGATAGGGCCTTTTCCATAGTCAACTATTGACAATGAGTATATATCATTATTTCTGCTGACTACTTGATTTTCTGGATGGAAGTCAATGCTCTTGCTAGTGTATTTGCAACTATTAAATACTTCCTTCTTAATTTAGTGGTGTTCCAACATTCTTGTCCCTAGCAAATTCTTTTGGATAATGGTCCTGCATTTATGGTTGAGGCTTTTCACGTTTTCATGTCTCGGTTTACTTTCACAAGTGTTTATCATCCATAATCAAATGGTTAGGTGAAACAATTTATTCAGACTTTTAAAGGGATGATCACAAAGTATGTAAACTTTCAACATTGGATTAAGATGGTTATTTGCCGTTTTATTAGTGTATATATATCACAGGGGTGTAGAGTTTTTATTGGTGTTTCACCATATAAACTCTTATATACAAAGTTGAGTTTACCTTTGCAATTCTCATGAGTAAGTCTTAGGATTGGTATTTTATGAGCATTCTTCAACTTATCTAAGCAAAGTCTACCAAACATTTAGGTTGTGTAAAACTAGGATAACAATAGCATTATAACTCTCATCATCATTCACCTGTAGAGTATAAAATGGATGACGTAGTGTTAGTCCACTTTCCCAATTTTATGGTAGGTGGTTTGCATAAAGAGTTCCTTGCTCAGTGAAAGGGACTATATCAGGTGCTGCGACAAGTTGGACCACAAATTTATGAGGTTTAACATGACATTCAATAAGTCAATCCTCCAAAAATTGTGCATATGCAACAACTAAAACACTTTATATAAAAGGACCAAGAACAATTGACACCACATACAAATACACTAATTCCTCTAAATCCCAGCCCCTCCACTACAAAACCTTGATTTGTTTTCCATCATTCTAAGAGGAGGGCCAAGTGTATAATTACAATGCTATATATTAATATTAGTATAGCAGGATTTTAATAGTCATCAAATTGGTTTTAATTTGAACCATTTACTCTTATATATAAGTTAAAGTTTTTGGGCCAATTGATATGCATATTTTTTTATTTCATTTTTATATTCCATGCACTCACATTTTTTAGATAAAAGTTTTATGCAATTTGTATTGCCAAATTATTTTATTCCTTTTTCTTATTTTAAAATAATCATCTTTCAATTATCTATCTTAAAAGAATTGCAATTGAAAATTAACTGCATTTCACTTAAATTCCTATAAGGATATTATAGGTGGAGATATAGTAAAATTCATTTTCATTAGATCTAACAAGATGACTGAGCAGAAAATCAAATTGCTACCCACTCTTGTCATTATTAGGCTTCCATTCCAACATTTCCATCTAGATATTTGGATGATCAATCATGCTTACAAATATTTTTGCAGAATTGTCACCAAGAACTGCTTCCCCTGGGTGATGATGTCACAAATGGTCATCTTCATGAAGGTTACCCTAACATAGGGCTCACAATGGAATGGCGGCGCAGTGGAGCTTTTGAGGTAATTCGGGGGTGGTTGGGTGGTGAGGAACCTCAAGAGGTGGCATAATATAGTCTAGGGCAACTAGATCTTTGTCTTTTTGCGCCGGATCATAACATTGGTATCAGAGGTGGAACATCTCTTTTTCAAAATCCTGCCTTGTTGTTTGGAACACAATGATAGCTGCTCACATCACAAAACAACGCTCTTCTCAAGGCAGTCACTTTATGAATCAATGCCAGAATGGAATCTCATTTCTTCTATACAATTCTTACTGCACTTGCTTGTTCTGGGCATTTGGAGAATAGGTTTTCATTCAATGGAGGAACGTGATCTCATCACCTAGAACACAATGCTCGCTGCCTATACACACAGTGACAATATGGACGAACTCACTGCTATCCCCCAGCAGATGCCAGAACTTGATATTGTCTCGTGGAACACAATTCTGTCAGCATATGCACGATCTGGGGATTCTCACACCACAGAACAAATCTTCCATCGCATGACTGAAGCTGATCTTGTCTCCAGCACCACAATGCTTAAATTTTATGCAGAGAGGCGCGAGACAGATCAAGCGCAACAAGTCTCTGATGGATTGTCACACTGCAAGGACATCTCCTGGACAGTGATGATCGGAGCATATAGCGCTGCAAGGAGCTTAACCGATGCTGTCATCTCTTTAACAAAACCAGCAGCAGTGAGGTGGGAAGCTATGCTATGGGTATATACCAAGGCCGGGTATATACCAAGGCCGAGCACGGAATTTCGCATTTGTTGAAAATACAGGGGCGTTGTGAGAATCGGGCTCGCGACCTCTCGCACCCAAAACGAGAATCATACCCATTAAGGACTAACGCCCCTTAGATATTTCAGTCATCGCTCCAGGCACGGCCCAGGACAAAATCAATCTGTGGATGTCACGGTTATAGAATCGCCAGCCAATATTGGTGAAGCAATGCACCAGGAATTTAAGAAGCGAAACCAATGTCGATCGGGAGGAATAACACGCTACTTTTAATTGTTCTCCATTTTGATGTACTCTAAAACTTTTAATCACAGGAGTGATTCTTACAGTCAATGGTGGACGCTCTCCACACGGATTGGAGAGAAGTAACTGTTGCACTTGTTCCCAGAGACATGGGAGAGGATCTCTTGAATCATGTTGTTTGTCTTGTTTGTGCAATCCTTGGCATGGATTTCCTTGGACATGTCCCGGCTCATGTTCGCGCTCCTCCCATCAAACATATACTTGAACAGCGTGGACAAGCTTCCACCTTCCTTAATCTGGACTCCATACCAGATCTTGTCTCCAGCACATCTAGTCGAGTGGCACAAATCCTCGAGGCGCCTCATCATGTGGCATCTCGTCCCGCCAATCACCACCAAGAGCTGGGCGTTCTTTGGGGCACAATCGTCACGGTCTCTGCTGCAGAGCTCTTGGGTGAGGAGGCTGTGAAGCTCTTGAGCTCTAGCACAGTGGAGGAAGTCCGGTGCCAGTAGCTTGGATGCCGATCGTGGCCAAAAGTCATGAAAATCACTGTGGGAAGTGATAACTAACCCATCAATCTTGTATACTACCTTGCTGCTCGGACTTTTCTTGGGGACCATGGGAGGCTCCTCCTGGAGCTCACGCCTTCTCTTTGGAGCACTAATCTTGGTATCAACTTGTCCTTCCTTGTTTCGCTGCCTCTTCTTTCCCTTCTTCATCGCCGCCACAGCGCTAGCCTTCTTGTCCACGCTCTCGATCACTGCTATTAAACCCTGATTGTGTGAATCCTAAAGGGCCCTTTTATATGGTAACATAAAATGCAATCAAATCAAAATCTAGTACGGACCGCGAATATTTTATTGATCGTTTATAAGACATGGGTTCCGTTTAATATAAAGAATCAAATGAGTCCTAGTTCTTCCACTTCCCGACCTCGATCTTTCCGTTCCAAGCTTGACCGCGCCCACTCCAGCGATTGCGAGGTGAGGAGATTCCTTGCGTCGCTCAAGGAATGCTCGCGATCCCGGGATCTGGATTGGGGTAAGCAAATCCACGCCGAGGCGGAGTGCTGCGGCCTCGATTCCAATGCGTTCGTGGCGAGCAGCCTGGTGAATCTCTATGGCAAGTGCGGCTGCATGGACGAGGCGCGCAGGGCTTTCGACCGGATGAATTGCCCCGACCTCGTCGCGTGGAATTCTCTCATTCTGGGCTATGCCGTGAATGGGCATGGCGGGGTTGCGCTCCAGCTCTTCCTGGACATGGAATCGCGGGGCTTGAAAGGGAATTCTGTCACGTTTATTGGATTGCTCAAGGCCTGCGCGAGCCTCGCAGAGAAGGAGAATGGGAAGGTTTTAGAAGATCTAGAGCTCGTCGTGAAGTTTTCTTCTCTTGAGAGAGGAATGGCTCTTCACTCCCTTGCCACTGCAAGGGGAATCGACACAAACGCTTTGGTAGCTAGCAGCCTGGTGGAAATGTATGCTCGGTGTGGAAGCGTGGTGGATGCGTGGAAGGTTTTTCATGGAGCTCCAAAGCGTGACGTAGTTCTATGGACTTCTTTGATGCAGGGTTTTGTAGAGAATGGGCAGAGCGAGGTGGTGCTTGAGCTCTTCGTGGAAATGCAACGAGAAAGCAGTGGAGCAAATGCCAGAACCTTTGTTGCGGTGTTCCAGGCCATCACTTCTTTAGCAAAGAGGGAACGAGGAGAAGAAACTATCCATGGAAGGATACTCAAGCTGGAGTCTCTGGAAAGAGGTATGGCTTTTCACGCGCAAGCCTTGCGAATTGCTAACCATCGCTTGGATATCTTTCTTCACAGCTGCTTGATCCAAATGTACGCGGCTTGTGGCAGCATGGGCGATGCTCTTGGAGTGTTTAGCACCATTTTCCAGCCAAATCAAGTCTGCTGGACGGCATTGATGCTCGGGTACGTTGAAAACAGCCAGGCCGAAACAGCGCTACATTTTTTCTTGCTAATGCAGCTCGAGGGATGTTCTCCAGACGTGTGGACGCTCGTTTGCGTGCTCAAAGCTTGTGGAAGCTCAGTAGCCATGAGGCTTGGCCGGATACTTCACGAAGAGATCACGAGCTTGGGGTTCCAGTTCCAGGGAGCCGTGATCTCTTCGTTGGTAGATTTCTACAGCAGATGTGGGAGCATGGATGAAGCGGAGCTGGTTTTCAACTCGGTCTCGAGGAAGGATGCTGTGACTTGGAGCTCACTTATCGCGGGCTACAGCCGCCAGGGAGACAACGATCAAGTGATCCAGCTCTTTGAGAAGATGTGTGACGAGGGTGTCAAGCCGGACGGTGTAACTTATGTCTCGGTGCTCACGACTTGCAGCCGGGCTGGGATGATCGAGCAAGAAATTTTTCCAGGAGATGACGTCTAGGTGTGGATTAGATCCAGGCATTGAGCACTACCACTGCATGATCGACATGCTCGGACGAGCAAAGCAGCTCGAGGAAGCTCTGGAGATGGTGGAAGCTATGCCGTTCGAAGCCACAATGGTCACTTGGACGAGTTTGCTGGCTGCTTGCTCGAAGTGGAAGAATGGGAGAGTGGAGAAGATTGCTTGTGACAACATCGTCTCTCTCCTGCGGAAGATTTCTCCATAGCTCATTACACGGGCTTTTGAAAAGAGATCGCAAAGGTAAACCCAGCTCCGTTAGTAATATTGGATCATGACCATATAGGAGTTTATATGGTGAAGCACCAACAGAACTCTACACCCTTGTGAGATAAGCATACCGAAGAGACGGCAAATAACTATCCCAACCCGAATGCTGAAAGTTCATATACTTCGCAATCATCCCTTTGAATGTTCGAACAAACCGTTCCACCAGACTGTCTGATTGTGGATGATAAGCACTCGTGAAAGTGTGGTATATCCCCAACTGAGACGTTAAAATATGAAATACCTCAGCTATAAATGCAGGATCATTATCCGAAAGAATCCGTTCTGGACAAGAATGTTGGAACACCACTCAATTGAGGAGGAAGTATCCAACAGCAGTTGCAGAGGCGCTAGCAAGAGCACCAACTTCCACCCAATGAGTCAAGTAGTCAAAAGCAATAATAATATACTCATTGCCAGTAGTCGACCATGGAAAAGGTCCTATAAGATCAAATGCCACCAACTCAAACGGACGGGAAACTACAATTGACTCCAATCGTCCTTCTGCAGCACAAAGGGGAGTATTATGAGCTTGGCACCAAACGCAACTACGCACATACCAGATAACATCACGTTGCATCTCCGGCCAATAGAAAGACCTGCGCAGCTTCTCGGTCACCCGACGATGTCCCATATGCCCACCTAGAACAGGAGAATTATGGTAGGCATGGAGAAACCACGGAATAAAGACAGAAGGCACCACCAGCCGTAAATGATCATCAGGATCTGTCCCCACAAAATAAAGAAGACCATCTTTAAGGCGATATTGAGAATGTAAATGCCGAAAAGCCAAGTCATCAGCAAGTGATGTAGGATTCTCAAATGCATCTCGAAGCCTTCGAATCCACAGCTCAATCTTTTGACCCTCGCGAACCTCATCAAGAGAAGGTAGATCTTGTTCTGTGCCTTGAGGACACTGAACGTCAAGTACAACAACCGCTGATGGCACAGAATCCTCGTCTAGAAAATCCACAGATGCTGGAATAACAGACTCATCAGAAATATGAAAAGAGAGTGGAAGAGGAAGAGGAGCTCGAGAAAGGGCATCAGCATCAGCCATAAAACTCCTTGGGCGATGAACAACATCAAAATCATATATCTGAAGCTTCAAAGCCCACCAAACAGTACAACCAACTAGGTTCTTCCGCTTCAATAATGAAGTAACGGCAGCATGGTCACCTTCAAGTAACGTCCGAGAACCATGTAGATATGTATGAAGTTTCTCGAAACCCCAAACTACCGCTAAACACTCCTTCTCTGTCGTGGAGTAGTTCACCTTTGCTAGTTGTAACGTACAACTTATATATGCAATGGGATGATGCTGACCAAGCACACTCAGGCTTTCTTGCATTAATACACCTCCAAGACCAATATCAGAAGCATCGACGCACAAAATAAAAAGTTGAGTGTAGTCAGGATATGCCAAAACCGGAGGAGTCGTTAAAAGCTTTTTGAGATCCACAAACGCCCGCTCACAATCTAAAGACCAGATGAAAGATGATGTTGACGACTTCAGCAATGCTCGCAACGGTGCAGTGCGATCAGAAAGATGATCTATAAAACGACCGAGATACTGCACCTTGCCTAGGAAGCGCTGCACATCATTCACACACTTCGGAGTAGGGAACTTTAGAACAGCTACAAGTTTGTTAGGATCAACTTGTAAACCTTCACGAAAAATACAGTACCCAAGATAAGTTGTGTCTTTGGAGCCAAACACGCACTTCGACCGCTTCAGCTTTAAACCAACATTGCGTAGCCGATCCAACACTTTACACACATCATGAATGTGCTCCTCCCATGTCCCCTTCGAGTGAATCAAAACATCATCAATGAAGTCAGCAGTCACCTCTGGCATATCACAAAGAACCTCGTCCATCATCCGCTGGAAAGTCGCTGGAGCATTATTCAAACCAAACAGCATCACCAAGAACTCGTACAAACCAAACGGTGTACGAAAAGCAGTCTTAGGAATATCTTCTTCGGCCATCGGTATTTGCCAGTACCCAGAAGCAAGATCTAACTTGGTGAACTAACGACTTCGCCCCAGATGATCCAAGAGATCAGCAGTGTGAGGAAGAGGGTACACATCCGGGATCGTCACTTCATTTAACGGACGATAGTCGATGCAAAAACGAATACTCCCATTAGGCTTCGTCACCAGATGAGGTTCACATGCCCAAGGACTTCGCGACTTCCGAATAACACCCTTCTCCAACATCTCCTTGACGTTTGCACGTAAAATCTTGATCTCCTTGGGTGACCGACGATGAACAGGAACCTTGATTGAACGAGCATCCCCAGTTGGAATGGGATGACGTGTGGCAATCTTGGCCCCAGACGATAGGTCAAATTCAAAGATATCAGAATACTCCTTCATCAGTCGGTCAACAGCTTCAACACAAAGATCGTCAGAGGGATCGGAAAAGGGAAGAGCAGAACAAGATAGAAACACAGGAGGAAATAGTGGGGGAACAAAAGTAATGGAAGCAGAGGTAAAAGTAAAGGGACGAAAAGGTACAGAAGTGAGAGGAATGGATGAAACATAAGGAAGTATGAGACAAGGGGGAGAAGCCTCAAAGTCACACTTGGCATGATTGCGCTGCAACAAATCCATACCAAGAATGAGGTCAAAAGCTTGACTCGGCATCACCCGCAACGACTGCAGCTCAAGCTCAAGATCGTCCACACACACAATCAAGTCTGCCTCATCTCGTGCACATGCATGTGTACAGCCGTTGCCATAAAAAGAATGAAAACTGGGTCCGCCGCACAACGCAAGTGTAGATGACAACGTGTGGCAACAGGTCGAGCAATAAAAGATAAACTCAAACCTGTATCAACCAACACGGAGAGAATAATAGGAGACCTCTTGTTATAAAAACGAGCTTGGAAAGTAAATACGGGATGAACCGGTGCCGAGTGAACCCCTTGATGATACTCCCGAAAGAAAAATGAAAAGGTCACTAACTTATTCGCGCAAGGTCCCTCCATTACTCATGTGACTCCTCGTTTCCCGGATGCACCACAGTGTCCAAACCTTCCACTGCAGCAGCACCAACGGGACGTTGATGACACCAAAGTCTCCACCTAGGAAATGGAGGTCGCCAATCTGGAAAACGCCGACAACACCGATAAGTATGACTAACTTCATCACACGCCCAGTAACAAACATCACGGCCACGACCACGTCCTCGCCCTTGTCCTTGGACTCGAGTAGTAACAGCATCAACCTCTATTGGAACAAGACCATCACTCATAGGAAGTGGAGCTGAAGGACATGCAGTGAGAAGTGGAAGAAGCGACGTCTCATAACGTTGTGCCAAGCGAAGAGCATCGTCAAGGGTAGCAGAAGCAAGTGCATGCATAAGTCCAACAAGATCTTGACGAAGTGCTGGCCACAACATTCCTAACTTGATCCGCTTTGACATATTGGGCTCCGCACGAAGCAAAAGATTTCAAAAACGAACGTCAAATTGCATCACTGACTCAGATGGCCCTTGGCGAAGACGATGCAATTGTTGGATCCGAAGGCGCGTTTGAAGACGTCCAGAAGAACACTCTAATCCCCACGAGCGGCCACGCTCAATCCATTGTACCACTGCAACACCGTCCCTTGGAGACACGTGGGAAACTCACGCAAACGTCGAGCATCATCCCAAGAATGATATGTGGCAATCACTGTGAAGTGATCGAACCAATGGTATACATCATCCTCAGGATTCCCACAAAAGAACTCCGGCCGAACGCAAGGATTGGCACCAAGAGCAGGAGGAGTTGAACCACATGCCGTGAATGCCACCATCAATTGAGTTTGGTTGTTCAATTGCAAGCACATAGCATCAAGCAATTGAACCAACTACTGCTCTAGAGTCAAGGGAGGAGATTGTTGATCTGCCATGAAGATGAACGAAAAAGAAAAAGCAAAAGAAGAGAAATGACAAAAAGCTAGAAAGAAATGGTAGATCTAAACAATCCAAAAAGCTAGATCTAAAGCAAAATCCTGAAAGGGAAGAACAAAAGAAAGGAAATGGAAAAAGCTAAATCTAGACGATGCAAAAACTAGATCTAAACTAAAATCCCAAATCCAATCACTCTTCAGGGACAATCAAAGGTGCCCCTCACCTCCACCAATGTGAGTGCATGGAATATGGAAAAGGGAATATAGAAATGTGCATATCAATTAACCCAAAAACCCTAGCTTATATACAAGAGTGAGTGGTCTGGATTGAAACCAATCTGACGGCTACCAAAATCCCACTACGCTAATATTAGTATACGGCATCGTAGCCATACACCTGGCCCTCACAAAGCCTAAATTTTTATAAAAGTTTTTGTTGCAAAATGCTTTTTCTTATTTAAAATAACCATCTTTCACTAAAAGTTACATTTGAATGTTAATCTATAAAGGGGCATATTTGCAAGTAGATATATGGCAAACTTTCTTTTGGTTGATAATGATCTAACCAGATGACTGAGCAGAAAAGCAAATCACTATGCCAGGAGCTTGAAACAGCTATCTGCTCTTGTCACACCCTCCCTCAAGCCCATCAAATTCATGTGAAACTATCCTTAATAGACTTGAATGACACTTCCTCATTGGTCTTTCTCTCCAATATTTCCATCCATGGTCATCTCCATGAAGCGGAACATCTCTTTTTCAAAATCCCGCAAACCAACCTTGTTGTTTGGAACGCAATGATAGCTGCTTACATCACAAACAACGCTCTTCTCAAGGCACAGTCACTTTATGAATCAATGCCAGAATGGAATCTCATTTCTTCTACCACAATTCTTACTGCACTTGCGTGTTCTGGGGATTTGGAGAAAGCGAAGGCCGTTTTTGATTCGATGGAGGAACGCGATCTCATCGCCTGGAACACAATACTTGCTGCCTATACACACAGTGACAATATGGACGAACTCACTGCTATCCCCCAGCAGATGCCATAACTTGATATTGTCTCGTGGAACACAATTCTGTCAGCATACGCACGATCTGGGGATTCTCACACCACAGAACAAATCTTCCATCGCATGACTGAAGCTGATCTTGTCTCCAGCACCACAATGCTTAAATTTTATGCAGAGAGCCTCGAGACAGATCAAGCCCAACAAGTCTCTGATGGACTGCCACATTGCAATGACATCTCCTGGACAGTGATGATCAAAGCATATAGGGCTGCAAGGACCTTAACCCATGCTTTGATCTCTTTAACAAAGCCAACAGCAGTGATGTGGGAAGCTATGCTATGCGTATATACCAAGGCCGGGATTGCTAAAAAAAAAATTTATTCCATGCCCGCTACAACCCTCATGCCAGCATATGTTCAATAAGACCATCACTTGAAGCGTCATGATTCACGGGTATGCCATGAAGGTCGCGCGAGTGATGCTTGGCGCCTTTGCGAGTGATGCTTGGCGCCTTTGCGAGCAATGGGCTCTTGGACGAGGCAAAAGGCTTCTTCGATTCCGAGCACGGAATTTCGCATTTGTTGAAAATACAGGGGCGTTGTGAGAATCGGGCTCGCGACCTCTCGCACCCAAAACGAGAATCATACCCATTAAGGACTAACGCCCCTTAGATATTTCAGTCATCGCTCCAGGCACGGCCCAGGACAAAATCAATCTGTGGATGTCACGGTTATAGAATCGCCAGCCAATATTGGTGAAGCAATGCACCAGGAATTTAAGAAGCGAAACCAATGTCGATCGGGAGGAATAACACGCTACTTTTAATTGTTCTCCATTTTGATGTACTCTAAAACTTTTAATCACAGGAGTGATTCTTACAGTCAATGGTGGACGCTCTCCACACGGATTGGAGAGAAGTAACTGTTGCACTTGTTCCCAGAGACATGGGAGAGGATCTCTTGAATCATGTTGTTTGTTTTGTTTGTGCAATCCTTGGCATGGATTTCCTTGGACATGTCCCGGCTCATGTTCGCGCTCCTCCCATCAAACATATACTTGAACAGCGTGCACAAGCTTCCACCTTCCTTAATCTGGACTCCATACCAGATCTTGTCTCCAGCACATCTAGTCGAGTGGCACAAATCCTCGAGGCGCCTCATCATGTGGCATCTCGTCCCGCCAATCACCACCAAGAGCTGGGCGTTCTTTGGGGCACAATCGTCACGGTCTCTGCTGCAGAGCTCTTGGGTGAGGAGGCTGTGAAGCTCTTGAGCTCTAGCACAGTGGAGGAAGTCCGGTGCCAGTAGCTTGGATGCCGATCGTGGCCAAAAGTCATGAAAATCACTGTGGGAAGTGATAACTAACCCATCAATCTTGTATACTACCTTGCTGCTCGGACTTTTCTTGGGGACCATGGGAGGCTCCTCCTGGAGCTCACGCCTTCTCTTTGGAGCACTAATCTTGGTATCAACTTGTCCTTCCTTGTTTCGCTGCCTCTTCTTTCCCTTCTTCATCGCCGCCACAGCGCTAGCCTTCTTGTCCACGCTCTCGATCACTGCTATTAAACCCTGATTGTGTGAATCCTAAAGGGCCCTTTTATATGGTAACATAAAATGCAATCAAATCAAAATCTAGTACGGACCGCGAATATTTTATTGATCGTTTATAAGACATGGGTTCCGTTTAATATAAAGAATCAAATGAGTCCTAGTTCTTCCACTTCCCGACCTCGATCTTTCCGTTCCAAGCTTGACCGCGCCCACTCCAGCGATTGCGAGGTGAGGAGATTCCTTGCGTCGCTCAAGGAATGCTCGCGATCCCGGGATCTGGATTGGGGTAAGCAAATCCACGCCGAGGCGGAGTGCTGCGGCCTCGATTCCAATGCGTTCGTGGCGAGCAGCCTGGTGAATCTCTATGGCAAGTGCGGCTGCATGGACGAGGCGCGCAGGGCTTTCGACCGGATGAATTGCCCCGACCTCGTCGCGTGGAATTCTCTCATTCTGGGCTATGCCGTGAATGGGCATGGCGGGGTTGCGCTCCAGCTCTTCCTGGACATGGAATCGCGGGGCTTGAAAGGGAATTCTGTCACGTTTATTGGATTGCTCAAGGCCTGCGCGAGCCTCGCAGAGAAGGAGAATGGGAAGGTTTTAGAAGATCTAGAGCTCGTCGTGAAGTTTTCTTCTCTTGAGAGAGGAATGGCTCTTCACTCCCTTGCCACTGCAAGGGGAATCGACACAAACGCTTTGGTAGCTAGCAGCCTGGTGGAAATGTATGCTCGGTGTGGAAGCGTGGTGGATGCGTGGAAGGTTTTTCATGGAGCTCCAAAGCGTGACGTAGTTCTATGGACTTCTTTGATGCAGGGTTTTGTAGAGAATGGGCAGAGCGAGGTGGTGCTTGAGCTCTTCGTGGAAATGCAACGAGAAAGCAGTGGAGCAAATGCCAGAACCTTTGTTGCGGTGTTCCAGGCCATCACTTCTTTAGCAAAGAGGGAACGAGGAGAAGAAACTATCCATGGAAGGATACTCAAGCTGGAGTCTCTGGAAAGAGGTATGGCTTTTCACGCGCAAGCCTTGCGAATTGCTAACCATCGCTTGGATATCTTTCTTCACAGCTGCTTGATCCAAATGTACGCGGCTTGTGGCAGCATGGGCGATGCTCTTGGAGTGTTTAGCACCATTTTCCAGCCAAATCAAGTCTGCTGGACGGCATTGATGCTCGGGTACGTTGAAAACAGCCAGGCCGAAACAGCGCTACATTTTTTCTTGCTAATGCAGCTCGAGGGATGTTCTCCAGACGTGTGGACGCTCGTTTGCGTGCTCAAAGCTTGTGGAAGCTCAGTAGCCTTGAGGCTTGGCCGGATACTTCACGAAGAGATCACGAGCTTGGGGTTCCAGTTCCAGGGAGCCGTGATCTCTTCGTTGGTAGATTTCTACAGCAGATGTGGGAGCATGGACGAAGCGGAGCTGGTTTTCAACTCGGTCTCGAGGAAGGATGCTGTGAGTTGGAGCTCACTTATCGCGGGCTACAGCCGCCAGGGAGACAACGATCGAGTGATCCAGCTCTTTGAGAAGATGTGTGACGAGGGTGTCAAGCCGGACGGTGTAACTTATGTCTCGGTGCTCGCGACTTGCAGCCGGGCTGGGATGATCGAGCAAGGCAAGAAATTTTTCCAGGAGATGACGTCTAGGTGTGGATTAGATCCGGGCATTGAGCACTACCACTGCATGATCGACATGCTCGGACGAGCAAAGCAGCTCGAGGAAGCTCTGGAGATGGTGGAAGCTATGCCGTTCGAAGCCACAATGGTCACTTGGACGAGTTTGCTGGCTGCTTGCTCGAAGTGGAAGAATGGGAGAGTGGAGAAGATTGCTTGTGACAACATCGTCTCTCTCCTGCGGCAGATTTCTCCGTAGCTCATTACACGGGCTTTTCAAAAGAGATCACGTCGATCGATCACGTCAATGATAGCTTATAGTCAGCGCGATTCGATTGATTCCTTTCTTACTTTAGTGTCATCTTCAAGATGAATGGCAATCGCCTCTGCAAAGGAAGACAATTCCAAAAGCTGTGGGCAAACGGATGATCCCGACATCTCGCGTTACAAAAAATAGAAAATCTATATGCGAGAAGAACTGCTAAAATGCAATTGTGCATTATATCTTTAGCTTAATTTTTATTTGATGGCTTAGTTGAAATATTTTTCTTGAAAAATTTTATAAAATTAAAACTCTTCAAGCCTAAATTTTTATAAAAAATTTTGTTGCAAAATGCTTTTTCTTATTTAAAAACACCATCCTTCACTAAAAATTGCATATGAATGTTAAATTGCATATGCATATTTGCAAGTAGATGACTGAGCAGAAAAGCAAATTACTATGCCAGGAGCTTGAAACAGCTATCCGCTCTTGTCACACCCTCCCTCAAGCCCATCAAATTCATGCGAAACTATCCTTAATAGACTTGAATGACACTTCCTCATTGGTCTTTCTTTCCAATATTTCCATCCAGATGTTTGGACGATGCGGCAGCATCAGTCATGCTTACCAAATCTTTTGCAGAATTGTCACCAAAGACTGCTTCTCCTGGGTGATGATGTTGCAAGCATTTGCCACAAATGGTCATCTCCATGAAGCGGAACATCTCTTTTTCAAAATCCCGCAAACCAACCTCGTTGTTTGGAACGCAATGATAGCTGCTTACATCACAAACAACGCTCTTCTCAAGGCACAGTCACTTTATGAATCAATGCCAGAATGGAATCTCATTTCATCTACCACAATTCTTACTGCACTTGCTTGTTCTGGGGATTTGGAGAAAGCGAAGGTAGTTTTTGATTCGATGGAGGAACGTGATCTCATCGCCTGGAACGCAATGCTCGCTGCCTATACACACAGTGACAATATGGACGAACTCACCGCTGTCGCCCAGCAGATGCGAGAACTTGATATTGTCTCGTGGAACACAATTCTGTCAGCATACGCCCGATCTGGGGATTCTCACACCACAGAACAAATCTTCCATCGCATGACTGAAGTTGATCTTGTCTCCTGCACCACAATGCTCAAATCTTATGCGGAGAGCGGCCAAATAGGTCAAGCCCAACATGTCTTTGATGGATTGCCACACCGCGATGCCACCTCTTGGACAGTGATGATCGAAGCATATAGCGCTGTAGGAAGCTTAACCGAAGCTGTTGATCTCTTTAACAAAGCCAACAGCAAGGATATAGTGACGTGGAACGCCATGCTTTCATTATATGCCCAGTCTGGGCATCTGGAACAGTCAAAGCACTTTTTTGATTCCATGCCTCTACAAGATGCCGCTACGTGGAATACCCTCTTGGCAGCATATGCTCAACGCGGGCACTTGATATATGCTCAAGAGCTGTTCGATAAGATGCCTTGCGCAGATTCCATCACTTGGAGCGTCATGATACACGGGTATGCCATGAACGGGCAAATGGCGGAGGCAAAGAGCTTGTTTAGCACTTCTCTGATTCGATTCCAGGTCGCGCGAGTGATGCTTGGCGCCTATGCGAGCAATGGGCTCTTGGACGAGGCAAAGGGCTTCTTCGATTCCATGCCGGAGAGAGATGGAGAGACGAGCGCGGCCATGGCGGCGGCCATGGCACAGGGCGGTCGATTCAACGACGCGACGGCGTTCTTCCACGAGGCTAAGATTGAAGGATTCAAGCCCGGTGCTATTTCTTTCGCGTGTGCCATCGTGGGCTGTAGCTACAGGGGCGACTTGGAAGCTGGGATCCAGTGCTTCAATTCGATGATCGCAGATTTCGGGATCCGGCCCAACAAGCAGCACTACTGCTGTGTGATCGATTTGCTGGGTCGCGCTGGTCATCTGGAAGCCGCGGAGGAGCTCATCGCCAACATGCCCTTCGTTCCCGATCAGTCCGACTGGAAATGCCTGCTCGCGGCGTGCCGATTCCACGGCGGCGGTGGCGATGCCCGAGAGACCGCGGCTCTCTCCGCCGCTCGGGAGGATCCACACGACCCAGCGCCGTATGTATTGCTCGCCAATCCATAGTACTTTCAAAGAGATAGAAGAAGAGCGAATATACTTGTTTGGTGGCAAATATTTCTTTCAGCCCTAATAAAAGGAATAGACAGGATATTCCAAACTGTTAGCCTGGAGGCGAGAAAATAGGGAGGGTTAAACGCAAAGGGAAAGGGGGTGCTAGCATCGCCATGGATCAGGGCAGCGGCGGCGGCGAGGCGAGCGACGAGAAGCTGGCTCACTTCCAGAGCTTGACGGGCATGGAGGACATGGCCGTGTGCACGCGCATTCTAGAGCGCCATGGCTGGGATCTGGACTCGGCGGTCACGGCGGCGGTGTCGGACGATTCGCACAGCCATGCCCGGGAGTATTCTCGCCAAAATCTCCAGCCGCAGCGCCTCAGTCCCAGGTACTCGCCCTCTCTGCCCCATCGCAACAGTGGCACAGCTCCACCGCTAGGGCTCGCGCAATTGGCCACGACGAGCGGCGACGAGGACATGCTCGTGGATCACCAGCCCCGCCCGGGGCCGATTCCCCCTAGCAACGACGCCACCGCCACTAACAGCGGGAATCTGGTGTGGAAGATCGTCACGCTCCCCTTCTCGATCGTTCGTGGGGGGCTTTTCATGGTTTCCGGCGCCATGGGGCTTGGTGTTTGGGTGGCTGGATCGCTCCTTTCGTACTCTCTAGGGGCTCTTGGCATTGGCAACCAGCAAGGTGGTGGTGGTAGATTAACGGAGGCGAGAGATCGTTTCCTTCCAGTTCCTACTGCCGGAGCTGTCCAGGCAATCCAGTTCATCCGGAGCTTTGAGCAAGAGTATGGGAGCGTCCGCCCGGACTTCCAGGCTCTCAGCTTCATGGAGGCGCTGCGGCGGTCGACGGAGGGGTTTAAGTTCCTCTTCGTCTACTTGCACTCGCCGGAGCACGTCGACACGCCCGCGTTTTGCCAGGCTACGCTCTGCTCGGAGCCGGTCAGCCAGTTCTTGAGCCAGAACTTCGTCGTGTGGGGGGCGGACGTGAGGAACACCGAGGGGTTCCAGATGTTTAACAGCTTGAAGGCGTCGACGTTTCCCTTCTGCGCGGTCGTCATGGCTTCTTCCAACCAACGGATAGCTCTCTTGCAACAGGTTCTTCTCTCCTGTTTGTTTTCGCTTTTGTGGTGGATTTTTCATGGTTTTCTTTGCTTTCGTTTCCTTTCTTGCAGGTGGAAGGATTCAAATCTCCAGAGACATTGCTCTCGCTGCTGCAAAGAGTTTTGGAGGAGCAAGGTGCCGCTTTGGTGGCGATGCGTGTCGAGGACGAGGAGAGAAGGCGCAACAGGCAATTGCGCGAGGAGCAAGACGCAGCATATCAGGCCGCCTTGCTAGCAGACCAGGTGATCCTCGTTTCGCGCTCGTCCATTTCTTAAAAGCGCTGCTTTCATTCGCAGGAACGGGAGAGGAAAAGAGTGGAAGAAGCCGAGAGGGTGGCCAGGGAGGCCGCCGAGTCGGAGAGGCAAATGCGAGAGAAGGAGCTTGCGGCGCAAAGAGCTGCGCAGGTGGCCGCCGAGAAGCAAGCGGCCATGGACAAGCTCCGAAAGGAGAAGGCCCTGGCCCTGGGAGCCGAGCCGGAGAGAGGCCCACAAGTCACACAGGTTAGTCTTGCCCTCCCATAGCTTGTTTGTTTCAATCACCTTCATCTCTTCGCTTTCTTCGTAGCTTGTTTCGATCATCCCTTTGCTTCCTTCCTTCTAGCTTGTTTCAACCACCCTTTGCTTCTTTCGTGGAAATGTTTTGACATGTTGGTCCTTGGTGTTGTTGGTTTGATAGGTGCTAGTTCGGTTTCCAAATGGTGAACGCAAAGAGCGAAGGTTTAGCTGCACGTCCGCCGTGCAGTGTGTGTACGATTTCGTGGACTCTCTGGGCAGCCTTGGAGATGCTCGCTACAGTCTCGTGTCCAATTTTCCCAGAAAGGTGTACGGCGCGGACAAGCTCCACATGTCCTTGGCCGACGCAGGGCTCCACCCGCACGCCAGCCTTTTTGTCCAGGTGGACACTCCATAGCTTTTCTTGTGTGTAGGAGAGGAAGAGAGAGAGGAAGAGAGAGAGAGAGCGGGAGCTACTCTTATCATATTAATAACACTTTTGTACTTTCTGGGGATGGAGAAATGGTCAACTTGTACAAATTTTAATTAATACTACCACTGTAAAGTTGACAAAGAAGATTCCTTTAAATTCTAAATTTTAACTGATTTTTTAAAAAAAATTAAAAGAAAATTACTATAGTATTGTTTTTGGTTTTGAAGTCTTTTGCGCGGTCAAGCACGAGATTGTGCAGTGGAAGACTGGTGTTGACGTGAGAAGTTTCCAAGGGCAAAGCGTAAATCGACCGGCAAAGTTGCCACTTCGGTTGGGCTACTCTAGAGCTGTGCTACAAAGCACTTCTTGTCGCAATGCTCGATCAATGGAGAGCTTCCAGCGCGCCATCGATGCGCTCGACGCCCTTCTCACCGCGCCTGGATCTCTTTCGCCGCTCGAGTCCCATCTCCAGATCACTTCACAGCATCTCAGGGTATAAAACGCAGTTTTTCGTGAGTGCTTTCAAGCAAACCATAGAACTTTTGCTGTGTGCTAGCATTTGGATTTGGAAGAACCACTGTCCGAGCTCAGTGTCATTCATGTGGCCGGGACCAAAGGCAAAGTAGAATGGATCATAAATTCCTAGTTTTTCTTTCCAACGCTCTCGCTGTGAATTTAGGGGTCGACATGCGCTTTCGTGGAGGAGATACTGAGAGCTTCCGGGTTCCGGACGGGACTTTTCACTTCACCGCATCTACTGGACGTTAGAGAACGATTTCGTTTCGATGGGTACTGCATCGTTTTGAATTTGTTCCGACTTGTTTCTAAGTAGCGCTTATGCCAGGCAACCAGTCTCGCAGGAGCTCTTTGCCAAGTACTTTTGGTGGTGCTGGGAACGTCTACAGGTCTGGATTAAGCTACAGTTCACTTCTAAAACTGCAATTATCAGGCTCTCCCAGGAGATAGTTTCCACAGTGGAGTTTCGATAGCGCGGGTTTCAAGGTTTCTCACTGTTCTAGCATTCAAGATGTTTATCTCCGAGAAAGTATGGTTGTTGTCGGTTTCTTCTTCTTCTTCTTCTTCTGCTCTAGTCATGGGCTTATTATTTCTTGTATTTTGTAGGTGGATGTTGCAATTCTAGAAGTTGGTCTTGGTGGTCGATACGACACCACCAACGTCGTAATACCTTCGCCTTTCATTCTTGGGAAAGAACAGTGTCTAACGAATTCTTGTGTTTTTTATTCATAGGTGAAATCCCCGGTTGTCTGCGGAGTAACTTCTCTTGGTTACGATCATATGGAAGTCCTGGGTAGGCTTTTCTAACACAAAAGTTTTTGATATTTAACACACTGGTGCAGGAAGTACTCTTGGAGAAATCGCTTCCGAAAAGGCTGGAATTTTCAAGGTACTTCAAAAAGTTTGTGAAGTTTCTAAATTCCACTGTAGGCAGGTGTTCCAGCCATAACCGTGCCACAGGCGAGCGAAGCTTTAGATTCTTTGCAAAAACGAGCAAAGGAACTCAATGTAATGCCACTTTTTGTTCTTCCGATATTCTCTAATGTTGCTGGACAGATTTGCTTGGAAGTGGCAGCCCCTTTGACAGCGTATGGCCTTGGAGACTTAGAACTGGGGCTCAAAGGCGAGCATCAGCGCGTAAACGCTGCACTCGCCGTAGCTCTTTGCAAACGCTGGGCCGGGAGTTCCGGACACAACGAGCACAAACTTCTCGTAGAAAATGTCCATCGAGACTCTTCCGTTCTTTAAAGGCAAACTTACAGTTTCTGTTTTTCTAAATCGCAGGCTATCGAGCATGCTCGTCTGCCTGATTCTTACATCACTGGCCTCGTCCAAGCTCGCTGGGAAGGAAGAGCACAAGTCATCCATGACAAGCTTTGCAGCAACCTTAGCTTTTACATCGATGGAGCTCACAGCCCCGAGAGCATGGAAGTTTGCGGCAAATGGTTCTCTTCAGCGTCCAAAGCTGATGCTTCTCCGTGTGGAGATCAGTGCAAGGTTTGTGAGAAACTCTCTCATTTTGACGATCTCTCGTATAATGCGCTCTTCGCTCGCTACCGCACAGATCCTTCTTTTCAACTGCATGCCCAAGCGTGATCCACAGCTTCTCTTGCCACGCCTGAAGGAAGCCTGTGCTCGGGAGGAATCACCAATTCAGCTGGCTCTCTTTGTGCCACCATACTCGAGCAGCTTCTCGGTGAAGCACATTTGCACCGGGAGAGCTGACACTTCCTGGCAGGAGATCTTGTGGCAGCACTGGGAAGCACTGGAAGCAAGCAAAGATGATCACTGCTTCATCAACTCCAGCGAAAGCTCCAGCATCGTCCAACAGCTGAAAGACGACGAAGGCTTTTCTCGAGACACGAGTTTGATGATTGGATCCTCCAGCGCAGTATTGCCTTCGCTGCCATCATCGATACAATGGCTACAGCGTATTGCAAAAGGCTATCCTCAGCTACACTTGCAGGTACTCCAACGTTTTAGTCTAATTGTTCCTCTTTCTTTTTTCCCTTTCATTCCATAGCATGTAATCTTCCAGGTTCTTGTCACTGGCTCTTTGCACTTGGTCGGAGATGTCTTAAAACTTATCAAGTATACTTGATAAGCTATGCATACTTGTACAGGTTTGCTTAAGCAAACCAATTAGTTTGCTTAATGTAATCATGTCAATAACCACGTGATTTTTATTGGCTACCTACATTTCTCGCCATCATCCAAATGTATGGCCATAACCAAGATAGCAACGACTAGACGTTCAACCTGGATGTAGATTAAGAATTCCCAACCAGCGGAGCTGACAAGTCTGCTTCTTAGTTTCTGTGATATGACCAGCTATGGCCCATCCTATATTCTCGATTACTCTGGTCCAGATCGTGGCACCACCAAGTACTTTCAGTATGAGTTCCATGAGCAGGACTCCAAAGCTATAGATTGTTAAAAAAGCTTGTATTGTGATAAGAAAAAAACTGAGGTTCATAGGTGTTTCAACCTAATGCAATGAGAGAGTTCCTTTTGAAATTTGATTTAGAGCCTCTAATTGTCTTTTCCCAAAGTGTTCTAAGAGAAAGTTTTCCTTTGTAAAAGATGTTAAAAAGCTTGTACTATGATATGATAAAAACAGATGTTCACAAGAGTTTTGATTTTATGCAATGAGAGAGTTCCACTGGAAATTTGATTGAGAGCATCCAATCCAAAGTGTTCTAGAGAAAATTGCCTTTGTAAAAGATTCAAATTGAAGCTTTGTTCTTTTTGTCTTGAGAATGTATGTCATGACATGGGAAGTCTGGTAGAAAATTTTTTCGATGACCTGGTATTCAGTGGGATCTTGATAGATACACTTTGTCACAAGATCTTCAAAGCATTTTGATGAGGGTGCTTCAGCTTCTCAGTTGCAACAGGTTGAGAGATTAACCGGCTGTGGTTCACAGGAGTTTTGATTTTATTAGATTGCCAATTTTTACTCCAATCCATTATCCTGCAAGAATGTCTTCACCTGGACCATCCTCATCATTGCTCACACCCACAACAGCCTCTTCTTAACCCCATTTATGTGTCTGACGTGTGAGCAAACATTGATGCTTTCTTTTAGATGACATAGATATTGTATGATAAAGGTTAGTGATATGAACATTCAGGTAGGCAATAAAATCAAAACTCTTGTGAACCTTAGTTTTCTTTTTATCACAGTACAAGCTTTTTTAACAAGAGGCATCTATAGTTTTGGAGTCCTACTCATGGAACTCATACTCAAAGTATTTGGTGGTGCCACGATCACAGCATGATAATGATAAAGTAGAAAAGGTTAGCGAAGAAAATAAACAATGCTCATGATGCTGGTAGAGGATCAACTCCATCACTTATTTGAACTTTAGCAGCTAGTAAGGGATTTTAAACCTTTTGGGTTCAAGGGATAGAGGGGTTCATAGGAGTTTGATTTTATGAATGTTTGTATCGATAGCCTTTATCAATGTTAGCCTTTATCCATCAAAGTTTATTTTAATTTTTAATCTAATGATAATATGATGCTATGCTATTGGAAATTTAATTTTTTTTGGAAAAAAAACATAAAAGGAAAACATTAAAGAGGTTAGAACAATATAGATACTTGTGGCCAATTTCACAAATGAAACTTCCTTAAAGTAGCTTTTAAAGAATGTATTAGTCAAATAAGCCCTTGGACAGGCCAAGATAAAATGAGTCAATGTGGAGTTTGATAGTATATTGCAAGCATGCAAGTGAGGAATGGCAACAACTCAAACTCATGCTTACTAGCAATAATCTCTGAAAAAGGTGGTAGAATATAAGTAGGATCTGAAATAAATGTAATATGGTTCTAATAAAGAAACATGAAACACCAAATAAAAGCCCATGGTAGAGAAAGATTAAGCTAATAAGTCATCTCAAAGGTTGTCTTAAATGTGATTATAAGTATTAAAAGTTACATATCAATTAATTCTTTTAGATATTCTATTATTGTCACATTGTTGGTATTGCTAGTTCCTTATGTTAGTCCTTTTTGTTTTTTGTTGAACTGTTACGAAACTAAGTTTAAGTAGAATAGGAATTGAAAGAATAGAAAGTGTCAAATATATTTAGTCTTGTTAGTTCTCTTTTGCTTTTTCATGTATTGGCTTGGCAAAAAGCTTTGTATATGGAGTATTAATCCCTTAAAATTGTTATATGATAACTTACTATATTTTCTATCTGTAACTTTGATCTTAAAGCACCTTTAAATTGATATTTATTCATTTATTTGTGATTGTAATTTGAGGAAAAGCTTTAAGGATAATTTTTTTTATCACTACATTATTTATTTTATTAGTTTTGTTAGGAGTTTGTCATTGAGAGAAGAAAGGACGACTAAAGCAATGAAGAAAAAAGGATAGGATTTATAATTAACACTTTGAGTACACTGAAATCCCTAAGTTTATAGGGGCTTTTAATTTTATTCAAGCTAATAAAGAAACCTATTAATCTCAAATTGTATTAGACACTTAAGGTTTGATTCTTACTGTGGCTAGTAATGGTGAATATACTCTTAATAAATATAAAGAAATGATAAATATATAACATTATGGCCCCCCTTTTTTATATAGAAATTTGCAACCATCTTAGAAGTATGAACAAGATAATAAACAAATGCTCAACTATTATCTCTATGAGAATATCCAAGCCAATTAACCAAATAATAAAGTTTGTGATACTAGTACTTTGAGTCAAGAATGACAACAACCTCAAACTCATGCTTGCCAATAATAATATCTAGAGAAGGTGCTAAAGACTAGAGAGAGATGTATTGAAAAATGCTAAAAATTATTATAAATAAACTTAGTATAAGTAAGGAGAAGATATTGCTCAAGAGTTTGAATAGTATGCTTTGTTTACTTATCAGTCTAAGGATGGTAAAAAATAAATGATTTACTTTTGACATAGATAAAGGAAAGAAATTTGTCCTAAAAGGTCAAAACAAATTAATGCCTTTAATCATTAATAATATTATCTAACAATACATGAAAGCTTAAAATCTTCTTATCAACAAATTTAGTTAAATTTTCTCTATCTTGACATGGTAACAAATGTGTCATTTTAGAAAATTGATGGACTATAACAAAAACATTATTAACAAAGACACTTGAGATTGGTAATAAATCTATAAAATTAAATTTCTAATGCAATTAAGTAAGAGGAGTTGAAAAAGACCATATGGAAGATGTCAAGGCATCTTAATTTATCGATAATTATCACAAATATATACAAATTTTTATTTATATATATGCATATAGGGGCCACCAAAATTCTTGTTGAATTAGTTTAAGTGCTATGCTGTTAGAGTGTTATAGCATACTTAAATCACACACAATTTCATTATGCAATCAGATAAATATAATTGAGTATATTAATAAAGGTCTATCCCAAAATAAAAAAACTTGATAATCACTATGTTAGGCTGAAGAAACACTAAGAAAAAAACTTGCCAAGATTCATAAGCAAATGAATTAGTAGTTTAAATTACTTAAATTTATAATTTAAGGGAGTGATCAAGAGGAACAAAATATTATGTAAGGGAATTGATTTTAAATTAACAGGATTTAATGAAAGTTTGGTGTTAAAAGTCAAATACAAAGTTTGAAGATGAGGGTGTAATATAACTATATCGAGTAAAAGTATCAACTTTTCTATTTACTTTTTCTAGGTGATGTATAATTATAAATTAAAAATAGGATAATGATTGCGATTATCGAGTTTGATACTAAGGACACATACCAAGGCAATATTAAAGGTTTTTGCAATTATTATATATAGTAGTCATGTGCAGAAATGATACCAAGCTTCAAAAGGGTTTATAATTGCAATTAATTGTTTTGTTGAAGATATTATAATTGAATTGTGTAATTATACACTTTTGAAAGTGGAAACAATAAGGTGAATTTTGCTATTATGTCCCTTTGTGACAATACAATGCCCAAAATAGAATCTAAAATATTTATCTCAACAAAATATAATTTCATATTGTTTAGATGGATAAGAACTAAAATGGAAGGAAATGTAAGCTTTATAAGATAGTAAAACGTTTGGCCAATAAAAAGCCATATAAAAAAAGCATTTTTTATAGTGAGTCTCCTCATCAAATGAAAATGAATTTAGAAAAGTTTTGAATGAAGTGTTAATAAAAGTTTGCAAAACTAAGAAAATATTAAATATCATGAATAAAGTTTAGGTGTTGTTACTCAAGAATTCTTGGAAGGATCCATAATGATGACATAAAAAGAAATAATGTAATTTAAAATCTTTATTGAATCTTGATTAAAATATAAAAAAATGATCTTAGTGGAATATTAATATGAAAAGGCTTGGAAATTTAAAGTTAAGATGTGAAAACAATGAATCATCCTTAATTAAATTTAATATTTTTTATTTTTCAAAATATAGATGTTGCCTCCACTATACAACCCTAAGGGCAAATGCAAAAACAAAAACATTGCTCCAAGAAGTGGTTTGCATCACTATAAATTGTTCTCAATTTAACATTGTCATTCGGCATTGAAAAGACATTATTGATATATGGCTCCAATCTCCATTAAAAATATACTTTATTCATATGCTAGTTACTGTAAGATTTAAGTCATTAGACAAAGGAATAAAGATTTATTTATGATGTTCCAATTGACATTATTGCAATTAATTGTTACAATGAACAATAAGATTAATAATAGTTGTGAGAGATGTTAAATCTACATAAAAAAGCATAAGATCTTTGACATTTTTACAAAAGTAAAGATGGAAATATTTTTAAAGAGTTGCATTATCCCATGAAAAATTAGTGGCAAACATCTAGAAGTCTAATATATAGATGGATGTAAATTTGAGCCTTGGTGTAAAAGAGTGGTCCTATTTGCAAATGATTTTAAAATAGTTTGTTCATAATTGCCACAAATGTTGCAAGAGCATTAGTGAGTCCAAAGGGCATGACTAAATGAATGATACACTCATCTACACTAAAACTGAAGAAGAACACGTCCACTTGCTATATAATGTGCTTGATCTGCTCAAGAAAAATGAGTTTTATTTAAATCTAAATAAAAGTTTCTTCTTTCAAGATCATAGTATCTTGGGCCCTCTAGAGGGATCACAATGGATGTTCATAAGGTTGAGGCCATGAGGACGTGGTTAACTCCTCACAATCCACATGACAGTTACTCATTTTTGGGCTTTATAAGGTTTGGTTCTAGGGTTGTTAGGGATTTTTTTGTGATGTAATTTGCTTCTTTTAAGTGGAATGAAATAGAAGCTTCTATAGTGATGACAAATGCAAGTGATGCTAGAATTGGTGTTGTGCTCATGCAAGACAATCATATAATCACTTTTGAAAGCCACAAAAATTCAAGTGCTAATTCTCATTACTCAGTTTATGATAAAGAATTTCTTACCATGATTTATACTTTGCAAAAGTGGAAACACTTTCTCATAGGGGTGGATCTTGAAATGCATACCAATCATAATGCACTACAACATTACCTCTCTCAGCCAGTTATGAATAAGTAATAGGCTCACTGGGTGGCCTTCTTTGCTAATTTTTGTTTTAAGACCATTTTTATTCTTAGCAATAAGAATTTAGTGGCTGATGTGCTAAGTCAGAGGGCACATACACACACACATTAATGCTATTTTGGTGGTTTTCATTAATTTTGCAGTGTCTTTTCCATATAAGTATATGACTGATTATTATTTTAAGCTTATATATGAGAGTTTAAAACATGAGTAATGTTCAGAGACTAAAATCTCTTTGTAAGACTTATTCTCTTTCTGAGTATTTGCTTTATTTCCATGATTGTCTTTGTGTTCTTTTGTGTAAGGATACTTGGACTAAAAACAGGATATGTGACATTTCTTTATTGGTTCAGAAAGAATATTCAAAGTATAAAATTGGATATTCTCCTAGTGAAAACGCATATTCCCCATGTTACTCCAGATGAAAACTCACCAATTGAAATTAATTTTATTGAAGACTGGATCCCGATCATGGACCATGTATGGCAAGTGCTCCAGGCAGGCAGAAAGTCTTCCATGCTATCATTCCCAACACGCCCTAGAAATCGTCCAAGAAATGATCGCTGTAGAGGCTTCCCGATACAATGTAGCTCGCAGACGATTCATTGAGAAGGACGTGATCTCTTTTGAAAAAACCAGCGTAATGAGCTCTCGAGAAATCTTCCGCAGGAGAGAGAGGATGTTGTCACAAGCAATCTTCTCCCTTGAAGCAAGCAGCCAGCAAACTCGTCCAAGTGACCATTGTGGCTTCGAACGGCATAGCTTCCACCATCTCCAGAGCTTCCTCGTGCTGCTTTGGTCGTCCAGCGTGTAGTGGTAGTGCTCAATGCCCGGATCTATAGACGTCATCTCCTAGAAAAACTTCTTGCCTTGCTCGATCATCCCAGCCCGGCTGCAAGTCGCGAGCACCGAGACATAAGTTACACCGTCCGGCTTGACACCCTCGTCACACATCTTCTCAAAGAGCTGGATCACTCGATCGCTGTCTCCCTAGCGGCTGTAGCCCGCGATAAGTGAGCTCCAACTCACAGCATCCTTCCTCGAGACCGAGTTGAAAACCAGCTCCGCTTCGTCCATGCTCCCACATCTGCTGTAGAAATCTACCAACGAAGAGATCACGGCTCCCTGGAACTGGAACCCCAAGCTCGTGATCTCTTCGTGAAGTATCCGGCCAAGCTTCAAGGCTACCGAGCTTCCACAAGCTTTGAGCGCGCAAACGAGAGTCCAGACGTCTGGAGAACATCCCTCCAGTTGCATTAGCAAGAAAAAATGTAGCGTTGTTTCGGCCTGACTGTTTTCAACGTACCCGAGCATCAATGCCGTCCAGCAGACTTGATTTGGCTGGAAAATGGTGCTAAACACTCCAAGAGCATTGCCCATGCTGCCACAAGCCGCGTACATTTGGATCAAGCAGCTATGGAGAAAGATATCCAAGAGATGGTTGGTAATTCGCAAGGCTTGCGCGTGAAAAGCCATACCTCTTTCCAGAGACTTCAGCTTGAGTATCCTTCCATGGATAGTTTCTTCTCCTCGTTCCCTCTTTGCTAAAGAAGTGATGGCCTGGAACACCGCAACAAAGGTTCTGGCATTTGCTCCACTGCTTTCTCGTTGCATTTCCACGAAGAGCTCAAGCACCACCTCGCTCTGCCCATTCTCCACAAAACCCTGCATCAAAGAAGTCCATAGAACTACGTCACGCTTTGGAGCTCCATGAAAAACCTTCCACGCATCCACCACGCTTCCACACCGAGCATACATTTCCACCAGGCTGCTAGCTACCAAAGCGTTTGTGTCGATTCCCCTTGCAGTGGCAAGGGAGTGAAGAGCCATTCCTCTGTCAAGAGAAGAAAACTTCACGACGAGCTCTAGATCTTCCAAAACCTTCCCATTCTCCTTCTCTGCGAGGCTCGCGCAGGCCATGAGCAATCCAATAAACGTGACAGAATTCCCTTGCAAGCCCCGCGATTCCATGTCCAGGAAGAGCTGGAGCGCAACCCCGCCATGCCCATTCACGGCATAGCCCAGAATGAGAGAATTCCACGCGACGAGGTCGGGGCAATTCATCCGGTCGAAAGCCCTGCGCGCCTCGTCCATGCAGCCGCACTTGCCATAGAGATTCACCAGGCTGCTCGCCACGAACGCATTGGAATCGAGGCCGCAGCACTCCGCCTCGGCGTGGATTTGCTTACCCCAATCCAGATCCCGGGATCGCGAGCATTCCTTGAGCGACGCAAGGAATCTCCTCACCTCGCAATCGCTGGAGTGGGCGCGGTCAAGCTTGGAACGGAAAGATCGAGGTCGGGAAGTGGAAGAACTAGGACTCATTTGATTCTTTATATTAAACGGAACCCATGTCTTATAAACGATATTCGCGGTCCGTACTAGATTTTGATTTGATTGCATTTTTTGTTACCATATAAAAGGCCCTTTAGGATTCACACAATCAGGGTTTAATGGCAGTGATCGAGAGCGTGGACAAGAAGGCTAGCGCTGTGGCGGCGATGGGCGCAATCAAGAAGGGAAAGAAGAGGCAGCGAGACAAGGACGGACAAGCTGATACCAAGACTAGTGTTCCAAAAAGAAGGCGTGAGCTTCAGGAGGAGCCTCCCATGGTCCCCAAGAAAAATTCGAGCAGCAAGGTAACATACAAGATTGATGGGTTAGTTATCACTTCCCACAGTGACTTTCATGATTTCTGGCCGCGATCGGCATCCAAGCTACTGGCACCAGACTTCCTCCACTGTGCTAGAGCTCAAGAGCTTCACAGCCTCCTCACCCAAGAGCTCTGCAGTAGAGACCGTGATGATTGTGCCCCGAGGAACGCCCAGCTCTTGGTGGTGATTGGCGGGACGAGATGCCACATGATGAGGCGACTCGAGGACTTGTGCCACTCGACTAGATGTGCTGGAGACAAGATCTGGTATGGAGTCCAGATTAAGGAAGGTGGAAGCTTGTGCACGCTGTTCAAGTATATGTTTGATGGGAGGAGCGCAAGCATGAGCCGGGACATGTCCAAGGAAATCCATGCCAAGGATTGCAGAAACAAGACAAACAACATGATTCAAGAGATCCTCTCCCATGTCTCTGGGAACAAGAGCAACAGTTACTTCTCTCCAATCCGTGTGGAGAGCGTCCACCATTGACTGTAAGAATCACTCCTGTGTGTAAAAGCTTTAGAGTACATCAAAATGGAGAACAATTAAAAGTAGCGTGTTATTCCTCCCGATCGACATTGGTTTTGCTTCTTAGATTCCTGGTCCATTGCTTCACCAATATTGGCTGGCGATTCTATAACCGTGACATCCACAGATTTCAGTCTATTGATTTTGTTCTGGGCGGTGCCTGGAGAAATATTTAAAGGGCGTTAGTCCTTAATGGGTATGATTCTCGTTTTGGGTGCGAGAGGTCGCGAGCCCGATTCTCACAATGCCCCTGTATTTTCAACAAATGCGAAATTACTCGGCCGCCATCACCGTGCTCGGAATCGAAGAAGCCTTTTGCCTCGTCCAAGACCCCATTGCTCGCATAGGCGCCAAGCATCACTCGCGCGACCTTCATGGCATACCCGTGGATCATGACGCTTCAAGTGATGGTCTTATTGAACATATGCTGGCACGAGGGTTGTAGCGGGCATGGAATAAAAAATTTGTTTAGCCATCCCGGCCTTGGTATATACGCATAGCATAGCTTCCCACATCACTGCTGCTGGCTTTGTTAAAGAGATCAAAGCATGGGTTAAGGTCCTTGCAGCCCTATATGCTTTGATCATCACTGTCCATGAGATGTCATTGCAATGTGGCAATCCATCAGAGACTTGTTGGGCTTGATCTGTCTCGCGGCTCTCTGCATAAGATTTGAGCAAAAGTGGAAACACTTTCTCATAGGGGTGAATCTTGAAATGCATACCAACTACAACATTACCTCACTCAGCCAGTTATGAATAAGTAATAGGCTCACTGGTTGGCCTTCTTTGCTAATTTTTGTTTTAAGACCATTTATATTCTTAGCAATAAGAATTTAGTGGCTGATGTGCTAAGTCAAAGGGCACATACACACACACATTAATGGTATTTTGGTGGTTTTCATTAATTTTGCAGTGTCTTTTCCATATAAGTATATGACTGATTATTCTTTTAAGCTTATTTATGAGAGTTTTAAGCATGAGTAATGTTCAGAGACTAAAATCTCTTTGTATAAGACTTATTCTCTTTCTGAGTATTTGCTTTATTTCCATGATTGTCTTTGTGTTCTCTTGTGTAAGGATACTTGGACTATGCTTTTACTATGGCATGTTATTCGTAAACCAGTGTTGCATGATAAAAGACTATACTATGTGAAAAACAGGATATGTGACATTTCTTTATTGGTTCAGAAAGAATATTCTAAGTGTAAAATTGGATATTCTCCTAGTGAAAACGCATATTCCCCATGTTACTCCAGATGAAAACTCATTAAATATTCCCTATAAATACTTGAAAAATATTCCCCAGAATCTAATGCATTATGGGGTGTTCATGGCCATGTAAATGACCTCTTACACAGCCATCCAATGCAATCATAGCATACCTAACATTCTTTCTTTGTGACTTAGATTTGGATTTCTTGAATTTTTTTGACCATGATCAAGAAAAGCTCAGAGTTTCTCAAATTCATGAACTTACATACTATTTGTCATGACTTTCACATTTCAGAAGCTGATTTTTTTCACAAATATTAGAAAACAAAAGTTTACTACATAGGAAGAGGATTACATTGCAAGTAACTTTCTAGTTAATCATCTAGTAGTTCTTCCAGATCTTGCATTGGCTCCTAGTCTTGACTTCAATGAGGAAGATCATCTTCACCATGGCATCAGGAAATTATTGGAGTTTTGTTTAAGGCTTATGTCTAAGAGTGTTCCATGTACGACTGTCCATGTATTGCGAATGGAATAGAAGCCTTAGAGTGTCTCCAAATTTAGTAGACAAATGCTGTTGGGAAGGAGCTCGAAATGCTCTCCTCTCAAGTTCCTGTATAATTTTCTCAAAGATCTTTTGCTTCACTTGCATTGCTGGCTATGGCGGCCAATTCCAATCCCTCCTCTCTTTCCAGTGATTACCAAAACGGTGGCATGAATTCCAGCTTACAGTTGATCAGAAACACAATCAAAATGTGTCATGGATTCTCAACCAGGCTGATCACCTGGTGCTCATGATCGACAAGGCTGAGCACGAGCCTTGGAGATTTGTGGGTAAGGTTGACAGGTTAGGCAATCTAGACATAGAGCAGCAGCTATGGATCAACTACAGATTCATGCAAATGCAATTGATCTTTGGAGTAGAGGGCGAAAGCAATGAACAACTAGAAAATGCTGCTTATGGGTAACTGCTGGAGTGCAGAAGATCTGTCCCCCTGGAACCATTTGGCTGCTTTTTCTGAAGGATCACCACCAGCAAGAAAACGGTTTCTACTCCCATCATCACAGTGATGTGTTCGTGAGCCGATCTAAATAAGAATTGAGAGCCACATTGACCATGGTGGAGCCGTGGGTGAAGTGGAGGTTGTTGATTCTCGCTGCTCGCTCATCAATATGGCTGGAAATGAAGGCATGCTTCTTCGTGCATGTTCACACTACCACACTCAATCTAATTGTAAGAGGAGAATTTTCTATTGATTTCGAAATCTTTATCTCGGTAGGGAAGATGAAGCTATGGAAGTAGGAGACTAGAGTGCTGGCCGTGTGAATGCTCTGCTGGAGTAATAGCTGTTGTTGAAGGTGTCTGGATGGGGTTGAGGGATGCCACATCCAGTGACCAAGATCCATATCCCCTCCACATTGCAGTTCTATAGCAAAGAGATATTAAGTACAAATTTACGTGGTCCAATTACATATTGCCACGTGGAAGATAAATATTGTTTGGATAGACAAATAACACACCATATTTAACACTTATCTATCAAAGTAGATTTCTATAACTCAATCGTGGATAGTTATAGATTTTTTGACATTCACCTTACATATTGTAAGTAGTTTCTTATCATATTTGTTTAAAAAAGAAATATGGAATAAAATATAAACCAAAGGAAGGACCAGATGCCAATGATATGAGAATGGTCATGCATAGATTCAAGTGAACTCATTATTAAATCTATATAAAAATAATTGATATTATTTACTAAAAGATAGGATGAAGAAAATGTTAATTTTTTTATCATTTGTATTAAGCTGGAAAAATATAAAAATATTTAAAAAGAAAAAGTAAAATCTAAAACTAAATACATCACTCTTATTAATTTAGCTAATATTTAAAGTAAATGTACTTATAATAGAATAGTACTTATTTATAATATACATATGAATATTAATTTGATATTTAAATAAAAGGATTATATAATAAGTGAAAAATATTATACTAAGTGAATTTGACTTAAGAAAAACAATAAAATGCATTGCAGTAATTATGACATCATATGATAAGGTAATAGAAGAGAACATAGCCACACTTCTAAAAGAAATGATTGAGTTTAATGTTAAGTTGAATTTTTGAAAAAATTATAATTTTATTTTATACTAGAAAATATCATTCAAAACATAATATCTCATTTTGAAATTACTTAATAGTTAATTCATAAAGCCTTAGCTATTTTGTATAAAAATGTTTTTTCACATTCTTTTAAAAGAATAAAATTATAGCTAACAAATTTTTACAATATATAAGTGTTTAAGATCCACTCAAATGCATAATTACATTTAAAAAATAACCTTATGACATTTTGAAATTATTTTATTTTATCTTAGATGAAATATTCATTGTTGTGTTTGTATCGCTACTGTGTGGTATTAGTTTCTCAAAATAATCCAAGTAATTTCTCTTTTGTAAAAGCAATAATTCATTTTTGATTCCATGATCACATGCGCTACACTCACCCCCCCCTTCAGAGATGTCAATGTCCTCATTGATTATTGACTAGCAACCCCTACTAAGCCAAGAGGAACTAGCATCTTCATTTCCGCACTCAATCTACCAATCCTTCCATTGTGTAAATTAGCTATTCCATGTGAGGTAACTAGTTATCCACCCGTACCACAGTCCCACAGTGAATACCTTCATCTGTGGATACTCCACACAAGAGGAAGGATGTACGCATGGATGTCCAATACGTACAATTTCAAATTTTAGGGGTAGGAATATACCTTACTCAAGGGTCACTGTGCCACAGTGGATACCTTCATCTGTGGATATTCCACAAGAGGAAGGATGTACGCATGGATGTCCAATACATACGATTTCAAAATGTCCAATACGTACGATTTCAAATTTTAGGGGTAGGAATATACCTTGCTCAAGGGTATATTATATTTTTTTAAGTAGCCACTAATCAATGGAAATCAAACCTGTGCCATTTGCTTCGATACCAACTATAGCGCACCTTTTATCTCTCTCCCCTTAAACCAACTGGAAAAAGGGCAATTGCTTGATGAGAGAGCCCTTAGTGGCTATTTTATCCCCATTTATCCCCTAAGGTTCCAAGGATCCATGGTGATAGTATATCCAAATCTCATCCCATGATCACATGCGCTACATAAATTAAGGAAAAAAGATCTTTATAGTGCATGTGTGTTTGATATTTTATATTTTTTTATAAAAAATAAAATACAATATAATGTGTATATTTTATTATTTAATTTCCTACTTGACTCAATATATAGCTTCAATAGCACTTGAATTTACTTTTAATATATAACCAATTTAAAATAAGAACATAAAAAATAGAATCACGAAGATGTGGATTTCAAGTTTAGTAAATAAATAAGTGGCAAATAATCTAGGTCATAGCTGTTTAGCAAGGCACTAGTGGATCCTTTCAAAATTTGAAGTCCATTTTTGATAATTTTGAAATCAATTTATTTACTAAACTTGAAATCCACATCTTCGTGATTCTATTTTTCATATTCTCATTTTAAATTGGTTATATATTAAAATAATAAAATAAAAAATAAAAACTTTACATGATAAACCACCCAGTTCATTAATTGAAATTAATTTTATTGAAGACTGGATCCCGATCATGGACCATGTATGGCAAGTGCTCCAGCCGTCTTCCATGCTATCATTCCCAACACGCCCTAGAAATCGTCCAAGAAATGATCGCTGTAGAGGCTTCCCGATACAATGTAGCTCGCAGACGATTCATTGAGAAGGACGTGATCTCTTTTGAAAAAACCAGCGTAATGAGCTCTCGAGAAATCTTCCGCAGGAGAGAGAGGATGTTGTCACAAGCAATCTTCTCCCTTGAAGCAAGCAGCCAGCAAACTCGTCCAAGTGACCATTGTGGCTTCGAACGGCATAGCTTCCACCATCTCCAGAGCTTCCTCGTGCTGCTTTGGTCGTCCAGCGTGTAGTGGTAGTGCTCAATGCCCGGATCTATAGACGTCATCTCCTAGAAAAACTTCTTGCCTTGCTCGATCATCCCAGCCCGGCTGCAAGTCGCGAGCACCGAGACATAAGTTACACCGTCCGGCTTGACACCCTCGTCACACATCTTCTCAAAGAGCTGGATCACTCGATCGTTGTCTCCCTGGCGGCTGTAGCCCGCGATAAGTGAGCTCCAACTCACAGCATCCTTCCTCGAGACCGAGTTGAAAACCAGCTCCGCTTCGTCCATGCTCCCACATCTGCTGTAGAAATCTACCAACGAAGAGATCACGGCTCCCTGGAACTGGAACCCCAAGCTCGTGATCTCTTCGTGAAGTATCCGGCCAAGCCTCAAGGCTACTGAGCTTCCACAAGCTTTGAGCACGCAAACGAGCGTCCACACGTCTGGAGAACATCCCTCGAGCTGCATTAGCAAGAAAAAATGTAGCGCTGTTTCGGCCTGGCTGTTTTCAACGTACCCGAGCATCAATGCCGTCCAGCAGACTTGATTTGGCTGGAAAATGGTGCTAAACACTCCAAGAGCATCGCCCATGCTGCCACAAGCCGCGTACATTTGGATCAAGCAGCTGTGAAGAAAGATATCCAAGCGATGGTTAGTAATTCGCAAGGCTTGCGCGTGAAAAGCCATACCTCTTTCCAGAGACTTCAGCTTGAGTATCCTTCCATGGATAGTTTCTTCTCCTCGTTCCCTCTTTGCTAAAGAAGTGATGGCCTGGAACACCGCAACAAAGGTTCTGGCATTTGCTCCACCGCTTTCTCGTTGCATTTCCACGAAGAGCTCAAGCACCACCTCGCTCTGCCCATTCTCTACAAAACCCTGCATCAAAGAAGTCCATAGAACTACGTCACGCTTTGGAGCTCCATGAAAAACCTTCCACGCATCCACCACGCTTCCACACCGAGCATACATTTCCACCAGGCTGCTAGCTACCAAAGCGTTTGTGTCGATTCCCCTTGCAGTGGCAAGGGAGTGAAGAGCCATTCCTCTGTCAAGAGAAGAAAACTTCACGACGAGCTCTAGATCTTCTAAAACCTTCCCATTCTCCTTCTCTGTGAGGCTCGCGCAGGCCTTGAGCAAACCAATAAACGTGACAGAATTCCCTTGCAAGCCCCGCGATTCCATGTCCAGGAAGAGCTGGAGCGCAACCCCGCCGTGCCCATTCACGGCATAGCCCAGAATGAGAGAATTCCACGCGACGAGGTCGGGGCAATTCATCCGGTCGAAAGCCCTGCGCGCCTCGTCCATGCAGCCGCACTTGCCATAGAGATTCACCAGGCTGCTCGCCACGAACGCATTGGAATCGAGGCCGCAGCACTCCGCCTCGGCGTGGATTTGCTTACCCCAATCCAGATCCCGGGATCGCGAGCATTCCTTGAGCGACGCAAGGAATCTCCTCACCTCGCAATCGCTGGAGTGGGCGCGGTCAAGCTTGGAACGGAAAGATCGAGGTCGGGAAGTGGAAGAACTAGGACTCATTTGATTCTTTATATTAAACGGAACATGTCTAATAAAATATTCGCGGTCCGTACTAGATTTTGATTTGATTGCATTTTTTGTTACCATATAAAAGGCCCTTTAGGATTCACACAATCAGGGTTTAATGGCAGTGATCGAGAGCGTCGACAAGAAGGCTAGCGCTGTGGCAGCGATGGATGCAATCAAGAAGGGAAAGAAGAGGCAGCGAGACAAGGACGGACAAGCTGATACCAAGACTAGTGTTCCAAAAAGAAGGCGTGAGCTTCAGGAGGAGCCTCCCATGGTCCCCAAGAAAAATTCGAGCAGCAAGGTAACATACAAGATTGATGGGTTAGTTATCACTTCCCACAGTGACTTTTATGATTTCTGGCCGCGATCGGCATCCAAGCTACTGGCACCAGACTTCCTCCACTGTGCTAGAGCTCAAGAGCTTCACAGCCTGCTCACCCAAGAGCTCTGCAGTAGAGACCGTGATGATTGTGCCCCGAGGAACGCCCAGCTCTTGGTGGTGATTGGCGGGACGAGATGCCACATGATGAGGCGACTCGAGGACTTGTGCCACTCGACTAGATGTGCTGGAGACAAGATCTGGTATGGAGTCCAGATTAAGGAAGGTGGAAGCTTGTGCACGCTGTTCAAGTATATGTTTGATGGGAGGAGCGCAAGCATGAGCCGGGACATGTCCAAGGAAATCCATGCCAAGGATTGCAGAAACAAGACAAACAACATGATTCAAGAGATCCTCTCCCATGTCTCTGGGAACAAGAGTAACAGTTACTTCTCTCCAATCCGTGTGGAGAGCGTCCACCATTGACTGTAAGAATCACTCCTGTGATCAAAACCTTAGAACAATTGTGTTATATTTTCGTCTATCCCTGTCGATTGACACTGGTTTTGTAATCTTGTCTGCCGATTCTACAACCGTGACTCCCACCCACAGCTTTCAGTCTCGTGACTTGTTTTTACCTTAAACACACAGATTATTCATGTTATTCGATATTTCAATGGAAAAGAGACCAGGCACTGCGGTTTCCTGGAGGAAAATGCGCGTTAATGCTTCTTAATATTGTAATGGGCATTTGGTCTAGTGGTATGATTCTCGCTTTGGGTGTGAGAGGTCGCGAGTTCGATTCTCGCAATGCCCCCCCATTTAATTTGATTTAATTCCATTTAATTTGACTTAATTCCATTTGTGGTACAATTTATTCAAATCATGTTCAGATTAGAAATGCGAAATTGATTATTCAATTTTACAGTCAGAAAGGAAACAAACGAAAGAAAACAAAGAATTACTGTCACGCTTGCACTGCCCGTGACGATGAAACGGCAAACTTCCGGGTGGAGCTTGGATCTGTGAACGAGGCCTTCTTTCCGTCCGGGTCGAGCATCATCGGCCCCGAAAACCTCTCGTTCTTCCTGGGAGCGTTGCTGGATCCTCCTCCTCCTCCTGCTTCTGTAGAGATCGAGAACGCCCTCGAGGTAGTAGCAGTAACCGTGGTGCGCGGATATGGTGGAAGAATGCCCTCGGCTACGTGGGATTCCGGGACGACCTGGCCGTTTCTCACGTTGAAAGACGAGCCGTGCCTCCTTGACTGGGTCATCAGCGTCGGGACCGAGTTCTCGTAGTATGACTGGTAGATGGAGCGCATCATCGAGCGCGGAATGCAAGCCTCGAGAGTGCTCCTCGGAAGATAGTTTGAAAGATCACAGAGCTGGTCCAAGAATATCAGCTTTGCTACGAGGCCGCCCCTGAAAGGAGTACAAAACAAAACAGTGAGATTGCCAGAGCAACAAAGAAGAAAAACCTGGCTCCATCAGATGACAAATCCAATGCGGTCACCGCAGCGCCTTGCAGGAATGTTTTCATCATCGCCTTGATTGACATCTCGATGTTCTCCAGAATCCGCGAGTCCGAGTCCTCAATCTTTCGCTCGGGATGCTGCTGAGCAATCATCCTTCTCTGGAGCTCTCTGCGCTCGAAGCGGACCAGCTCGCTCGCAGCCACAACAGCATGTATGCACCTGACGTCGCAAGCCAACAGCGTAGATCAGAACAAGCGAGAGGAAAAATCGCGACGTACCTCGCTAAGCAGTGAACGTTATTGTTAAAGCCTCCGGCATGGATGTCAAAGCTACTGTCGTCCCAGACACTGGACGTCATGAGAGCAACGTACAAGTATGGAACGAGTGCCCAGGTAGAATCGCCAGCTCCTCCCAAGTTCAAGAGAATGGACTGGACGACCTTTGAGTCCTGGTCTTTGCTTGCTCCAAACTGGCACGCTAGCATCTTCACCTTTGAGACTGCTGGCTTCTCCGGAAAAGATGGCGGTGCGTGCCTTGCAAAGTCCGAGACGAGTGAAGCCAGCAAAGGTGCGCTTGATTCGAGGACTTGCGAGGCCGCTTCGGCGAGGAGGCATCGGAAGCTCAAGATATGGCCGGCTTGGAGCGAGAAGTTCATGAGCGTCTCAAGCTCGGTCATGCTCTTCAGCGCAGCGTCTCGGTCCCTTTTGCTGTGGAGACTGGTCGCAAGGTTCTCCAGAGCCTCTTTATTGGAGCGTAAGGTGATGTCGATGCAGTTTAATAGCACCGCGAGCTGTTCCCTGAGATCGTTGTCCAGCTTATCAGCTCCATAAGGCCCGAAAATTCGAACGAATGCTTTGAGCTCCGTCACGTCCGCTACCATGTGTGCTGCTGTTTTACCCACGGGCCTCGCACTCCTGAAGCTTTTCTCCGATGGTGTGAATATAACTCCCACATTATTGACATCCTTGATGATGTTCTCAATGTACCAGTCGCAGATAGTCGATGCTGCTGAGCCACCGACTTTAGCATCAGGCACGTAGTTCGGAATGAAGGTCTGCGGATGTCCCGAGATCGCCTCCTTGAGCAGGACTTCCCGAACGGATTGAGTTAAGTCCATGCCAACGTGCTGCTCAATTATATGGATTATAGTCATGTGGCGCTGGATGGAAGCTTCAATTACTGACGGCCGTTGCAAGTCTTTTTCAATGAGTGGAATCTTTAGCAATTGGGAGCGAAAGTTGCCGAGTATCCGGTCCCTCATGTACTGCAATAAAAGGTTACAAGATCATGCCATTACTTTTTATTTTCAAGCCTTCTTTACCTCTCTAGGAACAAATACATGATTGACGACACGGACAGGCTCCATCTCGTTTATCACGGAACAAAACGTAGTCAACCTTTGAACGGCTGCGTCGATCCTGCAGATTTTAACAATAGATTCAGCAAGAAGCGTTTGTAATAACACGGAAACACCCACAGTTTCATCGACTCCTTATTGGAAGGCTTGCTTTCAAAACCAGGTAAATCAAGGCTCACTCTTACCGACTTGTTGGAAGAAAATCCAGCTCTTGCTACCTGGTTCAAGCGCGAAGCTGCTTGCTCAGGAAGAAGCTGTAAGACAAAATGTGTTTTATTTTACAATCCTCTAGAAGCGATAGAAACATACCTGCTGATCAAGGCGTCCGAATCCTTCTTCTGAGTCGAGAAGGTTGATAAGTCCTTCGAATCCTTTCATTATGTAGTTAAGGAGCGTTTCGGCGTATGAAATCGCATCCTCCGCAAGCTTTGCAGGCTGCAACAATAAAGCTGTTAGAGAATAGAAACATTGCTGATCTGTTTCACTTCATCGGCCACACTATAGTGGGCATTTTCCGGGAAGGTGCTCGCGATGCTCAACCAGGCGCAGCAGTTATGAGGTCGTCCTTCAGGCCCATACATAGTATGACGAAACACCTGCAGAAAATATACGAGTCACGGATATAAGTCATACTCAAGCTCACCATGTTGAGATGTTCTCTGTAAAAACATAAAGTTTTCAGGGATCCGTGTTGAGATAGCACCTTTTGCATATCATCCACACTCCTACAAGACGAACGGGACGTCAGCAAATCAGAACTTAAAATTCAAACAGCTACCTGGACCACACGTAAGCCATGTTTCCTTCGGTTATTATGCTATCTTTTCCAGTTGAGATTGTGGCCTTCTCCAAGTGCCTAAAATTTATTGAAGATCGCGACGATGAAACTGTCATTATAATCCTTAGCCAGTCTTGGCGAAATACCTGTAGTAAAAAAGTTTGAAATCACGAGACTTTTCACACATTAACAAACCTACAGATAGATCAAAGTTGCTGTGCCTGAGCTTCTCAGTTTGTAGTTTAGGCAGTGTCTCCAACCGTTCCATAACAGCGAGAAAACTGTTACGCAAGTCACTTTCAAAATCTAGAGCAACAGCACCAGGGCTTTCAAAAAGTAATCGCATCCTTTGTGCTATGCCGGTGAGATGTCCCAGCGAAAATGCTCTTATGGCTGTCAAAACACATTTTTTTTCTTTCATGCAAGTAAAGACATTAACGACGAACCTGAGGCGTACTTCCGAATAAGCACAATAAGCTTGTCCATACTTTTTAAAAGATAGCCTATTGTATGATCAGAAGGATCAACAGTAACGGGCATAACACGATTTCCTTTGGCCCTTCCGACTACGAGGCCCGCGTGACTAAAATACCAAAGTGCTTCTGCTCGAGCCACAGCTAATGCAGCATACGCCATCTTCGAAGTACAACTGGTATCAGATCATGTTTACAGAAACTAAAATACAAACTAAAACAGCGTACCTGGACATTTGGAGCAAGTAGACTTGGCTGGTCCGTAAAAAACACGATCATTCTCCTAAGTTCAAGTTTCAAAGTTACTCGATGCTCTCTGTGAATGCCATCTGATTGAAGGATGGCCACGTCGTGCGCATCACTTGAGATACGCATCTGGGTAAGTGTCATGCTTTGATACACAAACATACTCACATGATTGTTTTTTCGACTTGTTTAGCAAGGTTGTACTCCATGTCCGCGTCCTTTTGTTTCACACGACCAACTTTTGCAAGTTTTCTTGATTCTGATATCTTGGGTAAAACGGAATGCTGGTATTCCTCATGTAGAGATAGGTACTGCGTTCAGACCGATAGTGAAGTAAGACCAAAATATAACAAAATTGTATTTTACCTCATCTCGAAACAATGGAAGCACTAGCGTATTTTTAAGGACTGCCTGCATTATTAGAAATTATTTAAAATCGTGTAAACTGTGCTCTAACCAAGATGTCATTTTACCATCACAATGTCGATTGCACCTATTCGTAAAAGTTCGCTGGGGCAAACTAAGTATCCTAAAAGCACCCACTCACGATAAGAATAAATGTTGGCCAGCTCCTGTGCCCTCTGTATTGTCCCGAACGAATAAAACTTAAGAGAGTACACTTGCATTTGTCACAAGCTTACCGCTGGATGAGCCGAGTTTGTAAGCTTTTCTGGATAGCGAGGATGATAAGGACTGAGAAAACCTTCACTTCTAATGCGCTCAAAATCAGATCCAAGATATATCGTCGGACCAATTGCATCCAGTATCTGCGACTTTAGTGGTTAAGAGACAAGCCAATGAGAGTATAATTTAATGCTATACCTCTCCCACCCTATGGCTCACAAAATTCAAATCTTCGTGCAAACCTTTCAGTGGGGGGTCGAACGAGTCGACAAACTGAACGAGTCTGCAGATCAACGTTGTTTGTAATAGTTAAGATTTGTGTAAACATACCTGTGGTAAAACTCGTAGTCTCTCCCGCTTTTTAAGATTGTGTGTGTTAGATTGTATAGCTGGAGTAGCATTTTCCTTGGAATCTAATTGGCAAGTAGCGATAGTTTAAAACTACAAATGAACAATTCGAGACGCTACCTTGTCGGCATACAAGTTGACTTTGACGAAAGCACAAAAAAGGTTCATAAAAGCATGTAGAACTATTGGATTCTGGTGTGGCTGGAACAGCCAAGAAAAGTTTCTAAGCACGATGAAACAAGGATTTACAATTTGTGCATACCATAAGCGTGACAACGGTGCTGCTCATGTCAAGGATCACCCGCAGCGCTTGCTCACGAAATGTCATCAAGTCAAGCAGTACCTGCGAAATAGAGACTTTACCGTACAGGCCGAAAAACAATTGTAAACTCTTACCAGCAACCACGGCTCCAGCGCCGTAAGATAGCTCTCAGCATTGTCTCGAAGCAAGTCTAATCCCGGCTTATCGACCTGACTAACTCACAGAAAACACATTGAGAATCACGCAAAACAAAGAAGAAAAGATCATTCACCTTCTCGGGTAGAAGCTTCACGGGGTGCTCTGGAAACTTTCGGAGGAGATGTGTGCAAAGCTTGGGAGCATTTGGGAAGAGCCCGGACTGCCAGAACGCATCCGAGAACTGCTGGTTGCCATTGTCGTTGAGCTCCAGGATTTCGCGAAGCCGATAGATTTTGGTCATGAGACCCTCGGCAACGTCTTGGAGCTGGAAAACCCATTCAATCTGCCGAAACTTTTGAGCGTTCACTGCGCTGGAGCCTTTGGCACCGTAGCCACGCCCTGCTGCCGGAGAGCTCGACATTGCTTTCTTCCAGTGTGGAGAGGACGTCGATGGCGACGCGGCTGCGCTGCTCGACTCGTTGTTCTTCACATCGTCCCAGTCGCTGCCGTGTTTGTCCGGGGAGTTGATTCGAATGTCTGGCCTCGAGAAGCCCTGGAGCTTCTTTTCGAGCAATTGACTCTCCGTCCCCATCTCCCTCCCTCCTGGAAAGAAACCAAGAACTCCGCTTTAGTCGAGACACACGAAATTTCTCAAGAACACCGGGCTCTAGAAACGCGCGGCGCCATAGAAACGCACAGATTTCGGAGAGCGCCATACCTGGATTGGAATGCCGGCGCGGTCGGCCGCGCTCCAGATCCAGGCCTCGCTCGCCTAGGGCATCCAGAAATCCCCGGGCGCGTATTTCACCTGTGATCCCTTCCCCGTCGCAGCTACGAGAGATCCCGTCGAAGGAGTGGCAACGATGGCGATGGAAGAGAGACGACGCGCGCTACGGTGGAATCTCGCCCCACGGCCCAGCTAGAATAGCCAGGCTTTCGGCCACAGCGATATAGCTTATACCTCCTCTACACATTCACAGTTGTGCACAGTGTTTTTCCTGGCCCAATTCACAGTACGATGATGGTCACCCGTGGCCGTACATATGGCCACGCAAAGAATGAGCCCACAACGGAATCACGGCAGTAACAGTGGTAACTAAATCATACTTACCCCGCCATCATGGTAACTTGCATTACATTTCAAGGATAGAAAGTAGCTGGGCAGGCATCGGACGGTCGAGATTCCACCAGTACGGACGGCCTGGATAAGACGAAAATAGAATATACCCTATTTTGACCCGTGCAGATTCTTTTGGAAGAACCCTAGGATTGATTGGAGCGAGCGCGATGGCGGGCGTAGCGGCGGTGGCGAGAGCGGCGACCAGGACGATCGCGCAGTCCTCGCAGCTAGCTTGTAAGTGACTCGCATTCTCTCGCGATCGATTAGGGCTTTCTTTTTCTCCTCTTTCTTGTTCTTCCAGCGACGAGGAGCTTCCAGACGGGCGCGCCGAGGCAGTGCTACTACGATTACGAGCACCGGGAGCATATGTATGAGATCTGGAACATGAAGAACCGGAACCTCAAATTTGGGCTGCTGGTGTGGGGCGGGATCGTCGGGCTGGGGATCGCGATTCCGATCTATGTCGTCAGGTTCCAAATGAAGAAGGCGCAGGCTTAGACGACGAAGACGAACTCCCGCGTCGAGCAGCAAGAAAACTCCTCTAGGTAGGAGTCTCTTCGTCTTTTTTCTTCTTTCATTGTTTCTCTTCTCTTTCTTTTTTCTGCTCATTGCTCTTCCTCCTCCCAGCTAAATGCATTGGTCAGGGCATGCAACGCCAGGCATCTTCCCCGTATAAAAAGACATCGTTTTTTAGCTCTTTGTCTAAAGGAATCTCTTCACGAATAAAAATGTTCCTTGAAAACTTTTAGGTTGAGCAAACACACACACAAAAGTGTGACGTGTCAGCCGATATGGCCTCCACGTCAAGAGAATCACACGTCACCGGCCAGGCTAAACGCTTTTAACTAATCAAAGCACGAACTTTTCACAGATGTTAAGGCTAATTCAAGCGATTCACTATATAACAGTGAAACCGAATTTCCGGGTTCGAATCCTGGCACTCTCAACTCAAAAGTTTTTATTTTTTCACCTAACCGCAGGTTAAACATATATTATCTTCATGGTTTCACTTTGGTTTGGTTCGAGTGACCTGCGCGATGAGGCCCGAGAGCGCAGCGCAGTGCTTGGATCGATTCTCACACTCGTCGCAGCACTTCTGAAGATTGAGTATCACTTGTCGGCAGCTAGAAAGGCAAAATTGGAAACACGAGGCAAATAAGTGACCGATCCTCGTACCTTTCCATGACGTAGTGGTTTCTCTGGAGGCACGCTTGGATGTCGCAAGCGTGCTGATTACACGGGTCTTTGCTCTTGGGCATTTCTGGGAGAAAGAGGATCCAAGAACGAGGTGGCCTAGAAAGATAAATCGAGATCGCTACCTTACTTGCAGGAAAATAGAAGTAACCTACACAGAGGAGGACGATTTCTACTTGGCAACTTCGGCGGATTTTTGGGCCCTCTTCTTCTTGTCAAAGCTCGCGATCAGCCCCGACAGCGCTCCACAGTGCTTGGATTTATAATCGCAGTCCTCGCAGCACTGCTGGAGGTCCATGATCACGCCGCGGCATCTGCCAGAGATCAAATCTCCAGAGGAATTGGAGCTTGCGTTTGGGATTTGTTACCTTTGGATCACATAATCCTTCTTCTTGAGGCAATCCTGGATGTCGCACGCGTTCTGGTTGCAAGGACTGGCGCCAGCCGCGGGGACCCCAGTTCCTTGCATTGGAGCCCAAGAACCCTAGAATATGGCTTCAAACGAATGGAATGTTTAGAAAAGTGGCAGGCTATTTGGGAAGCGAATGGCGAGCCAGTGCTTCTCGTACTCCACCCAGTGCTTCAATCCCATCTCTTCCAGGATCCGGATTCGCAGCTCAAACAGTGGCTTCTGCGGCGGCTTGGAATCGTCTTGGATGAGCTCGTTGAGTGCCTGGAGAGAAATCGATCCAAAAGTCGTGAGAAAAAAAAAAAAAAAAAACACGATCGAAATGAAGCTATGACATACCTTCAATGCGTTCCCGTAGCGTTTGAGCTTTCTCTCTCGCTTGACGTTGAAGAGCGCGTACTTGGACGATGTTATGTCGACCCACTTTCGCAGCTCAGCGAATGTGGCCTCGTACTCGCTACTGTCTTCTTGTTTCTTGTCCTCTTCTTTCACGACCTCGCTCGAGCCTTCTCCGCTTTCGTCTTGTGGAGTTTCAATGCTCTCTTGCTTGGCCGATTCGAAGACGCCGGCCTTGTTTTGCTGTTCTTCTTTTTCTGCAATCGCAGTCAGCTTTTTACACAGCGCGTCCAGGAATGCGTCGCGCTGCATTTCCATGTCCTTTTTGGCTTGCTGCAAATGGAGTGCTTAGTCTCGGCCAAGTTTGTGCAACACTACAAACGTACCACAGCATCAGCGTCTTCTGGTTCGTTCTTCATGGCAATAAACTTTGCGAGAGCGTCTTTCTCAATGCAACTGATGAGCTCGTCCGCAGCTGCGATCACCTGAAACGTCAAAAAGGCCTCGTCAGCCACAATGCTCATCGTGTTTTCGGATACCTCGTCGTAATCTTGCTCACTGTCCTTGGATGCTGCAAGCTTCTGCAAAATTTCGGACAGGAGCGGTATGTAGTTTGTAAACTCCGCCTGGCAGCATATCAGAAGGGCAAAATAAGCAAAACCAATTTCAGTTGAGAAAGGAATTACCTTTAAAGAATTTGCTTGACTAGACCATTCAGCGCGCTCTTCTTTTGTGGTTCTTGGGAGAAGCGATAGCAATTTGATCTTAACGTCTCTAACCTGCAGCGAGACGACAATGAAAAACACCGACAGCTTTGACATTGCAACTTACTTCCTCCTCAATTTTCTTGAAAGGAGACTTTTGTTGCTCTGGCTCCTTGTCTTTGGCCTTTTCATCATTCTAAAAGAACTCACAAATTACAACGGCAATAGAAAAAAAAATCATAATTACCTTGGCAGCGGGAGCAATCGGGACCACAACCCGTGACACCGCAGGGCACGCCTGTCCATTTTCTTCACCTTTGTTGTTCGCGAATGAAGTCTTTCCCAACGTCATTTTTCCCATTAACAATGTTCCAATAGGCGCGTCCTGGAAAACTGCTGGTAAGAAAACTTTGTTTGCTGGAAAACTCCATTACCTTTGGAGCTTTATCGTCTCCAGGAGATGCAACATAAAAAGCACGTTTTTCTCTAACACAAATAACAAAAAGGATAAGTCAAGCAACGCTTTTCTTAGACATACCCGGGAGCCAGCACTGTAGGTTTGAGGCCGTTCGTACCAGTGATAGCACCATCGATATTTGAATAGGAGCTCAATTTTATGTAATTCTGCACAGAACACCGCCCGTGAGCTCATTTACAGTGAAAAATAAGCACACCTTTTCTTCAAGTCCACGATCAATGAATAATACTGCCTTCTTTAACTTCTCTAGGAAACTTGAATTGTCATGCCTACAAAAATATCGTTGAAGCTGATTTTAAAAGGAAATATTTAGTACCTAATGAGCAAACGAATGGTGTATTCTCCCTTGGAAAGCTTCACGCCTTTGGGATAAACATCCCCCATTGAAAGTACTCTCTGCAAAATTCACACCATAAATGGGTAAAAGCAAAAAGCTGTGCCATACCTTGTTAGCATCATAAATCATATAAAACTGCGATTCAAATTCATTGTCATAAACTCGACCATTCAAGGCGGGAAATCTTGGAGTATATTTACCCCCTTCTGAAAGGTTGACCTTATATCTGGACAAGCGTAAGTTATTAACAGACACAATGACAGAGAACTCACATCAGTGTTAGACCATGTATTTGTCGTCCATCTGGTAAATTGTCTCGCTCTGCAGATAAGGCTTCTAACTTCCATTCGGAGGGCCGGTAAGGAGTTCGCACCTGTAACATCATTCAGAATTAACGTTGACTAAAATAAGATCCTTACCCTTGTTAAGGTTATTGAAGGAGTCAGTCTTTCACTAGAAAGAGGAGACATAACGTTGACTCGTGTCGCTACATCCGCTCCGTTTAAGAACAGATCACCGCTACAGCGAGTTAAGCCACGAAATTCAATCTGCACACAAATATAAGATGGGAACATTATAACATAACGTACAAAAATACCTCCACATCTACATGGGCGGCAGCATGACTACCACTGCCGCTAGACCAAAATTGCGATATAGTCAACTCCATCGTTAGGCCCTCGCAAACAGAAAAGGCAAAACTTTTAGAGCAAGGTGCAGTTAGAGTAAGAATGCTTTCCCAAACGGATGGTCTCGCACTCCTTTGAAGCTGGAAATTTTTTTTAAGTTACCACCAAGAAGTATAAAAAGACTAGTACCTGAACAGCGTTAAGGAAAAATTTCCTAGGTGTATCAAAATTGGAAGTTCGGACAGTCATCTCGGCCCACGTAGCACCTTCGGGAACGGCTATGAATCTCCTCTCAACATGACCTTGATGAAAAAACATGAGTGCAATTCATAAAAATGAGGTTTCGAGCGAGGATTTACCAGGTGAGAATATCAATTTTAAGAAAGATACCGCTGGTGGCACTTCGGTTACTTGAACGGGCTTGACAATTGTGACCGGGACACGAAACAATGGACCTCGCCACGGTGCCATACAATCTATGCCAACAACTTCAGCATAATGAACACCCGGCTTAAGATTTGTTGGGTCGACTATCACACTGTAAATCAATTATTAACAACGTGGCTAGTAGAATGACGTAACGTACTTGAAGGTTCGCCCATTGTGCGTGAGCAACAAATACTCGGGGCATTTAACGATTGATACGTCAGTGCTCTCGAGTTGAAGACGTTCTTCGAACGGTGCAAGCACATCTAGTTTGTCTACTCCCTCCTGAAACTTGGTCTTCACTTGCACCGTCCACTGCAATTTTTTACGCTTGTCAATAACGGAAGTTGAAAAAAACAAGAGCTGAAAACAAGACGACACATCACCTCACTTGCACGCTGAGATTCACACGCATCTCTCAGATAAATGCCACGCATTGTAGGACCTGGATTAGCCGCCCGAGTTACTTGCACTGGATACCAAAGGGAAGGTAGCTCCTTGCACTTTTGCAAATACTCATAGGCCCTTAACGCAGAAAAGAGATGAAGAGATTATTAGATTAGTGCGCTCACAGATCTTACTTGTCCACTTGAAGAAGTCCTCTTCCAGTCGTCAAACATTCTTCAGGAGAATTGCGTATTCGCGCCGCTGTATTCTCCAATGCCTTCCTCACAACGTATGGACTTATAGGCCTGCCTTCTTCCTGAACTGACATTTAGTCAATATACAAGGCATCTAGAAAAACCTTACTTTCAAGGAGCTGAGCACGAGTGCTATGCCTCCACAAGCACACGGCGACGCCATGGAAGTTCCATTCATCAACATACGATGCTGCAGTGTCCATTTGGGAACAGGTGCAACAGCACCACCCGGTGCACTTAAACAAACGCCCAGATCACCGTCCGAAGTAGGACCACGGCTGGACCTGTCCAGAATCACGTTCATGAGTATGGAAACAAGGAAATAGCGAGCAAACTTTACCATGTGTATTGCATCCCCTCAGATGGTGGTTCTAAGATCGAATGAGCAGCGGCAGCCATCACCGGCGATACATATGCACCAATCCCCAAAATGCAAGACGAAGTACCACCAGGTGCTCCCACTGTAGTTAGTGAAGGTCCATTGTTCCCAGCACTACTCACAAAAATCACACCGTGCTTATGTACCACCTATAAAACATAAAACTTGTTCAGAAACAACAGAACAAGCTACAAGTGTTTGCATGATACCTCATTCGCCAGTCTGGTGAAGCGACCATAATCAGGAAATCTCGTTGGCTCCCCGTAGCTCATATTGATCAAGTCACATTTGTTCTGTCAGGCGAAAGTAAGTCACTATATAGAACGAAAAACTGAACGACGCCAGGAGTTTCGCACAAGCAACACGGGTGCAGTAATACAGTCTATCAGGAGAAAAGGATACAAGGCTTGCATTGGCATGAGAAAGCTGTTACATATGAGCTCCGTTGAACAGTACCATTTCGTAAGTACCTCAATTACAGCAATGAGTGCACGAGTGAGGCCGGTGCCTGTTTCCATGGAGCCAAGTCTCGTATCTCCGATTTTACAGGAAACTAGCTGGGCTCCAGGAGCAATCCCATTCAACAATGGCTCCTATAAGTACGTCACAGCTTTAGTACGCATCATAGAAGTAAGATAAACAACCTTCGGATCGTGAGCTGCCGTGATCCCAGCCACATGAGTACCATGAGGGGAGCAATCAGTCACGATGCTAAGGATATCTCCATTGTCGTAGACATTAGTCACGAAGCTGCACGCATCCGTTCGAGAAAAAATGCCGTATTTCTTCTCAATCCTACAAAAAAGTGGTCAGTAACAAACAAATTATACGCCTGTGTTACTTGTAGTTGGTCATTGGAGTAAAATCCTCAAGCTTTCCAATCCCATCATCATCTTCCATCTCTGATGTATCAAGTGCAACGCGCCAAACCTCTCCATCGTGCCATACCACGGCGTCTATAATAGGACCTTTGTCCTCGTAGCTCTAGAACAAAGCAGCGAATCAGAAGGGACGATTCACAAAAAAGAAAAACTTTTGCTCACATCCATTAGCTTCTGAAGGATATCCACTTTATTCTGAAGGTCCTCTCTTTGCTTCTTCAAGTTTGAATCCGAAGGCTTTGGATATTTCTGTAGAATGCATCAGTGTTTAGGAGTAAAGCCGAAAAAAAGGAAACGGGAAAGGAAGCACAAGGAAAAAAGATGAAAAACAAAAAAAAGAGATGAGCTCTTACAAGGTCAAATGCCTGGAGTTGCCGGATAGCATCGGTAATGGCCTCCCTGTGATTTTTGTCCCAGTGTTTCCTTCGCTCCCTCTGAAAACATATTTCGAACTCATGCCGGAGACACAGACTATTACCTTCAGACGAGTAGACAGTCTCTCTGGAAAGAGCTCATACACAAATTTGCAGCCGACTCGCCAATCTCCTGATGGATTTACCCAGGATTCATTGAGCCGCAACGTGGCACCTGGTTGGAAAGAGAAATATCGAACCGAGCATAGTCGTGATCAATTTTCATACCAGAAGCTCCAATAATGCATCCCTTGTCATCTTGACGTACAACTTTGGATGTATCAACGTCTCCACTTCCAGTGCTACAAGAATTTTGTTGGTGCACGTAAACACACACTAGGAAGTACTGAAACTAGACTCACCAATCAACGATGTCTATGATTTTTGGCTTGCCATCCGATGTGATTTGTAGCCCAGCTGCGGCAGGATCTACACCAGAATCTGCAAACAGAGAGCATAAGAAATGCAAAAACTACCAATCAAACGAACCAAATATCGCAATCACGACTCCTCTCCCATCATACTCGGGATGCTCTTCCAGGAACCGATCGGCGCCAATCTCCTTCTTGGGCATCAATCCGGCCAGGAACGTGGACGCATCAATCGTCTCGTAGGACGCCAGATCCTCGAATTTCGACCCAGCGCTGTGGAAGGCGGGCATTGCCGACGCGCTCCTCGCCCGGAGCCTTACCCTAGACGACGACGACGATCGCCGGAGGAGCCTGCTGTGGCGCCGGATTTCGAGGTGAATCGACGAGATCCAATGCTGGCGCCCGCGATGGCGCTGCTGATCCGCCGGCGGCGATGGCGACCAACAGCGCGAGAGGACGAGCACTTGCGCACGGCACGAATAGAGATGCATAAATGGTGACCCTAGAGCACTATATATTCTTCTCGATGGAGGGAATACATTCCGGGAATGATCCCCCTCAACTCATACGTATGGGTAAAACGCATGGATAAGTGGTAAATGTAGAATCTCTGGTTTTACTTTTTACTATCGGCAGCGGTGCTAGCGACCGCGATATCGAAGGTCTTGGGCTGGTGGGGCTCTGGAGGTGGGATCTTGGGCACAGTGACGGTGAGGATTCCATCCTGGCAAGACGCCGCCACCGCCTCTAGGTTGGCATTGGCGGGAAGATTAAATTTCCTCATGAATTTGCCCACGGCGCGCTCCACCCTCACGTATTTGATGTCATAGCTTGGATTGTCCTCGCGCTTGCGCTCGCCGCTGATCTTGAGGATGCTATCGTTCTCGATTTGGACCTGGATTGGATAGGATCACACACACAGAGAGAGTTGATCGAGAGAGGATTCGCCCCAGGGCTGCATTTGGTGTGAAATTCCTTCGATCGCGTTTGTTTAGGTAATTTTACCTTGATGTCCGTGTTCTTGAGCCCCGGGACATCGGCCACAAACACGTATGATGCTGGGAGCTCCTTGACATCCACTGACGCGGTCGCCATTTCTTTTGGTTCTTTCTCTCTCTCTCTCTCTCTCTCTCGCTTCCAAAGAGAGGAAGAAGAAAGCTTTTGCTCGCGAGCTGGGCTTGATGACAGGGCCCAAAGGGCGTGACCTTTCGTACGCGAATGGCTGTACGATGGGGTGGCCAAAACGTCGACCCAAAATAAGTGAAAGGCAGAATATTCGGAGGATCTTTGGAAAGTACCTTGGGTGTATTTTTTTCCTTCTTCTTTTCCCTCCTTTCTTTGGTCCCAGCACCAAGCGTCTTACTTTAGGGTTTTTCATTTCGTCCAGCTCTGGGATGGGGGAGCTCCACTGAGGCGCCCGGATCCGCGCCCGAGGTTAGTAGCTCCGCGCGGCATTTGCGAGATCTGGAGATTGGTAGCTGCAAGAATTGGCCCGCTGCGTGTGAGATTTCGAAGCGATGGCTCCCGGATTTAGGGGTGGGACGCGATTCCAGCAGCATAATGCGATGGGGGATGCGCATATCGCGCATCGAACAGTGTACTGCAATGATCCGGAGCAAAATGCGCCCTTCAAGTTCAAGGTGGAGTTACTGGAATTTGGTTTTCTCTTGTCTGATTCCTTGCTTGGGGGTTTTGCGATCCAGGGTAACGTGATATCAACGACGAAGTATAATTTGATCACTTTTCTGCCCAAGGGCTTGTTTGAACAGGTTCATAGCGCTCTACTCATCCTTTTTCTTAAACTTTTCTTCTTCATTCTCCTATGCAGTTCCGACGTGTTGCAAACCTCTATTTTCTTATGATCGCCATCCTTTCAGCAACACCTGTAAGGTCTGAGCTTAGTTCTTTGTTTGCTGGTATCATTTTTCCAACGTTGTGTTGAAATTTGCAGCCCTGTTCAGCCCATCACGAACATCGTACCACTGTCGCTAGTGCTTGCAGTATCTTTGATCAAGGAGGCTTTCGAGGATCAGGTGGGCATTATGAAAGCTTCTAGACACACGCGTTTTAATTCTACAGTCGTATAGAGGCGCTATCAAAGCGATAAAATAGTCAACGCGAGCCCCGTCGAAGTCTGTAGAGGAAACGAGTGGAGGAATGTTGCGTGGAAGGATTTGAATGTAGGAGATGTTATCAGGGTACGTAATTCTCGTGTTTTAGGCATTTCACGGAGCGTTCTTAACAGGTTAACCAAGACCAATACTTTCCAGCAGACTTGCTTTTCCTAGCAAGTACCAATGCTGATGGGATCTGTTACATCGAGGTACTGTTTACATCTTGACGTCTAGAGTTCGTTGATTCACTGAAGTTTCTTTCATCTGGTCCAGACATCTAACCTTGATGGAGAAACTAATTTGAAGATTCGCAAAGCACTAGAAAAAACCTGGGATTACATGTATCCCGATAAGGCGCCAGACTTTAGAGGTAATCTCGAACTCCAGAAAAGCTATTCTGAGCGTTTGCGATGCGCAGGCGTAATAGAATGCGAGCAGCCTAATAACTCTTTATACACGTTCACTGGGAATCTAGTCATGGGAAAGCAAACACTGCCGTTATCACCGAATCAGATTTTGCTGAGGGTAACACTGGTGTACTTGGAGTTTGCGTCCGCTGATATCGATGTGATGCGCAGGGTTGTAGCCTGCGGAACACGGAGTGGGTTGTTGGCGTCGTTCTTTTTACTGGTCATGAGACAAAGGTACACAAGTGCATTTTACTTGACAATTTTCAAACTTTAATCCAGGTGATGATGAATGCAATGGCCGTACCTTCTAAACGCAGTACTCTAGAACGAAGGCTTGACAAGCTGATTCTCCTTTTATTCTGTATATTGTTTGTCCTATGTGTGATTGGCGCCATTGGAAGGTAAGTTGAGAGAAATGCTATATTGTTTCTAACACTTTCTGGATGGATGACAGTGCAGCTTTTATCGATCGCAAGTACTGGTATCTCAATCTCAGTAATGACGTGGAACAGCAATACAACCCCAGCAACAAATTTGTGGTATTATCTTTTGGCTATTTTTGCTGGCCTGGTTTTAAAACCGACTCTACAGGTTGCGATTCTCAATCTGTTCACTTTTGTCACCCTCTATTCGCCCATTATTCCAATTTCTTTATATGTGTCTATTGAGGTGATTACCTTCGTTCTATTCAATCTCTGCCTGAACCGATTCTTCTGGCAGATGATCAAGTTTATCCAGTCAACACAGTTTATCAATAATGATCGTAATATGTACCATGCTCCCAGTAAAACATACGCGATGGCTCGTACATCAAACCTTAACGAGGAACTTGGCCAGGTAAACTATTTTGTCTTAAGTCAAATTCACGCAAGAACATGTCTGCTCACTATTTGCAGATCGAGTACATCTTCTCAGATAAGACTGGTACACTAACAAGAAACTTGATGGAATTTTTCAAATGCTCGATCGCCGGAGTAATGTACGGAACAGGAATAACGGAAATTCAAAGAGCAGCTGCTCGACGCACTGGGACTACTATTGAAGAGGTATTTTATCTGATAGTTTTTTCATGATCTGGAAGGCTTAACGATGGCAATAGGTAAAACCTTCCGAATATGCCATCCGAGAGAAGGGGTTCAACTTTGACGATAGAAGGTTGATGAAGGGAGCATGGAAAAACGAAACTCAACCTGAAATGTGCATGGTGGGCTTAGTTTGGTACCAAGTTCTAGCTTATATCACTTGTGGTGCAGGAGTTTTTTAGGTGTCTTGCAATTTGCCATACGGTGTTGCCTGAAGGGGATGAGATGCCGGACAAAATAGTTTATCAAGCCGCCTCTCCGGACGAGGCTGCTCTTGTGCAAGCTGCTAAAAATTTTGGCTTTTTCTTTTACCGGTAAGTTGAAACAGCAATTTAATTTTGTATAAATATATCTGGTTGGTGCTTGCAGGAGGTCACCCACAACGATCAAAGTTCGAGAATCATACCTCGAGAAGGCTGGTCGTGTCCAAGACGCTGAATACGAAATTTTAAATGTTTTGGAGTTCAACAGGTGAAGAAAGTTAATTCTAGGCGCTAGTTTCTTAACAGTCTTTGTTAGTGATATAGCACAAGGAAACGTCAGTCTGTCATTTGCCGCTATCCAAACGGGAGGCTCGTCTTGTACTGCAAGGTTTGTAGACCATGAAGATGCTTTTTTTTTTTTTCTAACGTTTTTGCATCTGCTAGGGAGCCGATAATGTTATTTATGAAAGATTGTCCGACAAGAATACTGAGATCAAAGAAGTGACGAGAGAACACCTCGAGAAGTTTGGAGCAGATGGACTTCGAACCTTGTGCTTGGCGTATCGTGATCTGGATCCGCAGCTCTATGATGCGTGGAACGAGAAATTCGTGCAAGCAAAATCAGCTTTACGAGATCGAGAAAAGAAGCTCGACGAGGTTTTCATTGCAGTCCCTAAAATGACGGTCTTCTGATGCTGTTTTCGAATATAGGTTGCGGAACTTATTGAGAAAGAGCTAATGTTGATTGGAGCAACAGCCATTGAAGATAAGTTGCAGGAAGGAGTCCCAACGTGCATAGAAACTCTTGCGAGGGCTGGAATTAAAATCTGGGTGTTAACCGGGGACAAAATGGAGACAGCTATCAATATTGCCTACGGTATGGTATTGTTTTTCGTTGTTAAACAGCTCGCAAGATTTGCATTTTGATCAGCTTGCAACCTCGTCAACAACGAAATGAAGCAGTTTGTTATTGGTTCTGAAACAAAGGCAATCCGAGAGGTCGAAGAGAGGGTGAGTGAGAGCTGCTCTACAGTTCGTTAAAGTATGGTATTGACCTTCTTTCCAGGGAGATCCTGCTGCCACTGCTCGCACAATCGAGTCTTGGGTGAGAGACCAATTGTTTTCCTCTTTAACAGAGGCGGAAGACAATGAACGTGCAAGGACAGGGCTTGATATGGCGCTAGTAATCGACGGTAAATGCTTAATGTTTGCGCTGGATTCTCCGTTACGCGCCACTCTCTTGAAACTGGGAATTAAGTGCAAGGCTGTTGTGTGCTGTCGAGTTTCTCCATTGCAGAAAGCTCAAGTAAGTGTTTCCTTTCCATTTGTGTGTTTTGATCTTGTAATTCTATTGGCAGGTAACGAAACTAGTGAAAGACGGAGCCAAGAAAATAACTTTAAGCATTGGTGATGGTGCTAACGACGTGAGCATGATTCAAGCTGCTCATATCGGGGTTGGAATCAGTGGGCAGGAAGGAATGCAAGCAGTGATGGCCAGCGATTTTGCTATAGCACAGTTTCGATTTCTTACTGATCTGCTCCTGGTGCATGGACGGTGGTCATATATTCGGATAACAAAGGTTCGTATGGTTCAAATGTCTCGTTTTATCAGTCCTCTAATGCTGCCGCTTTCAGGTCGTGAGCTATTTCTTTTACAAGAATCTTACGTTCACCTTGACGCAGTTCTGGTTCAATTGCTACACTGGTTTTTCTGGCCAACGGTTCTACGACGACTGGTTTCAGTCTTTATACAATGTGTTGTTCACAGCACTGCCAGTCATCGTTGTTGGAATTTTCGACCAGGTAACCGATACACTACTTCGCTCTGTTTCATTTTCACGGTGTTTGTTTGAGGCAGGATGTCAGTGCGACCAAGTCCAAGCTAAATCCTCAACTTTATATGGCTGGAATAAGAAATGCGTATTTCAGATGGCGTGTCTTAGCGGTTTGGTTCATCTCGGGAATTTACCAGTCCATCATTCTATTCGCTTTCCCCGTTCACGCCGGAAGGATTGGTCAAAACAGCTCTGGTATGCTACTTGGCCTGTGGGATCTAGGCACGATGGCTTTCACATGTATCGTCATCACGGTTAACTTGCGGCTCCTAATGGCATCGACGTACTTGACCATCTGGCACCATATAAGCGTTGGATGCAGCATCCTGGCGTGGTTCGTCTTTGTTTTCATATACTCGGCTCTTAGAACAAACTGGACTAGTCAGGTGCGTCCTCGCAAACCGATTTCGCTGCTAGCTCTCGTCTTACGCTTGCTTTGTTGCGTGCCTTTCCAGCTAAACATCCGTTTCGTGATATTCGTTCTCATGGGGACTTTCTACTTTTGGTTCACGTTAGTCTTAGTTCCAGTGGTAGCTTTACTTGGCGATTTCCTCTACAGCGGGTAAGCCTACTTTTCCACCATCTGTCTTAGCATTTCTCTCGACTGTTTTGGCTTTGCAGACTCAGGCGCTGGTTCGCTCCTTACGACTACGAGATCATAGAAGAAGACGAGAAGTATCACCTGCGATCCTCCCCGACCTTCTCGTCCGAGGACGCGTACGAGATGCACCTGCTAGACGGGGAGCAGTCACTGACCGAGGAGGAGCGTCGGACTCTGGCCATGGCTCAGCTCCCCCGCGAGAGGTCCCGGCACACGGGCTTCTCCTTCGACTCTCCGGGTTTCGACTCCTTCTTTGCGCTGCAAGAGGGCGTGAGCACCCCTCACAGGTCGTGGGACGTGGCCAGGCGAGCCAGCATGCATCCTCGGAGAAGGCTGGGAGATGGCTCCTCATCTTCGCGTTACAATGATATGTAAAATAGCTATTGTCTTGGTTTCGCTCACTTGGTTTTGTAGCTCTCTCGTGTATAGAGAAAACCTCCCAGACGTACATATATGAGTCCATTTTTCACGCCATTGTCTTGCAATTGCGGTATAATTATTGCTATTTTCCAGAAAAGCGTTTAATTTAAATTAAAAAAACCAACGGTTAAAAACATCATATAAATCTTGACCGTTAAAAGAGCACAAAACAGAGAATGTTCTTAAAGCCCACTAAACATTATTGTTTTGATTGCGAAACCAAGTAAGTTGGCGTAACAAACAAAGCGACTGTTGGAGTTAGAAACCGAGGGGCTGTTTTGTTAGGTAGCTCGTCATCACTAAACGCACTCTACATAGACAGCTACCACAATGGAATAATTCCCTCCACAATCTCTCCAGGTGCAAGCAAGGATTGCTTGAAAAGCCAGCCAGTTCATCCAAAAATCTATCAATCTTACCATCAAACTTTGGGAATAAAAAACTTAGAACTCCAAGCTGAGTGTAAGAATGACCAAAGCAAAGCACGTCTCTACAACAATAAACCTCGATCAATATAATACTCAAACCTAACCACGATCGCACGTTGCGCTCACCGCAAAGTCAAGGTAGAAACACGTGGCACATCGTGGTTGGGTGGAGGCGCCCTGAGCTGGCGGGCAGCACGTCAAGTATGAGTGAGGGGTTTATTTGTTTTTTCGCCGGAGAGAAGAAGCTTCTTCTTTCCGCGTGTTCCCAATTCTGACCGGTGCTCGTCACAGCCAGCTATGGCGGAGGCGCCGAGCTGGGCTGGGCTGGCGTCGACGCTCTGCGATTGCAAGAAATTTCGGTAAGCTGAGCGGCATTCCTTGACTTCTTTCCAAGATCGTCCAGCGTCTTGCTGGAGATATTTCGATCGGGCAAAGCGTGCGTTACAGGTCGCAAGAATCGCCGCCGCCACACTTTCTTGGCAAGATTCTAGCCGCATTGCGTCGATTGCCGGCCGGGCACGCCAATTTCTGGTCAGCGCCGCGATCGATCGATCGCCATGTACCATAATTCATGGGGCGGCCCCCTGGAGCTGGATCCTTCCGTGAACGAGGAGGATCAGAGCAACAGGAGCATGGATTTGGACAGGGCGGCCTTGCAGAAGCTGGAGGAGACGCAGCAGAGCTGGCTTCTCGGGGCCGGGGAGAAGAAAAGGAAGAAAACGATCGATCTGGGATGCATCGTTTGTAGCCAGAAGCTCTTCCTCGGGATCGTCTACGCCATCCTCGCGGTGGGATTCATCGCCGGATTCACGGTTCTCATCGTCAAGACAGCTCCCAGGCACCACCGCCATTCGTCCCCTCCGGACAACTACACGATCGCTCTACACAAAGCTCTCAAGTTTTTCAACGCCCAAAAATGTGAGTATACCCTTTTCTTCTTTTGGCTTTCTAGGAGGAGGAAGTTTGAAGTTGTTTTCTTCTTCCAGCTGGGAAACTCCCGCATGGGAACAACATCTCGTACCGAGGTGACTCGGGTCTTAAGGATGGATCGGACAACCAGGCCGATTTGGTTGGAGGATACTACGACGCCGGCGACAATATCAAGTTCCACTTTCCACAGGCGTTCGCTATGACGCTGCTAAGTTGGAGCGTGATTGAGTACAGTAGCAAGTATGAGGCGGTGGGCGAGCTCGGTCACGTTAAAGACTTGATTAAATGGGGGACTGACTATCTGCTCAAGACGTTTAATGCCTCTGCGCCAAGCGTGAATTCGATCTATGCTCAGGTATGGTTGTTAAGTTGAAAGAGCTGTCAAGAGAAAAGTGTTTTTCTTTTCTTTTTCTGACCAGGTAGGCAAGGGACGTGGGGATTCTCCTGATGATCATTTCTGCTGGGAGAGGCCAGAGGACATGGACTACCCGCGGCCATCGATGCAGACTGGCACGGCATCAGACTTGGCTGCGGAAATGGCAGCCGCCTTGGCCGCGGCATCTATAGTTTTTAAAGGAAACAGTGCTTACTCCCAGAAGCTGGTTCACGGTGCGGACATCTTGTTCAAGATGTCCAGGGATCGACGCGGTCGCTACAGTGCAAGCGTGCCTGATGCAGCGGGATTTTACAACTCGAGTGGATACTACGACGAGTATTTGTGGGGTGGAGCTTGGCTGTACTACGCAACGGGAAATATCAGCTACCTCCAACTTGTGACAACTTATGGAATAGGACGGCATGCCGGGGCATACAGCAACAGCCAGTTTTATGGAGTTTTCAATTGGGACAACAAACTTATCGGTGCTCAGGTATGTACACTCTAGTTTTTTTCGTTTTGGTCTGTTTTTGTTCTTTTTGAGCAAGTCGACTTGAAATACAAAACTCCGGAATGTACAGGTGTTGCTAACCAGACTAAGGATGCTCCAGGGTCCTGGATATCCATATGAAACCGTCCTTAAGAGCTTTCACAATCAGACAGACATCGTTATGTGCTCGTACTTGCCAGTGTATAAAATATTTCCAAAGACGCCAGGTACATCCCAGCAAACAGAAAAGAATCTATATAATCAGTTCCATAACTCGCATTTTCCAGGAGGACTCGTGCTCTTCAACAGAGGCGGCCCGGCACCATTGCAATACTCCGTCAATGCTGCATTCCTAGCGACGCTTTACAGTGACTACTTACTGGCGGCGGACATTCCTGGCTGGTCATGCGGTCCGCAGCTCTACAAGGCTGACAAGCTACGCGAATTTGCAAAGTCTCAGGCAAGCATCGATAGTTTCCCAGTTTTCCTTCGAGTTATAACTAGTTTCCTATCCAGATGGACTACATTCTCGGGAAGAACCCACGGCATATGAGCTACGTTGTGGGATTCGGCAACAAGTATCCCAAGTACGTCCACCACCGAGCAGCATCGGTTCCCAAGAATCGCAAGACTGCTTGCGATGTGTCTGGATTCAAGTGGAGGGATAGCAAGCAGCCCAATCCCAATGTTATCGATGGCGCTCTAGTCGGGGGCCCCGATCCCAAGGACAGGTTCCAAGACAAGAGAGGGAACTACAACTTCACGGAGCCGACCATCGCTGGAAATGCGGGTTTAGTCGCAGCTTTGATCGCACTCTCTGGCAAAGACGACGCTGGTATTGATGCAATGACGATATTTTCTGCGATACCTCCTATGTTTCCAGCTCCACCACCACCCTCCCCTCCATGGACTCCATAGATTTTATATATTTCATTTTTTCGATTGAACTAATATTTTAGTTCGCATTAATAATATATCTAGCATCAAACACTATTTCTAGCTGCTGTAGCATTAAAAATATTGTGAACCGTAAAAAAATTATATTATATATGGTTTATTATCGTTTTATATAAATCAGAAAATATAGTTCAATATTTGTCAAAAGTCAAAATGTTTAAGTTAGCTGCAACTGTTCTTGTGTTGAGTTTGATCTTCGTTCCATGCATTGTCTGCGACGAGAGACATCAATCCGTGATAAATGCTGACAATCATCCAATTTATATTTTTGTTGATCCAAATTATACTTCTGATGCTAACAGTCCAATGCGTGCTTATACCTTCCAAAATATTAGCTCTGCAATCGATTGGATTCCTTATAATGCATCAAATCGATTTGTGATTTTGGTTGAGCCAGGTGTCTACCGGTACGTAATATTTGTCATTATATTATGTTTTCTGATTTTTTTTTGTTTCTGGAATGCAGTGAAAAGATCACAATACCAAAATTTAAAGATTATATCACATTGCAAGGCCAAACCAAGTATATATTTGATACTGTGATTGTTTATAATGCAAATCATGGATCAGCTAATGGAACTGGTAAAAGTGCAACTTTTGAAGTATTTTCTAGATATTTTATTGCTCAATACATCACCTTCCAAGTAAGTCATTTCTATAGTTTCCTCTTTTATAATTTTTGGTTTGATGTTTTGGTAGAACGATGCACCATTCGCAAATCCAGGAGCCCATGACATGCAAGCCGTGGCCTTGAAATTAAGTGGCGATTTTGCAAGGATTTCTGATTGCTTCATCCTGTCAAGCCAGGACACCCTCTACGACGATCGTGGGAGGCACTACTTCAAGAACACATACATCGAGGGGAACATCGATTTCATATTTGGCCTTGGAAGGTCACTCTACGAGGTAAGGAAAACTTTGTCTTTCAGTTCCTACACTACAACTCTCTTCTCCCCTCGCACAGAGATGTAATCTCATCTCGAATGTCAATGCCACAACCAGTGGATCCTTGACGGCACAAGGAAAAGCCGCGCTCACTAATTTCACTTCTGGGTACTCCTTCCACAATTGCTATCTTGGTGGGACTGGAAAGATGACGCTGGGCCGACCTTGGGGGAGCAACGCATTTGTGGTTTTTAGCAATTGTTACATGGAGGCAGTGGTAGATCCCGTTGGCTGGACTCACTGGACTGATTCTTACGGCCCATCCAACAGGTAAATTATAGTAACTTCACACCTGTTTACTAACTTTTTTTTATCGCTCTCTTACAGCACTGCCTTTTTCGTGGAGTATCAAAATTACGGTCCCGGTGCTCATTCGTTGAAACGCGCAAACTGGACCAGAACGATAAAGCCAGACGTTGCTGAATTTTACGCAAGCACGGATTTTATAGACGGATCGGAGTGGCTGTGATGGTTCTTGTTCCTACGTTTCATCCAAAAGCTTTTTTATCAAGTGTAATAGGGATTTTCTTTTCTTTATTTTCGCAAATCTGAAGTTTTCAGCTCCTACGCTTCTCTAGTCTAGTTTAGTTTGTCTCGTTACCTCGTCAGAGTCTTTGTTTCCATCAAATATCTTACTGTGATGACTCTTCGCTTATCTTAGGACTCGGAGCGTGCATCTGGAGACATCAAATATGGAAAAACTGAGGGGTGAAAAAAACAAGAGTACCTCTAGAAGCCTGGGATGCTTGAGATGAGGTTGGATGTGGTGGTGATTGGTGCGGGAGCCAAGGCTTGCTTGCCTCAAGAGCTTCTGGAACTCACGCAAGCTGATCCGGCCATCGCCATCAGTATCAGCTTCGTCCAGCAGTGTATCTAGCGATCCTTTGAGCCCTGTGTACTGCACAGCGAGAAATGTTTCTAAACTCGAAATAATATGGTTTTCCTGTACCTCTTTGATCTCGTCTGGAGATATGAATCCGTCACCGTCTTTGTCGAACTTGTCAAACGCGCACTTTGTCCGCAGCTGCCACTTTTCAGAATCCAGCTCCTCGAGTTGACGAACATGGAGCGTGGCAGCAACAAACTCGTCGAAGTCTATGAATCCGTCCATATTGGCGTCCATCTGCGGGCATGCATCGTCAATCTAGCTGCGCCAGAACGTAAGTAGTAGACTTACAGCTTGGAGGATTTCTAATACTTTTGATTCTTTCAACGTCCATGGACGGTCCTTCAAGAGTGCCTAGCTAACCAGCACAGAACTCAAGCTCAACATTAGAAAATGCCGGATATAACCTGTCGTATTTCTTCTAGAGTGATTGTGCCACTCCCATCAACGTCAATGATGTTGAATTGGTCACGAAGATTGTGAATTTCTTCCGGTTCTAAGGTTGTAGCCAGAGCCTAGACAATAAAAATCAGAATGGAAATTGCAGTTTGACAAAACAGCGTGATACACTTACCCGAAAAGCAAATTGCTTTAATCGACTGAACTTGACAAACTCTCTCATGTTAGAGAGAACAATGATGTCCAGTGGGAAATCAGGTGCACACCCGCCCTCTCTGACCCATGGATGAGCTGCAAAAGAGAACAAAAAAAGAAGGTCCGAGTGAACTATAACTAAACTCCACTTGCTTACATAGTGCTTGAGCGGCAGTCGGCCTCGCCCGTGGATCCTTCACGAGCAAGCGTTTCACGAAATCCTTGGCATTGGCACTTATAGACGGCCAAGGCTTATTTTGAAACTGCGGTTTCTTCTTCAGCACCTGTACTTACAAGACGACATAAGAAGAATTATACAGACAACACGTTTACCCACGAAACGAACCTCGTTAAATATTCCAGCCTCTGTCTTATCCCAGAACGGCCGTTTGCCGCATAACAGAATGTAGGTAATAACCCCGATGCTCCAGACGTCGGACTCCGGCCCAGACTTCCTCTTGAGAACTTCGGGGGCAACGTAATACGCGCTTCCAACAATATCATGGAATCTCCTCCCTGTATGTTCGGAGCTGTCAACCACAAACGAAGGCTCTGTACAAGCAACATTACCAGGTCTGATAAAGTCTGACAAGCCAAAATCTGTTGCCTTGAGCGGTGTGTTGTCCCTCTGCGATTTGAACAAGAAATTCTGCAAACTGGTACAGCATTAGCACTACAAACCTTTCGTGAGATGCAGTACCTCTGGCTTCAAGTCCCGGTGAACAACGCCGTGAAGGTGGCAACGAGCAACGACTTTGAGCATTTGCCTCACAAGCTCCGCGGCATCTTTCTCCGAGTAGCAGCCATTTTTCCTGATGACAATACACACAGTGTCTCAGAACAACACAAAGTTTCTAAGAGATCGATCATACTTGGACAAGATCCGATCCAAAAGCTCGCCACCCTCGCACAACCTGTTCAGCAAATCTTAGCCTCGACACACAAGAGCCTGTTTCCAGGACGGGGTCTAAACTCACTCCATAACGATGTAGACGTAGTCGTCATCCTCAAATGACGCATAGAACTGTACAACGTTCTCGTGGCCGCTTAGAAGCTGTAAGATCCTCACTTCCCGCCTAACATCCTCCACAGAAATTGGGAGTAGCATCTGGAAAAACCGCACGAAAACATTGGTCTAGACAAGCATAGAAAAACTTCCAATCGATAGATCAAACCTTCTTCTTCTCGATGCGTTTCACAGCGACATTCTCCCCTGATCCAATCTTTGTAGCGGCATAAGTGTAGCCGAATTGCCCGTGGCCCAGGAGCTTGCCGAGCTTGTACTTGGCCTGGAAATCCCTCCCATACCCGAAATTGGTCCTCTTTCCAAGAGGAACCACATGAGCCGACTGGTTCTTTGAGCGCTGCTCCTTGGTCTTGACTTGGTCTTTAGCAGCGTGATCCCCGTGCTTCTTGTTCTTCTCCTTCTCCGCCTTCTCGGATCGATCAGCAGAGAAACAGATCCCCATCCTAGCAGCAATCTAGCATCGCCGCGCCATGGACAGGAGCCGGCTACAACGCCGGCGAGGGGATTTCTCGCGGAAGCATTGGCCGAAATATCGCTGGAGACCCCGAGATCCTACGCAATGCGCTGGAATTCCGAGTGAAATCCTCCGAATTCTTCGCGGCCCGACCCTAGCGATCGAGACGCGCGGTGATCGAATTTCGATTGCCCGGATCGAAAGAGCTGACCTGGAGAAGCGAAGCGCTATAAGGCGCTGGCTGGAGCGAGTGAAACCGAAGAAAACGCTCCAGTGTATGGGGAGAAGAACAAGGTAAAAGAGATAACTCATCGACACTCCGCGTGACGGGCGTGACGGGCGAGGTGAAACTTTCCCCTGTGACGTTTTCACCTCAAGCTCCAAATATTTACCACCCCCAACTCCATAGTATAATCGATCAAAGCACATCTATTGATCACAATCACGGACACTTCTTGACTATCTCTCGTGCTATTAAATTGCGTGACTGACTTCCTTCAATCTTTGGATAGAATATCTCCAGGAATCTTAGTAGGACGATCGCATTTCTAGATTCTTTTCGTACAAATATGGTACGGAGCCAAGATTTTTCTAGGGCTCCTGGCATTTTGCCAGGCATGGCGGCAACGCAATATCCTCCGTGCGCCGTCTTCTCTTCATCGACGAATCGATGCCGCCGAGCTGGAGGAGGGAAGAGGAGGATTGCGAGGATCAATGTGGCCGCCGCGCTTGCGTATGGCGATTGGAGCGGTGCGTTGCCAGGTGAATTGCCCGGCTCTTCGTCCGCGAGGCTGGATTCCATCAGCGATTTCACTCGCTTCTTGGACAAGGGGGATCAAGGCGCGGAGCTTCAGACAGCGATTGTGAGCTATGCTGCGCCCAAGAAGAATATGTGGTCACTGTTCCAGCCTCAAGTCCAGGTAAGAGCGATTGCTTGAGTTTTTTCTCGTGAATTTGATTCACTTTTCAGATTGATCTCGTGGCAGCAGTACACATTGCTGATAAAGAGTAAGCGCTGGAACTCTAGCAGCGCTAGTGACATTGGTCTCAATTTTTTTCGTTCCAGGTATTTTCGTGCTCTCCAAAATGAATTGGATGCTTACGACGCGGTTCTATATGAGATGGTAGCGGAGAAAGGAAAGAACTGGAAAGGCCGTGGAAGATGGAAGCCTCCAAATCGCAAGTCACAAGGCAAGAATAGTAGGAAAAATCGGAGCTTTAGTTTCGTTGGCGCGATCCAGCGTCTCATGGCTCAAGTTCTCAGCTTGGATTTTCAGCTGGAATGCATGGACTACCAAAATGATAACTGGTACCATGCAGACCTCGACTTTGAAACTTTCCAAGATCTCCAGGTGCTTAAAAATTTGATTTTCTGGAGAACTAAACTCTAGTTTGGCCTTCCTTTTTTTTTTCCAGCGTAGGAAAGGAGAGAGCCTCTTTGGATTTGCAACTGAAATGACAAAGATCTCGACGGCTGCTCTCTCGGCAGCTGCTCTCGCGCGAACCGACTTGGATCAATGGCGAGGGAAGCTTTTGTGGGCTTCTCGAGTCTTTCCAATGCCGCTGCTGGGACTATTCGTGATCGAGGGAGTCTGTGCTCCACCAGACGCACCTCTCTCAAGCTCTCCAGAAATGAAGGCCTTGTTCAACTTGGAGCTTGCAGCGGCAACAAAACTCTTCCTCGCAAAGCAGCTATCCACCGAGTAAGCTTGAGAACAAGTTCTCGTTTTCGTTTTTTCGCTTGACAAAGAGGATTTCCTGGAACAGCTTAACAGAAGGAGCGTTCTCGTTGCTCAAGGACTCGGTGATAATCGGTGAAAGGAACAGCGTTGCGATGAGAGAGCTGGAAGCTGCCATAGCCGAAGGCTGCGAGAAGATAGCCATCTTCTACGGCAGTGGACATCTCCCCGACATGGATTCTCGCCTGCGAAGCTTGGGCTTCTTTCCACAGAGATTAAAGTGGCAGACTGCCTGGTCGATCCAATCTACGGCGAGAAGATCAAGCTCCGAGAAGAATGACAACGTGTTCTCTCTAGCAACTCTTACGAAGATCACAAACTGGCCGCTCAATCGATACGAAACGCTAGCGCTCATCCTCTTCTCGTCAGTGTTGGCTGTGGATCTTTGGTTCTGGGAGGCGTGCTTGGAAACGATAAACGAGTCGGGCAACCATCTCCTCCAGTTGATAGCTGCGTCCGTACAGATATAAGTGAACTTTACAGTCACGAGGATCAAAGAATATGCTCTAGAAGATAGTGCGAATATGCTCAAGGGCTTTGTAGGGTTTCTGGGAAATGCGCTTGTGCTCGCGGGCGATGGGAGCTGCGATTCGTCGAGGATGAGCTCTCTGAATCGCTCGTGGTGAGATTTTGCCGCATATTTTGCCAGCGCCAGGGACGGGATGTGTGCATCTGGTGGTGTTCTTCCCACAGCGACGCTCTCTTGCAGCAGGACTTACGCGCTCTTGCCGGCGAGGAGGACTGCCCGGCCGGGTCTGCGCCATGCGAAGCTGCTCGTCGCGGAGCTGCGAAGCCGTGAGTGCTGCCATAGCCATCGTAGGCGCGGAGGGTTACAGGCAACAGCTTGTTCTTCGTCTGCCGATCCAGGGAAAGGGATTCCCAATCGTTCTCAGCCGCTGCCTCTAGAGAGAGACGTCCAGATTGACCAGCTCCAGGCGTGGTTTTGTCACGGTAGAACTTTTCTGCTATGCAGCGGGATCTTATGGATGGTATGGAACGGCAAGGCGAGTCCAGCTTATGGAGCAGTCACGGCGGTGGATCTGGCAGGAAAGTCGAGAGCTCTTCTACAGGGTGCCTGGCCCAAGATCTTGCAAGTTTTGGGCATGCTCAAGGAACAAGGACTTCTGCTATCGGTTCTCCTCGGACTGTCGGCGTTCTTCTCCATGTCCGAGACGGCGATCACGACGCTGTGGCCCTGGAAGGTAATGCCATCCTTGTCATTACTCTCTCACAGTATAACTCTCAAACTGAATAGGTGAGGCCTCGTTAAGATGTCTATAGGTCAGGGAATTGGCTGAGAAGGAGAGTGAGGGAGGCGTGTTCCAGCTGCTGCGCCAGGACGTGACGCGGTTCCTCACGACCATTTTGATTGGCACTACGTGAGTTTTCTCATTTCTTCTCTCTTTTCTCTCGACTGAAATTTTTTATGTGCGTTTTAGAATCGCAAACATCGCTGCGACGGCCCTCGTAACTGATGCTGCCACGGCGCTATTCGGTGAAGCCGGAGTCACTGCAGCCACTGGAGTTATGACGGTGCGTGGTAGCATTACTCGTTCGTGGTTTTGATATACACTCAAAACTTTGCAGGTGGTTGTGCTACTACTTACGGAGATTGCTCCAAAGAGTATAGCTGTGCATAATGCCACTGAAGTCGCCCGTTTTGTAGTAAGTGATTGTAAGTTTTGGTGGAAGAAAAACATAATCGACTTTCATCGTTTTATTTGTAGGTCCGTCCTGTGGCATGGTTGTCAGTGGTTCTGTATCCAGTGGGACGGATAGTCACCATTCTTTCCACAGCGATGCTGAAATTTTTTGGCCTCAAAAGCAGTGGGTAAGTTTGATAATCTGTGGCGAGGTGCTGTTTTTGTACTGAATTTCTTTTCTTTTCGCAGCGAGCCGTTTGTTACAGAGGAAGAGCTTAAACTTATGCTGCGAGGGGCAGAGTTGAGCGGCGCTATTGAAGAGGAAGAACAGGTCTAATTTACATCATGGCCTTTGGACACAGTACTGAAAAATTACTATGCAGGATATGATAGAAAATGTCTTGGACATTAAAGATACATACGTTCGGGAGGTAATGACTCCCTTAGTCGACGTTGTGGCCATTGACGGGGGTGCGACCTTGATGGAATTCCGAAATTTCTGGGTGAAGCACCAGTACTCAAGGTACTTCCACCTTGAAACAGAGATAATGTTCTGAAACTGATTGCTTACAGGGTTCCCGTGTTTGAACGTCGTGTTGATAACATTGTAGGAATAGCTTATGCTATGGATATGCTTGACTATGTAGAGCAGGTTTGTACTTTTAACACTTATCTTGCGATTGCTAATACGAGCGATATGCAGTCGGAGCTGTTGCAGAAAATCACGGTGGCAAGGGTTGCTCATAGGCCAGCTTATTTTGTTCCCGGTAAGCTCTTGCTTTGATGCGTATTTGTGAGCAAACGATTATTACAGATTCCATGTCCGTATGGAATTTACTGAGAGAATTTCGTATTAGAAAAGTACATATGGCTATTGTGCTGAACGAGTATGGTGGCACCGTTGGGGTACGTTTCATAGTTCTTTTCGGGAGTATAATACACTTCTATTGCAGATTGTAACACTGGAAGATGTTGTTGAGGAGATTGTTGGAGAAATTTTTGACGAAAACGATTCCAAGGTTTTGCTTTGTTCTTATTGCTGATGTTTTCTGAAGCTTATAAATGGTCTTTTTATGACGATAGGAAGAGATACGACGAAAGACCGGCTATGTAGTCCAAAGAGCTGAAGGTGTATTTGATGTTGATGCTAATACATCAATCGAGGATCTGTCCGAGGCTTTGCAAGTGAAATTCCCGGAGGTCAGTACTCTTTTGTTCAGCGTGACAGATTTTTACGTGGTTTTCTCCAGGAGCACCACTATGAAACCGTCTCTGGATTCGTCTGTGAAGCATTCGGCTACATTCCACGCACAGGAGAGAGCGTTAAAGTGGTTCTACGAAAGCAAGACTCGGAAGAAAACCAAGAGGGGGAAACAGAAAACCAGGAAGAAAAAAAAGAAAAGTTTCAAACTTACAAACTCGAGGTATGGTTTTCTATGGGCACTGCTGGAGAAGATTCATTGAAGACTGTTTTTTGCACCAGATTTTAGCTGGCAACGCTAGGAAAGTTGGTGCGACGCGCTTTGAGGTACTGGATTCATCGAAGTCCAACGAAGACGTAGCTCGTCCGCTGCCTCGTTTCGTGAGGCGTGCCTGGGAGGAGCAGTGCGAGGCGAATGACTCGGACAAGGTTGCCATAATCTGGGACGGCAAGACGGTTCCTTGCGCCAAGGGAGACAACGAGCTTTGCAGCACCGAGGACTCGGAATCGGAGGAGAACGGGACCAACAACGCGATCGAGGTGGTTTCCTCGGACGTGATCGAGGCCGTGGAATGGACAGTGACGAGCAGAGATGGCGAGAACGAGAACGAGACTGATATCGAGGAACTGGAGCCTTCAAACGCGATGGAGAGATATATCGATCGAAGGCGGCAGAGACGAAGGAAGCAAGCGCTGGAAGCCACTGCCGAGCTCACCAGGCAGAGAAAGCTCGAGATCCAGCGAAAAAAAGAGGCCGAGAGAACGATGCTAAGCTCGAGGAAATCCGTGAAGAACGAAAAATCGGGTGATACTAAGGACAGTTTTTAATGAAGGCTTCTCATTCCCGTTCGTGGTATTCGTTTGGTGATCTGACGGCTGTGGTTTGAGATATCCGACGGCTGTGGCTGGACACGCCATTGATGTGAGTTGTTTTGTGTGTGTGGGTTTTGGCGCTCGGTTTTCCTCTTGCGGGGAAAGAATGTAACGTAGGGCGTCTGCGCGCAGGGCTGGATTCCACGCGATGACGAAGAAATCACAGCGATTGCCACCGCGATCGGGCGCCAAAGCGCTGGGAGCGGGGAAAATTGCGTATTCGCGGCCGGATGTACACAGGCTCTTCGGTCACTACAATGATCTCTACTTCGCGAGCGAGCTTGCAGGGTGTAGCGTCGAATGGAGCTCCCGGAGAACAAGGTGCGATGGTTTGTCTTCCTTCCTTCTTCTTCTCGAGCATAAACCCTAAGTCTCGGTTCGTTCCAGCGAAGCTGGAGAGTGCTTCTACGGTCCAGGAAGGTGCCAGATTCGGCTGTCGGAGCCGATTCTAAAATCGCGAAGCTTGGGCGAGGTGAAATCGACGCTGCTCCACGAAATGATCCACGCGCATTTGTTCGTCACTAAAGAGAACGCGAATCACAAGTATGTTGCCACTGCCTTCTAGCTTCTCTTTGTGATTCCTCGCTTTTTTCTTTTCTTTGATACAGTGATCACGGGGATTTGTTTAGGATGAAAGTGGACCAGATCAAAGAATCTCAGCTTCAAGATGAAGAGGTGGTGATACTTTGTCTCTTTCTCTTGCTTGACTCTGCTAAAAAAATGTGTTTTTTAGAGGCCCGAGGATGGCTATGGTATTCGTCTCCAACATTCTTTCTTGGAGGGGAGCTGCTCGGAGGTGAACACCATTATCTTTCACAGAAAGTTTTCTAATTCTATTGTTGCGATTTGCAGTCTCGAGAGTGCGAGGACGTTCAAGAATTTCTTCCGGATGCTACTGTCAGCGCTCGTGTCATGTCAGGCATATTTTTTTTTCTTTGCTTTTTCTCTCTTCGTTTTTCTGTGAAGTAAGAATCTAAAACTTCTTTCGTTGATTGTAGCAAGACGAAGAAAAGCGGTGAAAGCAGTGATCTTCTCACGAAAGGTATCTATAAACTTGTGAAGGAATGTTTAAATTCCTGTTTTTTCTTGTGTAGATGTCAAGGAACCACCAACGGAGTCATTCAAACGCACGAATAACAGCGTTGATAAACACGTAAGCTTCAAAATTCCCCGACTGGATTCGTTTTTCGGGAAAAGCCGGGGCCTGGAGAAGAAAGGAAAGCTCCGGAAAGCAAGCTTGGTTCCTAAAGACACTAGGATACTTCAGAATGTTCAGACCGCGGGAAAACCGATGCCTGACGTGATAATCGGCTGGAAAAACTGGTGTGCCTCGGAACCAGAAGAAGAGGAGGAGCGTCTTATCGACAGGAGGCGAGAAAGGAGGCTGCTAGAAAACGCAAGGATATCCGAGAAGTTACACCAGACCGGATCGAGTAAACAATCTACACACGAGATGGTCGATCCGGGAATGCATGCTCGAAGCAATTCGAATCAAGCCGATGAGACGGTGTATCAAGACAGGATCTCTTCCGGGGGTCTAGAACTGGAAGCTTGCAGGGACAGGGTCTCTTCAGGGGGTCTAGAACTGGAAGTTTACCAAGGTGACATGGAGATGGTGGATCTAAAACTAGAAACTAGCCGGGAGATCGTCTCGCCAGGGAGTCTAGTGGTTTTCCAGGGACGCATGGAGAGAGGGGAACCGTCACACGGCTATAGAGATGATCCAGGGACGAGTTTGATCGACTTGGATCCCGAGCAAGGAGATCACTCGCGAGCTCTGGTAGTGGCGCCGCTCAAAGTCTACGAGAGGAGGAGGGATCGCGAGAGGAAGAAGAAGGCTCAGCTGGAGAGGGAGAGGAGGACCGTGGAGAGCAAAGCACCAGGTATGAAGCTCTCGATTGGTTCTATTCTTTCTTCTTGGATTGATCTTCTTGTTCTTCGTGGTCTTCCTTTGTTCTTGTGTTTTGTCACAGTGACACTATCGACTTTCTGTCCAATTTGCTCGCAAGTGTTTTCGTTTGACACCACCAAGCCGGAGGACAATGCGAAGTTTAACACTCACATCGACCTTTGTTTAAATGGTAGAGCTTTGTAAATACTTTTCTATATGAAAGCTTCTTTCGCGCCATTGGTTGGGCTAGGTTTCTTCTAGCGAGGGTTTGGTTCGCAGGTAGCTATGGCGGCCACGGCGCCGGCGTTCCAGCTCGCGCCGCGCTGCCCGTCCGGCCGGATTTCGCGATCAGCGCGGGGGCGCGCGATTCTGATCAATTGCTGTGCGGATCGTAGCAGCAATGGGAGTGTAGCTACATGGCCGCGGATCGAGCAGGAGCATTCCAATGCGGTGATCAGGGCGTCGGCGGAGTCGCTGCAGTACGAAGCTGGATTTCTAGGTGGGATTTCGGAGAAGACGAGGCTTGGTGGATCTAGCGAGAGGGATTCCATGGCCTACTTGACGAAGATCTTGACGGCTAATGTGTATGATGTGGCGATCGAGTCGCCACTGGAGCCGGCGGTGAAGCTGAGCGAAAAGCTTGGTGTCCAGGTTTTGCTCAAGCGAGAGGATCTCCAGCCGGTAGAGTTCTTGCAAAACTTTTCCATGGTAGACTCACTTTGGATCGTCAGGTTTTTTCTTTCAAGCTGCGAGGGGCGTACAATATGATGGTCCAGCTCACAAAAGAGCAACTTGACAAGGGAGTGATCTGCTCTTCCGCGGGAAACCACGCGCAAGGAGTTGCACTGTCCGCTCAAAGGCTTGGTTGCGATGCGGTCATAGCGATGCCTGTCACAACACCAGAAATCAAGGTAAGATCCTTTCTTTTTCAGAGATAATCGAACAGCGTTATTGTGAGTTGCAGTGGCAATCAGTCAAGCGTCTCGGTGCCACCGTTGTACTCGTCGGTGATTCATACGATGAAGCTCAAGCGTATGCAAAGCAACGGAGCCTGGAGGAAGGACGGATTTTTATTCCACCCTTCGATAATCCAGAGATAATTGCTGGCCAGGGAACTGTCGGCATGGAGATCGTTAGACAACACCAAGGGCCGCTCCATGCAGTTTTCGTTCCAGTTGGAGGAGGGGGACTTATAGCTGGTATAGCGGCCTATATGAAACGCATAAGACCTGAAGTAAGTCGATTTGCAGTCTTAGCTACTATTTGTTCGTGTTCTAACTTTTGCTTTCTGTCCAGGTTCAAATAATTGGAGTTGAGCCCACGGATGCCAACGCCATGGCATTGTCCCTCCACCACGGAACTCGGGTGCAGCTAGATCACTGTGGGATTTTTGCAGATGGTGTCGCCGTAAAGCTCGTTGGAGAAGAGACATTCAGGCTTTGCAGGGAATACGTGGATGGCATTGTCCTTGTGAGCCGTGATGCCATTTGTGCTGCTATCAAGGTAAGCTGTATCGCATGCTTGCGAGTCCAACTCTAACTAAGAAAACATATGGAAATCGTTGGTTTTTAGGACATGTTTGAAGAGAAGAGAAGCATTCTAGAACCTGCGGGAGCTTTGGCAATTGCTGGTGCCAAGGCGTACTGTAACTACTATGGTTTGAAAAAGGAAGCAGTGGTTGCTGTTACTAGTGGTGCAAACATGAACTTTGACAGGCTAAGGATTGTAACGGAGCTTGCCGACGTCGGTGCTTCTAAGGAGGCTGTTCTTGCGATTATCATGGCGGAAATACCTGGATCGTTCAAGAGACTCGTTGAAGAAGTGAGTCTTTCAATTTCCTATGTTTGATTGATGCTAATATCGTTTTGCAGGTCGGGCCTGTGAACATCACTGAGTTTCGATATCGCTATTCTGATTCGCGAACAGCCCTTGTCCTCTGCAGGTATGTGTCTCTCAATCTCGCGGCTGCCACTAACAAGCATTGTCTCAGCGTGAGTGTTCACAAGGAGCAAGAGCTTCAGGCTTTGAAACGGCGATTGAAAGAGGCCGGTCTTATGGTAATTGACATGACTTCGAATGACCTTGTCAAGGATCATCTCCGGCATTTGGTAAGCATCCTCTTCACAGATGTGATCTTTCTATACAGTTACTCTTGTTTTGTAGATCGGTGGCCGCGCCATTCTCAAGGACGAGCTCTTGTACCGATTTATATTTCCAGAGAGGCCCGGGGCGCTGAGAAAATTTCTGGACACGTTTACACCACGCTGGAACATCAGTCTCTTCCATTACAGGGCGCAGGTGAGCTTGATCTTTGGTTTGCTCGTGCTTTTGTGGGTTTGACGCTGCGCCGCCTTGCAGGGCCAAGTTGGGGCCAACGTTTTGATCGGCATCCAGGTCCCTCCGGAAGACGAGCAAGAGTTCAAGCGCTGTGCCGTAGAATTGGGCTACGAGTTCCAAGACGAGTGCAAAAACGAAGCTTTTCAGCTCATGATGTCCACATGAGATGGCTCCAAGGTTTTTGTGTTCACAGTAAATGTTTTCGTGAACTTCAGGCAATTGTTGGGTGTTGTGTGTGCTTCCAGCGTCTTGCTTGATCGAACTAAAGAAAAACTTCGTTTCTCCTCTCAAATGATCTTCGCGTTTGTTTGAATCGAAAATCCCATTTAAACTCTTTCCCGCCAATGTGTGGTTTAGGGTTTGCTAGGGTTTGGCGGTCGAGAGTGTAGCAGATCGAGCAGGACAATTCGCTGTGGCGCAAGCTCAGAACGAAGTGGAGAAGTTTCCAGTCTCTTCGGAAATGCATGGTGTCTCGCTTTGAGGATGATCGCGATGGGAGCGAGAGAGGATCTTGACTGAATCAGGTAAGCTCTAGTCGCAAATTTTCTTTCTTGATCTCGTTTTGATTCAGGGGAACAGTCGCAATGGAGATTCGTTTGAACCCAGTTGGAGGTTGCTGGTACATGAAGTAGGACGAAGTAAGTATTGTTGTAAGTATTTTCTTTAGGCTATCACCACGTTCAAGTGAATAGTTGCCGAGTTGATGCTCGTAAGGAAACTGGAAAAATCTTATGATTATTATTCTACCTGCATGTAAGTGAGAATGAGAATTCTTCCCCCTTTTTTTTCATGCTATGCACGAGTTTTATTTCTTTTCACAGTTCGATTCTTCCGCACTGCGACCCCACTGTAAAGGAGGATTCGCCAGTGGGTTGCTCGTCAAATCAAAAATTCATTTCTCACAGGCTAAGCCGGAATTTTGCCGATCCCGTCCTGGAACAAGAAAAACAGAAGTGATTAAAGCTAATGTTTTGCAGAACTGAATTTTCTATTTTGTTGTTCCAGGTGTTTGTCTCTTGGTTTTCTGTTGCCATTGCCTCAGCGTGAGCATAAAGAGCAAGAGCTCCAGGCCGCGGGACTTGACTCTGTGTCAAAGATGATCCTTGCCATTTGGTAAGCATCCTACGTCTTCTTTACCTCTGCCTGATGAGCTATTATACCAAAAGAAGTCGTTAACCATGTTTACATACACCAGGTTGGATTGTAACTTCGGCAATTTTTTTTCTTTTTTCACTGCAGCCCGCAAGTAGACTTGCTCCTGTGAATTTTTTTCCTACTCTTTTGGCTTGACTCTGCCAACGTGATGGTCAGGAAACGAGCAGGAGTTTTTAAGCGCTGCGCCGTTGAACTGGTTCCAAGTCGAGTGCAAGAAAGAAGCTTTTTTAGCTCATGATGTCCACATAACACGGAGCAGCGCATGCATTTTACTCACGTTATCAGGTACCGGTTTTTATGCTGTCGAGCTGGGTACTTGTGAATTTGTATTTATCACCGCTTTTCCTTTCAAGGCTGGCAGCAAAGTTTTTCGTTAACTCCATTCTCCAGGCGAGTAAATAACAGAACTTTTTGTACCGCAGGTGGGAGAGCTTTACTGCTTCGTTATTCAAGGTGATCCTCTCACGGACTATTGTACAACGGGTACACTGTCGAAGATTCAAACTTTCAAGTCAGGGGCGTGTGCGTAAGACGACGCCTGGTGACAGAATCGACGACCGACTGTGGACAGAAACAGCATCGAACTGAGCCGTGCAGCGGGGACGAGAAAAGAAAGACAGAAAAAAAAAATTCAAGTGGTGGTGGAATTAGAAGCGGTTTTACATGTCATCGAGGATGGCAGCCAGCCTCTGGAGCTCCTCTTGGCAAGAGTGTGGGTAGCGGACGCCTTCCTCTTGAGGCTGGTGCTGGCTTTCAACAAAGGCTGGGTGCGAACGCCAGGGATCATGTGAACTTGAGGCATTGGCGACGGTCACGGGGTGCTGAGCAGCACCAAGAGCCGCAGAGTGGCTCCATTGCTGGAAGTAACTCGGCGAGCAGGCCGACTCGTCGTCGAGGAAGCTGCTGGGGCCGTTGATGATCTCCCACAGGGACGGCGACGATGAGACTTCCCGCTTCACGCATGCAACAGTTGTACTCGTGGATTGCTGCTGCTGCTCGCTGGAGTCCGTCTCCTGCTTTTGGAGACAGCACGGGAGCTGTGCTGCGGCCTCTGGCTGCGGGAAGCGAGGGGGAGGCATGAGCATTGCCAGTTGCTGCCAGGAACTCCCGGAGGAAGAAGAAGAGGAAGCGGACGAGGAGGGTGGCACGACCAGATACTCGTGAGCGGAGGTGTCAGCGCCTGGCATCTCCTGGACGAGCAGGTTCATCATGGTCTCCGCTAAGTTCTCCTGCGCTTGCTGACTGCTGGTGAATTGGATGGTCGCAGGTGTGGACGAGGATGGCGACGCGGCCTGCGACGCCTCCTCGGTGACGCAGCTCAGGCCGCTGGCGGTGCTGCTGCTGATGGCCTGATGAGTCATTGGATCGATCCCCATCTGCCGGAGCTTCTTCTTGATCCTGGTGTTCCAGTAGTTTTTTATCTCGTTGTCCGTCCGGCCGGGGAGCTGTGCCGCAATGCGAGACCACCTGAGACACAAAATTTCATGCCAACCGGTGACTATGCTTTTCAAAGCTCGTTTTTGGATTTCTCCTGATAGATGGTACCTGTTTCCCATGACAGCGTGCAGATCGATGATCATCTGCTCCTCTTGCTCCGTGAGAACACCGCGTTTGAGATCGGGGCGGAGATAATTCGTCCACCGCAAGCGGCAGCTCTTTCCGCAGCGTAGGAGTCCTGCGAATTTCGTCGAGTGAGAGATGAGAGATCGATCAATTCAGCTACAAAGAGGTAAGGTTTTGTTCCTTTTTCTCTTGGCAATGCCTTCTTTGCTTACCAGCTAGCTTAGGAACTGCACGCCAGCATCCGTGTCCATGGCTGGTGATGTAGTGTATGAGCTTCCTGTCCTCCTCTGCAGTCCATGGCCCCTTTTTAAGTCCTACTTTCTCACAGCATGGCTGCCTTCCCATGGCTAGATAGAGGGGAAGAACTAGAAGAGAGGGAAGAGGTGGAGTGATGAATTCTACTATGAATTGTTCGAGTCTTTCGTACTTTGAGAGACTGGGAGAGAAAGAATTGCTTGCTCGCGATCGACGATACTTTTTTAATATTCGTCTTCTGTCTTCTCGCAGAAGATTAAATGACGCAAACGGACAGCAGCAGCAGCAGCGGCATTGAATCTAGCAAGGCTCGAGTCAGAGAGAAAGAGCATGGAGGAGGAATGGGTTGATTCGTGGAGAGCGGGGGAGGAGGGGGATATTACCCGAGTGCCAGGAAAAATGCCTAAAGGAAGAACACGAGACCACCGGATTTATATACATACTCCATTAAAGGCGATCATCTCTTTGCTGATTGATTGATCCGCGAGCTATTTAACCGGGTAAGCAGCATTTTCTTTTCCTCTCTCTCTCTTTCGTTGCGTAGATAATCACTCTCGACGATCATTCTCTCTTGTGCATATAGTTTTTCCGCTCCAGCGCGACGTTGACAGAGACGAGACGAAAGGAAGGATTGGCACACACTACTCGAAGGTGGATTATTCCATCTATAAGTAGTGTGGGCTTATTCCTCTCTGGAGTTCTCGATGACAAGCTCGCGAAAAAGAAGAAGAAGAAGAAGAAGAAGAAGAAAAATGTGTCGGCTGAGCATGACAGATCCAAGCGATTGATGTAAACACCGGCCCCTTTGATTACAAGCAAGGCAATTGCGGGGGCGAGCAGGAGATTCGTTGCGAAGATGCTACAAGAAGAATAGGATGTTCTAGAATACACATAGATTGATCAAAACTGGAGAAGCTTAATTGTTTGTTTGCATTCGCGCATATAATAACTGGAGCCAACGTGGGCCATGGTGAAATTATAAAAGCGTGCACCGTCCGCGTGGGGGTATATGCGACAAGATGCCCCCAGTACCGTACGAGAGAGAGAAAAGGTGGTGGGCATGGGCATGGGGGAAAGAATGAATGGCAGCATAGCTTTTAGATTGTGTGGTGTGGTGCTAAAATGGAGGAGAAAAGAGAGTGAAGAGACCCCACGCCTTTGAGATGGCATCATGGGCTGCTGATGATGCCATGCATGGCGTGCACGCATCATTTCACATACGCAACTTTGAAGGGGTTTGTTGTTTGTTTGTACAAGGAGGAACTGTCCAGTGTGTTTGATGTTGAAGCTCCAACTTCCATCTTTTCCATCTTCCATCTCTTCCATCCTCCATCCAGCCAGAGAGGGGTCTACTAGCAAAATAAATTCGATTAAACTTGGCTTGTGATGCAATAGTCTAGAGACATGGAGCTCAAGATTCCATGATCGACAACAATTCCCCATAGTTGGTTGTTTCGTTTCTCTCTTGGAAGTCACTCTCTCGATCCAGCTTGGAACGGGGTCTCTCTCTCTCTCTCTCTCGCGCGCGCGGTTATCCCTGTAGCAAGCTCGAGATGCTTAGCTTGGACGAGTCCTTGCGACAGAGGCTGGACGAATGCTCGCGTCGCGTCTCTGCGCGTTACACTTTGTCGTCCAGTCTTGCGTCAGGAGTAGACATACGGAAGAATCACAAGGACGCCAGGCCGGAGTGAGAGCAAAAAGAGAGGAAAAGAATCGTGTAAGGACATGACAAGCGCATAGCTAACGGCCATGCTTATGTCATACTGTGACGCTTATCAGTAGTACACAGCTTATGTGGAGAGAGAGACGACACTATGGTGAGAAAAAAGAAAAAGACGAAGGATGAGAGATGAGAGACGAAAGACGAAGACGAGAAAGAAAAAAAAAAGAGAAACGCTCGAAGTTTCGGAGAGAGGAAGAGTTTTTTTTACCTCTCAAGAAGCTGCGAATGATGATGGCGTCCCACGTTGGTACGTCTCGCCGGCTATTTCTCAGGCGTCCACTCGGAGCTGATCGTCGAGAGAAGCGATCTCTTGGAAGAAAGCTCGGAAGTGGCGGAAGGCGGCGTCAATATCTTCCGTGCCGCACATCTCTCGCACGCTGCAAAGCCCCCAGAGAGTCAGCCAGCGCGAAAGATATAATTCCCAATCATGGAGCAAACCTGTGCATCGCGAGCTGTGGAAGACCGCAATCCACCAAACGGATGCCATATCCTGCCGCCAGCACTGAATCGATGGTCGAGCAGCATCCAACGTCACTGACCACGGAATAGTTCTGCGCGCAAGAGAAAGCGTTAAAAATGAGAGACACAGAGCGTGGACGAGTCGAGGCTGACCTGTGTCGGAATACAATTCCGCTTGGCGACCTCCTTGAACAGAAACGCAGAGATCGCGTCTGTCGCATTGTTCTGTGTTAGATTGTGTTTGATTACGAGACCGTCGTGGAGTTTTGGCTGGTTGTGCTCCACATCATTCTCGGCATTGTTGGGATGCAAAGCATGAGCCATGTCTGCAGATACTGCCACACAACACAAGGAAAAGAAAAGAACAAAAAGTTAAACACAACCCTTCCTCAGACTCTGTATGATGCGTACCAACAAACGAGCGTCGGATTGCTCGCTCTACAACGCCTTCGCTTGTAGAACCGCGAGCCAGCCATCGTGATATCCTCATCATGGCCTGGAACATGGTCTGTGGACCAGCTCCTTGAACGGCTTCTGATCCAACCTGAAATCTCCCATGTAAAGTCAAAGTTCGAAAAAAAGAAATACAAAAACAATACCTCTCCATTGTCGAAGAGTGCAACCATGCGGATGTAATCCTCATCCAGCATCGACAGCGGTTCAGAAGACGTATCCAGCAGAGCCCAGAGAGCGCAGAAAGCCGACGCCAGGTTGTCCAGCCTTCCCGAAAACACAAACTCTTGACGAGCACCTCCGATGCATGCAGGCTGAGTGTCGTAAATGCTCAGCTCAAAATCCGCGATTTCACTGACATCGCAGTGAAGCTCGTCTGCGAGCACCTGAAAAAGTGTGACTGGCTGAATGCCAGGGCAAAGAGTTACCTGCAAAAGAAGAGGGTGGTGGACGTCGTTGCTTTGGTTTCCTTCATGCTCACCCGGCGACTCCGAGTCACAAGAAACAGCCAGTTCTGCTTCAATTTGAGTAGCAAGGACTGGAGCTAGTTGGGACTCCAAATCTTGCTTCATACTGTCTGACCTGTAGAGAAAATAGTTTGAGCAAGAGTGTCAAGAAAGACGAGACAGACCTGTCCATATGAAACGCCAAACTCGGGATCCGCAATATTGGCCTTCGAACACGAACAAGATCATGAATAAGCTCTCCATTTTTTGTTCTACGTAAAACCCGCCCGGCGACACTTAAATCCCTGTCAAACCAGGTATTCCATAGTCCAGTCCCATAAGCTTGGACTCTAACACGTAGAAAACCACCTTTAGTAGCCGCAGATACTGGTTTAAGCTTTGGACAGGGACTATCTGTATGAGCAGCCAATACATGAAAGCCACCACCGGGTTTATACCTGCACATTGACATCAAGCCATGCATTAGTAAATGGAAAAGGAACAAAGATGAGAAGAAGATGCGTACTTCCGACCAATGGCGAAAGCAAATATCGAGGACATATTTCGCGTGAAGAAATAGCGACCACCTGGCTGTAACTCCCACTCTTCACACTCGTTCAGCTGCTGGAAGCCTGATTCCAGCAAATGCCTCCTTGCCTCCACTGATATAAGTAAAACCCCGCATCAGTACCGGGAGAGAACTTACACGAAGTCACCAGATGGTGCTCTCACAAGTGGCATGAAAAGGTGTCGTAGAGTTGTTCAAGAACTCTATGAGATTTGGAACAACTGATAACGCGTCGCGACCAAGGAGAGCCTGGAGAAAAACAAAACAAGGTGAGTAAGAAACAAGATCCAGTCGCGAAACAATACCTGCCTTTTCCGGAAAAAAACCTCTCTGATGGCTCGGCCCAGCGCCAGCCAAGAAGCGAAGATCGGCCATGGTGGGAGTCGGCTGCGAGAGCGCCAAGTTTGGGTGAACCTCGGCCTGGAAGCTACTTTCATCCACATCGACACCTTCCGGCTGCTTGGCATCACCATTCACTCCATCGTAGTGCACGTCCCCGGATCCTCCGAGCATGGCCATCCCATTCCCGAGCTGTGGAGACGCGAGCAAGGTCCGGGGCAGCCCCAGAGCAGTGGTGGCGGACGACTCCCTCGCGCGCTTGGGCCTCTTGGCGTTCTTCTGTGGACAATTCACGCACATCGCCTCCCCGGTCTTGGCTCGGCAGTGCCAGCAGTAGAGATTTGGTATCTGGATCCACTTCCCCTGGATCTCGTCAAGCTGGAAGAAGCTCTTGAGATCCACGTTGAGGTGGCGATTGATGCAAAACCGGCAAAACCACCGCCTCCGGCGCTCCCCCTTGGTGTTGGAGTGGCCCGAGCAGTCGGGCGCCGGGCAGATGAAGAGGCCGCCGAATTGCCGGGTGGAGTTCTTCACCTTCCTGGAGATCCAGTCGCGAGGCCAGCCCTCACCGCGCTCCAGCTGCTTGGCCGCCTCGGCTGGAGTGGTGGTGTGGTGGTGCGTGCACCAGTGGCACGCCGCGCGGAGCTCCGTGTTGAGCTTGTTCCACAGGCCGTCGTCAATGAGGAAGGACGGCGCGCGCAGCACCTCCTCCATTGGGCCGAGAGAAAATATTTTCTTGTTCTTTGATTCTTCTTCCCTGATCGATCGATCGGAGAAGAAGAGGGATCTTTGCTGCTGCTACCAGTCGCGAAATTCCGCGCAGAATTCCGTTTGCTGCTGGATTTGCCACGCGAAGACGCTGCTCGTCGCAGTCCAGAGGCTCCCGGAAGGCGGCAATGCCATTCTTCTTGGCGCCGGGAGAGAAGATCTGGAGCGCGCTTACCTATAATGCGGTCATGGAATCCGCGTCTAGCCGGATTGAAGCGCTGCACTCCAGCCCAGAGAAGAGATCCAAGAACCCTAAAATCCTGGGAACATATTTTAGGGCTCCAGAGTTCTTGGAGAAGAGAATCGCATGGCGGCCGCGGTGAAGGAGCTCCAGCGGCAGCTGGAATTGCGAGCGTCTGAGCTCAACAAGATTCAGAAAGGTATGGTGATCGCGATCGCGATTGTTGCAGGGATTCCAGCTCTAACAAGACCGATCGGGCGATACAGACATTAGCAAGAATCACCAAGTGAGGAGGCAGTACACGATCCAGCAAGGGGAGAATGAGATGGTGATCAAGGTCCGTGCTTAGGAATCGCATTTCTCTTCTAGAACTTGAAAGTTTCTTCTCGTGAATCATGCTTGCCAGGAACTAGAGCTTCTCAAAGAGGACGCCAATGTGTTTAAGCTCATTGGACCAGTGCTCGTGAAGCAAGACCTGGTGGAAGCCAAGGCCAACGTGAACAAGCGCATCGAGTATATCACAGGAGAACTGTCAGTCCAAGCACATCCTCCATAGCTCGGAGCTTTCTTCTCACTTTTTCTTTTCTCTTTTCTTTTCCTCATAGGAGGAGACTTGACGGATCATTGAAAAGCCTAGAGGATCAACAAGGCTCCAAAAGAGAAGAGGTAGAGCATTGCAAAATCTTTGTTCTTCTCGTTTTCTTTTCCAATCAAACTCCTTTTTTTTCTCTCGTCTTTCAGGTTCTAAAGTTGCAGCAACGCTTGCAATCGAGTAAAGCTAAAGCCTCAGCGTGAGCGATTGTCAATGGAAAAAGAGAAAAACTGTTTGGCAAATCGGCACACTCTATCCTTTAAGAACCGGAGCACTCAGGTAGACTTTTGTGTTGCTGTATTCGTCCAGCAACGGATTAAAGCCACTCTTGGTCTTGACTTGGTTCACGTACGCAAAGCGGCTCATGAAGTTGCTGGAACTCATCTGATGGAAATGCAAGAACAGTTAGAAATCGCATTGACGCAACGTTGTCACTTACGATTGCGCTCCCGCGGTAGACTCCAAATTTGTTGGGAACAATCTTTCCTTCCGATTGCGATATAGCGCACTCGTTGTCGAGAATGAGAAGCTGATCAAAGTCTGTAGGGAAAAATATGTCCGCTTCTCCCTGTGGTTGAATTCAAGCTCTCCTTAAGAAAAAAAATACATTTTTTTCTTTCCAAACCTTTGCATCGAGATATGACGAGTAGTCCGTGGTTACACCATCTTTCTACAAAAACGAAGATCAAAAATCGAAAATTGAAAACCATTGACTCCTACTTTGCTTGAAACCAATGGAGCTCCACGTCCAGGAATTTTTACTTCGGGAAGGAAGCTAAAGTCCGACACCACCATCACCATATTGGGGCGTGCGTAATGAAGAGACTCTAGGAGTTCCTGCCAGAGACGAGAAGCTGATAAGGAGAAACCATCAAGAAAAGGTCATTACCATGCATCCAGTCGGTATCCACCACTTTTCAGGCGATGGAAGAACCCTGGAGAAAATCGACTTCACTGACTTAGTTAGCTTGCGAACGACGTCGACGCTATCGCCATCCCGTTCCTTGCCAAGAATCTCAAGGCAGCGAGAAACCAGCGAGTCTTCTACGGGTCTGTGATGCTCGACAAATCTCGATCTAGAGGAAATGCTGATCAGCGAAGAAAGGAAGAAAGGATAATGACTTACTCGCTAGAATCATACTGGACGTAAGTTTCCATCCAAGGTGATTTGGAGCTCTCCCTGAACAGGAGATCATGAGGCATGTTGTCTAAAACCTGTACAGGAGAACTCTGGGTTTAACCATGAAAACACGAGTAGCAAACTGAAGCAGACAACCGGGATTTCGAGAATAAGATTTGTAAGCAAGAAAGAGAGGGTCATACTGGCAAAGATGCTCCACCTCAAGCATGACGACGTAACAAGGCGACTCGTCCTGCTCACCTGTAAAAAAGATATTAAAAAGCAAGTAAAAACGAAAGCATTCCAGACCCCATCCAGATTTATCGCGTGCGTTGCGGCATTCCACCGAGAACTTGTCACCGTGCTCCTCCTCTTCGCATAAACGATGACGCTGTTTGTTCGCCAGGCCCTCGCTGACATCTACGGAACTATCTAAATCCATGGAAATCAGCACAGTAACTTGCAAAGGTCACTGCCGCAACACTTACGTGTAATGCATCGTCTTGTAGACGTCGCCTTGCCTCTCCCTGATGTAGCCCAGGACGTTGCTCGCGCAAGTGCCTGTTCCACCTCCAATCTCGTAAATCTACAAAATAAGCTTGTCAGATATCTCGCGCTTTTTCTCTTTTCCAGCTTTCCTACTTTCAGGGGAAATTGCGGATTCATGGTTTGGAGAATGTACTCCGCGACAGCAAATCCATACCACGGCTGTAGAGAAAAAGAATCAAAGGAAACGATGAGAAAGGTCATGCAGATACTTCGATTGTTTTACCTGGAAGAGTTCCACTGGAGTAAACCACGACATATCATTCTGCTTGTAGAGCTCGGCTATATGCTTCCTGTACGCGAAACGTCCTGGAGAAAAGGATAGAAATTAGTCACGAAAGATTTTCCTAGAGAAAGAAGAACTCGAGAAAAAAAAAACACCACCGCTTATCCCACTGAAGTCAAGAGGCTCACGCATAGATCCAACAACATCCGGCCTGGACGAGAAGTATCCAAACTTGGGATGATACAAGGCCTGCCTGATGTAATCGCGAACCTGGAAGACGAGACAGCATTTTTAAAATCGATCGTCGAGAAGCAAAACGAAAGAAGAAATGCTCCTCATGAAACAAGAAAGAAACGGAAGATCTTACGAGGAGAGGTTTATCTCCAATAGCTTCCTCGAATGTCTGTGGCACTGGCACATCTTCGGCGACCTGTGACGCAGCCGATGAGAAATTCCCTGCCAAAGAGAGAAGCGATGATGAGAAAAAGAAGAATTTGCGATTCCAGCTCAAGAGAAATGCACTTACCGCGCGTGCAAGGAGCTGGCCAGATCGGCGCCTTCGCCGAGCGCCATCGCCTCGCCAGCGCAAGCATATTCCTTTAGGGCTTATGCTTTAGCAAAAGGGCAAAACATTTCTCCCCCCATTTCTAGGGTTTCTTAATTCTAGGGATCCTCGGCAAGAGCGCGATCTTGCACCATGGCGACCGCGTCCGTGGCCTTCAAATCCCGCGAGGATCACCGCAAGCAGATGGAGCTGGAGGAGGCGCGCAAGGCAGGGCTAGCGCCGGCAGAGGTAGACGAAGATGGGAAGGAGATCAATCCCCACATCCCGCAGTACATGTCCTCGGCGCCGTGGTACCTCAACGCGGAGCGCCCCAGTCTCAAGCATCAGCGTAAGTGGAAATCCGACCCTAACTACACCAAGGCCTGGTACGAGCGGGGAGCAAAGGTCTTCCAGGCCACCAAATTTCGAAAGGGGGCTTGCCAGAACTGCGGTGCGATAACGCACGATGTCAAGAGCTGCATGGACAGGCCCCGGAAGATCCAGGCAAAGTGGTCCAACTTACACATTGCCCCGGACGAGAAAGTGGAGTCTTTCGAGCTGGACTACGATGGGAAGAGGGATCGCTGGAACGGCTACGACCCGCAGACGTTCTCGATGGTGATAAACTACTGGGAGCAGAAGGACGAGGCGCGCAACAAGTACCAGAAGGAGCAGCAGCTCAAGAAGCTGGAGCAGAAGCAAAACAATCCGGATGAGAAAGAGAAAGTTGGCGACAGCGACGAGTCGGACAGCGACGAGGAGGCGGAGGTGGACGAGGCCAAGGTGGACGAGAGCAAGCAGATGGACTTCGCAAAGGTGGAGAAGCGAGTGCGCACCACCGGAGGAGGCAGCACTGGAACTGTGAGAAACCTGCGTATCAGGGAGGACGTTGCCAAGTATCTCCTCAACTTGGACGTGAACTCGGCCTACTACGATCCCAAGACGCGGTCGATGCGAGAGGACCCCCTCCCGGACAGCGATCCAAACGAGAAGTTCTACATGGGCGACAACCAGAACCGGGCCAGCGGCCAGGCGCAGGACTTCAAGCAGCTCAACATCCACGCGTGGGAGGCTTACGAGAAGGGGCAGGACATCCATCTCCAGGCGGCTCCATCGCAGGCGGAGCTGCTCCACCGGGACTTCAAAGTCAAGAAGGAGAAGCTCAAGGGGCAGCTCAAGGAGGACATAATGGAGAAGTATGGGAATGCCGCGGCCACGGACAAGCTCCCGGCGGAGCTCCTGCTCGGGCAGACGGAGAGACAGGTGGAGTACGATCGAGCGGGGCGGATGATCAAGGGGCAGGAGAAGGCTGTCCCGAAGAGCAAGTACGAGGAGGACGTGTTCATAAACAACCACACCACGGTGTGGGGGTCCTTCTGGAGGGATCACCAGTGGGGATACAAGTGCTGCCGGCAGTTCATCAGGAACAGCTACTGCACCGGCCAGGCGGGGATCGACGCGGCGGAGGCGTCGGCGGAGCTGATGCGAGCGAATATGGAGATGAAGGAGGCCGTCCAGGAGAAAGCTCCCGTGATTGAGGAGAAGAACTTGGCGAGCTGGGGGGGAGACGTCGCGGAGGACGTTGTGCTTGACAGGAAGAAGCTCAAGGAGGCGCTCAAGAGGGAGGACGAGCGGCTGCGCGAGGAGAAGGACGAGCGCAAGAGGAAGTATAATGTGACTTACAGCGACGAGGTGACGGCCGAGGATATGGAGGCGTACAAGATGAAGAAGGTCCACTTTGATGATCCCATGAGGGATTTCTTGGGCAAATAGAAATTAAAACTGTAGATAAGCTTGCAGTCATAAAACTATAATCTTTGTATTTTAATTGTGATGCAAGAGATGGTCAGAAGTGGTTGTGCAAGAGTTAATTCTGATGTTAATTGATGTTTTCATCCAGAAAAGAGTTATAAATATAAACATAAATATAGAAATAAAACCATCTTGTTACTCTTAACATTAAAAATATCAAATAGTATTGTTATATAAACAGGAAACCAATTTTGTAAAATGCATTCAGATTAGTAGAATGGTGAAGCTTGTTGCAATCGCTTTTGCTGCTTTTTGTTTAGGTTTTGTTTCATGTGTTGTTGAGGGAAACCATCAGGCATTCAAAAGCAAACAATATGAAGGAAGACATCAATCATTGTTAAATGCTGATGCAAATTCAGTTGTGCTTCATGTTTATTCAGTGGATGATCCAAATGCTCATCCAAGAGCTGGTGATATTAATTTTAATACTGTTAGTGCTGCAATTGATTGGATTGCATATAATTCGTCACAACGATATTTGATTTTGATTGGACCAGGAATTTATAGGTAATTTTATTATTTATATAGTTGATTTCTTATAATTCTATATATGAAAATAAAAATGCAGAGAGAAAATTACTATACCAAAATTTAAAGATTTTATCCATTTGGCGGGTGTAACACAAAATATATTTGATACGGTGATAGTTTATAATGCAAACCATGGTTCGGCTAATGGTACTGGTAAAAGTGCAACTTTTGATGTTCTTTCAAATTATTTTATTGCTGAATATATCACTTTTCAGGTAAAATTTTATTATTATAGTTTTATAACTATTACAAATATAACAATTTTTAAATTTTTTTTTTAGAATGATGCACCATTCGCAAATCCAGGAGATATAAATAAGCAAGCAGTTGCTTTGAAATTATCTGGTGATTTTGCAAGGATTTCTAACTGCTTTATTCTCTCTAGTCAGGATACTCTTTTCGATGACGAGGGTAGGCATTTTTTTCAGAACACATATATAGAGGGAAACATAGACTACATCTTTGGTTCTGGAAGGTCACTTTACGAGGTAAACAATTTATTTTTTTTAAAATTTCTCATTCTGTTTCCTTGCACTATAGAAATGTAATCTCATCTCAAATTCCAACGCTACAACGAGTGGCTCTTTGACAGCACAAGGAAGATCCTCTACCACTGATTTCCCTTCTGGATACTCCTTCCACAATTGCTATATTGGAGGGACAGGAAAGGTCATACTAGGCCGACCTTGGGGAAATGAAGCATTCGTGGTTTTTATCAATTGTTATATGGAGAGTGTGGTGGATCCCATTGGCTGGGCTCACTGGAACGATGTCCATGGCTCATCTAATAGGTAAAACGTCACCAAGCAATCATGTTTATTATTTACTTTCGTTTTCTTCCAGCACTGCTTTCTTTGCCGAGTATCAAAATTATGGTCCAGGTTCTTCTACTTCAAAACGTGTAAATTGGACTACAACTATTACGGAGGACGACGCTAAAGCATTCAGTTCTCTAAGCTTTATAGATGGCCAGATGTGGCTCTGATATAATCTAATATTTTGTTTCTACTTTTAAATTCATGCAAATCTCGTCACCTTTAAATCATGACGTGGGCTACAATTCGGTAAGCCTGTAGCGATCTGGAACAAGGCCACAACCTGAAAAAGCCTCCACCATGGTTTTCATTTTCAAGCCCATATATTACAAGTCATTAGATCACTAGCAGTCAAACAAAAATCTAAAAAAGCCGCTCTAGAAAAGCCACTAGTGCTTTGTCTTTATGCTCTCCCTCTAGATATTTAGATCATATACTTTGCTAGATCCCAGTGATGCATCTACATCTCTTGGCGATGTTGCAAGACCTGTTACTTGACAATGCTCTGCTTTAAGCCATTCTTGGCTCGGCCATGAAGCTCCTGGTGTGTCTTCACCAAAACTTTTGCCGAGGAGCTCGCACTTCCAAACAGCTCCGGCAAGCAACTCTCGGTACTGCCCAGCGTGAACGAAGCTCTCGATGAGTTGAGCTCTGCGAGTTTCTTCTTCTCTTGATCCACTTGCTGCCGGAAAAGCTCCAAGGAAGCTCGTTTCTCAGCAAGATTGCCTGGCGCATCCTTTCTACCACCAAGAGCTTTCTTCTCCAAGTTTTTTACGCCTGCCACCTTCTTGTCCAGATCCTTCACCAGACCAGATACTCGCTTCTGGGCCTTGATTTGTTCCATCTGATACCACTCTATCTTGCTTGCTGCCACTGTTAACTTTCGTATCACTTGGCCGGAACGCTCCTTAGACAGGTCGTTCAAGGACTTCTCCCATTCCTGGCACAAGAAGTAGATCTCTGGGATGGCCAAGTGCATTACCCGTGATTTCTTGCGTGACAGACTGTGGAGCTTGTTGAGTTTGGAGATGCTTGCCTTGAGCCACTGCATTATGCTGCTTATGTACTCCTTCTCCTTGGTGATCAACTCGTTGAGCGAGAAACTCCAAGACAGGAGCGCCAGCTGAAGCTTTTGTGCCGTCTTCCTCTGGCCGGGATTGATCTCCTTTGCTGCTGCTCCTCGAGGCAGCCTCAAATCAAGAACGGCGGCTCTCTGGCGTTCATGGCAGTCTTGGATGCTTTTCCACATATCGGCAAGCCTGTACGCGCAAGAGAAAGAAGTTTAAACTCGATACCAGGTTAGCTGAAAGCTTACCCTTGGACGAGCTCGAGAAGCTGGTAATGGAGTTCTTCATTGGTGATCTTCTGGACGGCTGCGGCGGTTGCTTCCATAGCTTGGACTGCCACGGACATCTGGTTTTCGATGGCTTTGACGTCGGCTCTGGTTCTATCAACAGTCTCATCGTGAACTCTGTTGACATCGTATTTGCACAGCAGCTTGCGCTTCTTGTTGAAATCGGCATCGATTGAGTTGAGCGCCTGCGTTACCGTGATCACAAGTTAGTAGAATTCTCTCGTCAAACCAGGAGACGACAAACTAAGAACTGTTGATCGTGGCTACAGGTGAAAACCGACAGCAAAAAAGTAGAAATGAAAAAAGAAAACAATTCACTAACTAGTGCGTTCTATAACGAAAGACATAAACTATGCCTCGAGATCTATGAAGCCAACTCTAAAGAAAACTTGCGAAAGATCCATACCTTGACTTCCTCGTAAAGTTTGAGCTCCCAGGCCGACAATCGCTCGAGAGTGAGCGCCTGACTCCATCCATAGTTGCAATCGGTGACTTGATGGTCTCCATTCTTCCATGTCAATGCTAGACCTAGCTCTGCGATGCAATCCAAGCAAAGAAACAAAGAGATTTCGAGCTCTTAGATCACTTCCACAGCTGGGATCGAAAAGAAATGCGGGCGCCATACCTCTGCCGGACTGGAGGATCCCTGCCACAGCGGCTCCGCTCTGCGAAGCCCTAAGAAATTCTTGGTAAACATACCGGAAGATCTTCTCTATTTCGTGGAGAGGAAGCTCCGCGGGGACGATCGCCAGCCGTCGATCGCCGGGTCCATCGGACGATAGAGACGCCACTGAAGCGTTTGAATCTCTTCTCTCTCGCGTGGCCGGCGATGGATTGCTGCAATGGTGCTCGATCTCCCGGATCTTCACGTCGTCACCCTCCATCTCGATCACGGTGTCCTCCTCGTCGTCGCCGCCGTGGATCTCCTTGCTCGACGAGCAGGCCGCGATCGATTGCTCCACCTGCTGGAAGAAATCGAAGTCCCAGTAGCGAGATGGCAAGCCCGGAGGCGGTGGAGGCGGCTTGATTCCAGCGAGGAACTCGTCCTCGAGAACTACCCTCTGGGATGCTGTGGGTGTGTACTCGATCGCAAAGCTAGATCTAGCTGGAGCTGGCGCTGCGCGAAACCCATCGGTGATCCCGAGCTCTCCCGTGAGGAAATCTTGGAGAGCGCAGCCGGTTCGCGCGAGAGATTGGAGGAACTCGGCGTGAGATTTGGCGAATGCTCGCCCCGCCTGTGATGCCTGGCGAAGAAGCTCCTTCCTCTGCTTGCATTGCGACACTGCCGCGGAGTAATTGCAGAGATCCTCCTCGTCCCGCGGCTCTTCTCCAAGATCTTCCGCCTTAGAACAGGGGCATCCCATTATCCCTCTCTCCTCCTCGATCACCCGATCGATCAATCACCACCCTCGAGAAAACCGCTCGCGATCGCGCGAATTGGGAGCAATGCTACATCAATGCTGGCTAGAATCGCAACACAAGCGCACAGAATTCTCGCATAGAAACTGCTAGAAGATCTAGATCTGCGAGACAACAAGTTGTTTTTCTTTAGTGTTGTGTGTGGTCTCTTCTCCTAGAGGCGCAATGATTTCTCTATGTGGCGGCCATGGCCCCTTAAAAATACCACGCCACAGAAAAAAGAATATCCCCCACCACGAGTCTACCCAAGCAAGCAAGCCATCGGAGGAAATATAATAAAGCAATGGTGGCGAAGCAATGAATTATTCCCATAGACCGACATTGTGGAGTAGTGCCGGATTCGAAGACCTCGCCAAAGATTTGACAGTGATATTTGTGCTAAACGAACAGCGATTAGTCGTAAATTAAAGCGCGACAAAAAACTAGTGGGGGGAAGCTTTACAGCTTTTTGCAATCAAACGTGGGCGCTCATGGTTCGATACCCTTTACACCTTCTTGATTTGAAACCTCGAATATCCCGAAGTATAAACCAAAAGCATGCCAGCTGTTTCTCTATTTCGGGTATGCCGACGTGGAGGAATCCTAGCTGGCTGGGGGACAACCAGGGCTCAATGAGGCGCGGCCGCGTGGCAGCACTGATTAGTATGACACGTGGCAAAGATTTACTCGACGTGGCTATCAGCAAAGCCGTGCTTGGAAGGATAAGTATATATCATAGGTTTTTACTTTAGTCTCGGCCCTGCATTTTTTCGGTGGCGAGCAAGAGCGCGGGCGGAGGGAGGGCGCTGCGTCGCGGCTAGGGCTCGATCGATCGGCGCGGAGCATCAGGTGATATTTTTCGCGAGAGGTTGCTGCTCGGCGCCGAGAAATGCCCCCATCTTTTGGAAATTTCTTGATCTTACTCTGGCGCTCTGCGTGTCTTGTAGATTAGATGGGGTCTCTAGATGTTGCGAGGGCGGAGGTGGCCTTCTTGGTCATGTACCTCAACAAGGCTGAGAGCAGGGATAAAATTTGCCGAGCGATCCAGTATGGAGCAAAATTTCTCAGCAATGGTGAGCCAGGTCCGGCGTCTCAAGTCGACAAGTCAACTAGCTTGGCAAGGAAAGTGTTTCGCCTCCTCAAGGTATGCTTCTTTTTTCTTTCTTAGAAGAACTATTCTCTTCTACGATGGCTTGGCAAAGGTAGTGATGGATTTTTGTTTGCGCAGTACTTGAACGAGCTGCATGGTCTCATTGCTCCAGCTCCCAAATCGACGCCTCTCCCAATTGTTCTCCTTGGGAAGGTTTGGTTTTTTCTCTCAAGAAAAGTTCCTGCCGTAGAATTTTGTGTGCTCACCGATTTAGAATGCAGGCTAAAAACGCTTTGGTTGGAACGTTTTTGTTCTTGGATCAACTCGTCTGGGCTGGACGAACCGGCATCTATCAGGTTGGTCTTTTTTTTCGTTTGAGTGGACTAACGTAAGCTGCCTTATAGAACAAGGAGCGCCTGGAGCTCATCTCAAGGATATCGTTGTACTGCTGGATGACTGGATCGTTTTGCACCTCATTGGCTGAGGTAAGCTTGGAATTCGTGAAGGAAGATATCGTGCTTACTCACATCCTTAACCCAGGTGTCTGAGCTCGGCCGCCTTGCGGCTTCCAGGAGAAAGCTTGAGAGGGAGATTCGGCGATTAAAACAGCAAGGCAACCCGGAGAACGCGCAGCTGGTTTGCATCACTTTACACTCGTAGGATGCCATTCTAACGCTCCATTTGCTGGTGACAGAAAGAACAAAAACTCGTCTCTGTGAAACAATCTCACGAGAGAACCTTGAGCCTTGTCAAGGCTTCTCTGGATATAGTTGTCGCGGTTGGACTTCTTCAGCTTGCTCCAAAAACCGTGACGCCTCGTGTGACTGGAGCTCTGGGTTTTATCACCTCATTGATTTCCTGCTACCAGGTCCGATTCACGTCGAAACGTTTTTCACTTTGGCTGATTTTCTTACTTTGAGTTGATTTGTTTGCAGTTGCTTCCGCCTCCACCGGCCTCGAAGCCCAAGAGTTCGTGAAAGTGAGCGCCGTGAAGAATCAAAAGGGAAATAATATTGAACTATAAGAACAGGAGTAGTTTCATGTACCATTTCCGTTAATCACGCCGAATTCTTATCTTTCAAGGTAACTAAAGGTGAGACCGAGAAATAGTAATTGCAAGGACTGCTCGAGCCAGACTAGGCGTGTTAAAAGTTTTCCAAAGTGGACTACATGCAGCTCTTCGTTCCTTATGTTTTGATATTCAAAGTTGCCGGCATGCAACTTGCCCAGATAGGGCAGCCGGAGGTACGTTTGTATTATGTTTAATTTGGCCATAGTAACCAAAGCTCGTGGTGTAATCTTTACCATAATCGCTTGCGTCCGAGCATACGCTGTCAATGCTAGCAAAATTGCCTTTTTAAGAATCTTGGAAGAGACACAATGCCGATAACCCTGAGATTCGTCCCAAATGCCTTAAAAGGGCATTTGGAAATGCGAGTTTTGAGTGCTCCAAAGTAAGCCACTTTCCCACTCAAGCGCACACACATACACACACACACACAGAGAACAATAGAAAAATAAACAAAGAAAACCAGTGAAATCTCACAAAAGTACCAGACAATGGTATCTTGCTTCCTGCATGTTAATTTGGCCTATCAAAGAGATTTTAGTAAAAAGGGATTTCTTGTGGGTGTTGTTTGTGTGACCTAATGGTTTGAGGGGAGAGGGAGCAGCAAAAGGCTGTGTATTAAATGGGGTGGGGTGGTATTTAGGCCAGAGTGGTGGTTCTCTTTTACAAGCAGGTGGTTGCCAAGAAGACCAAAGGGATTTTTCTGGTATATGTGGGGTTGGTTCCTTTTTTTCTCTTCCTCTTTGGTTTGGTTTTGGGGAGAGAAATTTAGTTTTTGATTTTGATGATGTGATGAGATGATTGGGAGGAAGCAAGCTTTGTATACGTTGTAGGAAAAGGAGGAAGAAGAAGGAGAGGAAGATCTTAGAACACAAAAGCTTGGGAAGAGAGGAAAAGGGAGAGGGAGAAGAGAGAGTGTAAGGATTGATTGGATAGCCCAGTTGGGAAGACCTAAAGGCGAGAGCTCCTCCAGGGCGGGGGAGAATCTTTGGGGAGTTTTTGGATTGCTGGCAATGTAGGTGGGAGCCCATCAATCCGAATTGCGACGATATGGGCGAGCGGTGCTGGCTGGAAATGGAGAGCTTCCCTGCGAGGCAACGGTTTCACGTAGAATCCGAGCGAGGGAGTGTGGAGGTGTCTTGGAGCAAGCTCCAGAAGCTCCTGCCCACCAATGCTGTTGCGACGAGTGCTAATCTCCTCGCCACCACCAGGCCTGGATTGGACTCTCGAATCGCTCCAGAGGTAGTACCTAGCGTTTTCTCCTCTTTTTTTCCTTTGCCTTTTCTTCTTGTTTCGTGTTTCTTTGTGTTTGTTCTTTGTTCTTGTAAGATTCCAAAGTTTTGGTCGCTGCTCAGATGATCTTCGAGCGAAGCTTATGTGAGTTTCGTGGAATTGTAGGTGGCTGCTGCGCACAAGGATGGGCGGATGAACGCCGTGATCGAGAAGATCGAGAGGCTCTACCAGGTAATGTGTTAGTAAAAAACTCGAGTTAGTTTTTTCTTTTTCAGTGCTCCTGACTTAGATGGAACTTGGGATTTGTCTCAGGGGCATTCCGAGGATGACGAAGGTGGCGACGAGGACGATAAGACGACTTGCGTGCCCGCGGAGGAAGATTACGACACGGAGGATACTTTCATCGACGACGAAGATCTGGTAAGTATTACTTGTAGATTACTTCTTTGTTCTTTCTCTAATGCTTGAAACACCGTCTAGGACGAGTACTTCGAGGTGAATAGGACCAAGACGAAGCACACGGGCTTCTACGTCAACAAGGGATCGCTGGAGAAGAGGGCTGTCGAGGGGAAGTAAGTTCTCTCTTAGCTAGTTCGTCCTTGCGGATAGAAAATGGCTTATGTGCTTGCTCTAGGAGTTTGGATGAAGCTTCTGGTCTCAAAGTCTACAAGAAGAGGAAGAGGCCGGCGCAGGAGAGGCCGCCAGCGTCGAAGAAGGCTAAGAGCGACGACGAGGACGCAGTGAAAGCTCCACAAGCGAACAACAAAAAAGCGAGCTTCACTAAAACGATCAAGGCTTGCGCAACCAAGGGCCCTCTAGCAGAGCGAAACAATGGCTTGTGTATCGATCCCAGCAACACCACCATTGCCAGCGACGAGATCGTAAGATTTTTTCGAGCTTCCTTTGAAAATGGTTGATGAGTGACTTTAACTAATCTATTGTTTTGTGAAGAAGACTCCTCCGAAGGAATCGAGTCCGGGAAGGAAGACTGGGCCGAAGCTCACGATGCTGGACAGGGCTATTCAGGAGCTGGAGAAAGAAGTGGCGGACCGTAAGTAGCTTTAAGAAAGAATTGCTTGAGGCTTAGATGATCTATGACAGGATGTCCACCCTCGATGGAGAAGAATCACGAAACCGAGTACAAGAAGCGGATACCAAAGGAGGTTAAGGCACGGCTCGCCAAAGTTGCAAGGCTAGCGGTAGAGTTTATTAGTTTTTAGCAACGCTTGCTGTGAACTGAAGGTTTTGTGCAGCAAAAGCAAAGCAAGATCGGCCCGGAAGAGCTCCTCAACGTCCTGATGAAGATCATGGGACACTTGATGCAGATTAGATCTCTCAAGGTAAGATGTCCGCATTTTTTTTTTTCATAGCTAAATCGCTGCCTGCCTTGTGGTGTTCTAGAGAAACTTAAAGGAAATGGCTGAACTTGGAATATCGGCACAAAAGGAGAAGCAATCTAAGCTGGAGACAATGAAGAAGGAAATCGTGGACATGCTGAAGTCTCGAATCACTCCACAACAATCAGCACAGGTAACTCTTTTCTCACTCTCTTTTTGAGCGAAGTTTTGCTCATTGTTTTCGTTTTTTCAGCAATGCGAAGAGGCAACCTGCGACGGACGCTACAGATGGGATGCGCCAACCGAGGACAGGATCAGCGATTTCTACGAGCTCTACGTCGAGGGGATTGACGAGCACAAATCCGCAGCAACCAAGAAATTCTACGCCGAGGTACTGTTTCCTTTCTAAAGAAGAAATGTTTTTCAATACGCATCACTCGACCAGCTTGCGGAGCTATGGCCGGAAGGTTGGATGGACAGCAATGGCATTAAAAACGCAGTGCTTCGCGCCAAGGAGCGAAAGAAAGGAGCCATGAAACAGGTCCACACATATGATCTCTTTCCTTTTCTAACATCTCATACGTTCCAGGCAAAGTTGGACGAGAGGAAACGCAAGAAGGCGACGGTGACGACGCCAAAATCCGTGAAGAAGCTGGAGTCTCCGCCAAAAACTTTGGAGCTCCAAGAGCACTACCAAGAACAACGTAGGGAAGAACACGAGGAAGCTCGCGAAGAGGTAGTAGTAGAGGGTGTGAGGAGCTCCATGTCCATAGCTGTGATGAATCCCGCTAGCAGCACCACGCCGTGGAGAGATTGTCCATCCGGGAATGGAGGAGTAGTGATGCCAAGCTCGCTCCGGCAGATCAAGCGAAAGTTGCTAGACAAGGCGAGCAACAGGAGCTTCTGCGATAGCATCACTCCTCCTCCTTCCTCGTTGATGTGGATGGTCAAGGATCCAAAGCCTGGCTGAGTGGTGTCTCAAAGTTTTTTTTTTCTCTTCTTGGCTGATGGAACACTTGTTTTGGATCCAGGGAGTGGTGGTTTAGAAGAGGGGGAGTTTTTTCTTTTACACGGTCTGTGCAGAGAACAAGTGAGAGCGCCATTTAAAGTTTTGATACTTTGTTAACAAGATTATTTTGTAAGCTCGAAAGTATAGAATACAAAAAAAAAAAATCGATCTTACTTCGCAGCTGACTTTGGCTTCTTTGTTTTTCTTGCTGTTGCTCTCTTCTCTTCTCTGCAAAGGCAAACAAAGAAATAACATTACGATGGATGGATGTAAGTCGTGAGGAATGGCAACAGACCTTGCACGGGATATTTCTTCTTTGGAGGGCAGGTTTTTCAAGTCCCGCCTTAGAAGCCGCTTCCTCTTCTTGCCTTGTGGCTTCTCCACGCCGTTCTGTTTGGCCGGAGATGCATCTTTTGGAACAAGAGTAATAGCAGGCTTTTGCTCCACCTCTTGCGCGTTTTCAACCTCGGCTTCGTCGGTTTCCTTGTTGGCCTCTGGAATTTTGTTGCTCAGCTTCTTTAACTGGAATAAAACGAAACAGAAGATAGCGTCTAAGTGCAACTAAAACGATTAAAGCTTTCTTTCACCTTGGCCACAAAAAAGCCATCCATGTTGTGTACGTGAGGATAAAAGCGTCTAGTGTTGGCCAGTGACGGATGAAAACGTTTTTCTCTAAAACGAATAAATCTACAAAAAAGAGAATGTTGGTGAAAGTACGTCACAAAAAAAACGATCCATACCCTTCCTTGCCAAACTCGAGTCCAGTCGGGACAACCTTGACATGTCGCTTTTTTAATGCGTAGTCAACTACAGCTTCGTTCTGGTCACAAAATTATTAGCTGATTAGAGACACATTCATGGGAGTGAAATGCTTGCCTCTGCAACCGTAACGGAGCAAGTTGAGTACACAAGATATCCACCGCTGCTAGAATTCGCATCAACAAGGTCTATGGCTGCTAGGATTAACTCCTGCAAGATAGAAGATTTCGAGTAAGCGCAAAGCAGAAAGACGGGAGTTACCTTTTGCAAAAAGGCACATCGCTGTATGTCCTCTAAAGATTTTGTAAGCTTCACAGATTGGTCTTTTCCCACGATCTGGAATAGAAAGTAACTTGTAAGAGTGGCCAAAACTGAAAAAACGAGAACTTACTCCAGTCCCGCTGCAAGGAGCATCCAGTAACACACGATCAACGGAGTTTCGCCCAAGGACTTTTGGCAACTAAAGCACTTTAACTCAGTTCAAGAAAACTAATGCAAAATTGTTTTTTAGCGAACCTCGCGCCCGTCATAATTGCACACAACTGAGTTAGTCACACCCATTCGATAAATGTTGGCCGTAAGAGACTTCAATCTTTGTACCTTTAACTCATTTGCATATATTAAACCTGACAAAAGACCAGTAACTCGTTACATGGACATGAAGTGACAGAATTACCTGTATTTTTCATCAGCGCAGCTATGTAAGTTGTCTTCCCTCCCGGAGCGGCACTGAGAACACCAAGCTGAAGCTTAACGCCGAACAAAAGAAACTAGAATCTTACGCGACGTCAACTATCCGTTCTTTTTCTTGAGGTGCCAAGGCCATCACCGGAAGAAAGGAGCTTGCACTTTGAAGCTGCAAACAAGCACAGCGTTCTGTAACTAGAGGCAAAACTATATATTTCCCTACCATATAGTGACCAGCCATGTACTCAGGTGTTGCTCCCACGGGAACTTGAGAGTCGTATACTACAAGACCAACCTGCGAACTCAGCGTCAAACACCACACATAAAGACACCATTTCACTTCACCTTAGACCATTTCCCGATTGGATCCAAATTCACGCCTCTATTGATGAGAACTCCGGCCAAATCTCGCCGCCTTGTCTAAAACACGAAAGAAGATAAGATGCCGAGCCGATACTGCATGCAGGTACCTTCAGGGTGTTGGTCCGAAGAGACACTGGTCGGGGCGTCTCATTCGCTTCTAAAAACTCTACCGCTTCAGCTACTGGAAACATCTGCAAAGGGGGAAGAAATCTTAACAAGACCAAAAAACTTCTCAGCGAAAGTTCTACCTGCATAAAATACTCCGCAAGAAACTCATTGTAACCATAGTACGATGCCACATCCGCAATCAGCTGCTTGGTATAATCCTTGCGAGCCCGGCCCTCTTGCCTCAGAGCCTTGAAGTTTGACAAAACTCTGACAACTTGAAAGAAAAGAAGAAGAAATCACGACGTGTAACAACATAGAAAAGCAGACTTACTGTCTTTGATCCTTCGCTGAACGCTGGGAAGATCAGGTGGCAAGCTTGCCTCAGCTTCAAGGTCCTACACAGCACAATAAAAATGATTTTTTCTAAGAAAAGCCACGAGAACGAACCTCCGAGGTAGGAAGTCTAAAATCATCCGGCTCGTCCCCCTCCGCCTGGATGTTCGTCTGGAGCTCGGCATCAGCGTCTGCTTGCTCTTGAGCCCTCTTCGCATCTAATTTCTTGGATTTACGCTCCACATCGAACTCATCATCCTCCTCTTCGTCATCATCCTCGTCGCTGGTTCCTGAAGGAAGAAAAAATGTAAGTGCTTGGAAGAGATTCTAGACAGCAGCAAACCTTCATCCCCGTCCTCCTCCTCTTCTTCGTCTTCTTCGTCTTCATCATCCTCGTCGAGTCGCTTCTTTGGCTTTAGCCACGCCTTGTTCTCATCAGTGAATCCCTTCTTACCAGCCTTCCCATTTGCATTTGCAGCAGCAGCATGATCGCCCTCATCAGAATCGGAAGAATCCGAGAGGAGCTGAGTCTTCTTCTTCTTCGTCCCCATTCCTCGCGCCTCCACAACCCTAGACCCTCTTAAACCCTAAATCTCTCTTTTAGGGTTCTTGAGGGTCAATGCCAGTCATGGGTCAGCGCTGGTCCATTAGAGAAATGGGCCGGATCTCGCGATTGCGGGCAGTGGGTTTTCCAGCGGAATGCAGCCGCTCAAGACGCTGGTGGCGGCGGCAGCTATGGCACGGCAGTGGCTGCGATCGAGCGCAGCGCGCTGGCTTCCTCCCTCGACCGCCGCCGTGAGCCCTAGCTCCTCGCTCACAGCACACCAGGAAGAAGAATGCGGCACGAAAGAGGTAACACCAGAGCCAGCTCCCATGGCGCAGGAGCAAGAGCTCCGCGATCCATCTCCAAGTTTGAGGCCGCCATGCATCGCGATTCTCCCCGAGGCTCCACATTTTGTGGAGGAGCGCGCCATGGAACTGGAGGAGCATTGCGAATCCCCGGAGAGTTCAGCGGAGATATCACTTCCAGGATCAATGGAGAGAACTACACAAGACGATGGCAGTGATGATACCATTGCCACCATCCAGCGCACCGCCTCGCGAGTGACCAAGCTCGTGGAGCTCTCGGGCGGCCCGGGAAGCGCCAAGATCAAGAGGATCCTCTGGGAGAAGCGCCGCTCGAGGTCCCGGATCATTGCCCAGGTCCTCCAGAATCTAGACGACGCCGGCGCCGCCATCAAGTTCTTCCGCTGGGTGGCCTCGAGCAAAACCGGGCTGGGATTCAAGCACACCCCACACACCGCCAACTCGCTACTCCTCACTCTCATCAAGCTCGGCCAGGCGACCAAGGCGCACGAGATCTTCACGGCGGGTCTCCCGGCGGGATGCCGGCCCGACCGCACGACCGTGTCGACCGTGCTGTACGGCCTGGTCGACTCGGGGCGGCTCCAGTGCGCTTGCGAGTTTTGCGGCGAGATCAAGCGCGTGGGGGTGCTGCCGTACGGCAAGGTTCTCAGCGTCCTGATCCAAGCGCTGTGCGCCGCCGGGGACGTGGATCGCGCGGTCAGGATCGGGCGGGAGCTGACGGTGGATCCGGCCGACTTCGCGTTTACGTACGGCATTTTGATCCACACGTTGTGCAAGCTCGGGGAGATTAGCGCTGCGTGGTCGCTCTTCTACGAGGTGAGTGTTTGCTTCTCTTTTGCTTCTTGGTAGAGACTGATAGTTATAGTTTCTCGATCAGATAGATAGAGACATAGTTCCTCAATAGATAGAGATAGATCATAGTTTCTCGATGAGATAGATAGAGATAGACACTAGTTTCTCGATAGATCAGAGATAGATCATAGTTTATAGATAGAGATAAAAAGATCATAGTTTCTGGATGGTTTTGTTTGCTTGGAGTTTTCCTCGATCGAATTCCTCGTTCTGATGGTTTCTCTATTTTGCAGCTGCAAGACAAGGGCGGCTCTCTCGACGCCCAAGTCTACGCGTCGCTCCTCCACGGCCTGTGCAACGCTGGGGACCTCCAAGCCGTGCGCGCCCTCCTCGACGACATGGCCTCGCGCCACTTCCGCCTCGACGCTGCCATCTACAACACCCTCATCGCCGGCCTGTGCAAGGCGCGCAAGCCCCGCCACGCGCTCGAGCTCCTCCACGTCATGGCCGCCAACGGCTACGATGCCTCGGTGGTGACTTACACAACCCTCATCGACGGCCTGTGTAAGTCGGGCGACCTGGACGCCGCCCAGGCGCTCCTCCAAAAGATGGCGGACGCCGGCTGCGCGCCAAACGTGGTCACCTACACCGCGCTGATCGACGGCCTGTGTAAGGCGCGCCGCCCCCACGACGCCATCCAGACCGTCAAGCGCATGCTACGTAGCGGCTGCGAGCCCGACCTGGTGACGTACAACTCGCTCATCCACGGGCTCTGCATGGCCAACCGGATGGACGATGCCGGGCTCGTCCTCCAGGAGCTTGTACGGAATGGATTCGCGCCAAACCACATCACTTACTCGACGCTGGTCATTTGGAACTGCCGGCGGCGGCGGCTGGACCAGGCCCGGGGCTTGATCCGCGAGATGATCCTGCGCGGCTCGGTCTGTAACCTGGTGGTTTACATCGACTGCATATTTGGGTTTTGCGAGGCGCGGTGCCAGTCGTCGCGGTACGAGTGCCGGGACGGCGACGAGGTGTGGGAGCTGTTTGGGGTTTTGGAGGAGATGGTGGTGGAGGGGTGCCGGGGAGGGAGCATTGTTTTCGAGGGGGAGAGCTTGTACGACCCCATTAGCCGGCTGGAGAGAGTGGAGCAAATCGCCGAGTTTATGTTCCACAAGGGGTGTTTTGGGAGTGATGAGAGGTATGCCACCATACAGGGGGCGCTCACTTGCATAAAGAGGCTCAAAACTCCCAGCCAAGAGTGCGCGCGTTTTCACAGTAATCTCCCAGACCCTGAAAGAGGTGAAACTTAAAGTTTTTGGGGCTTTAGATTCATACAGTGTAACCGCTTTAGGGTTTATATTTAAAAGAAGAATATGCTTACAATTTGAAGAATATTCTCGAGCAGTTTTGTATAGGGTCTTGGTTAGGAATATACCAGAATATGCCCACCTGGAGTTTTGGGAAGATATTTCTTTCGCTTGGGTTCAGGGTTTATGGCTATGGCGATGATGGCAGCGGCGGCGGCGTCGCTACACACAGAGCCCACCGTCGCAGCGTGTGCTTCTTCTTCTTCCAGTAGCTATGTAGCAGCTTGCTCTTCCTCGTTTTCCTCGAATCGATCAACGCACAATGCCGATGCCTTGATCTGGGTTCTCAACTCCGACGCCACCAGGCTCCAGGAGGCATTGGAGCAGTGCTCCCGATCGTCGCTGAGCAGAGCCACCGTGAGCAGCGTTCTAAGAAATGCCAGGGACTGCGAGAGAGCTCTCACCTTCTACGACTGGGCAGCCACGCGCGGGGGGTTCCAGCACGACGCCGCCACCACAGGTACGCTGGTCCGGATGCTCGCCAAGAACAAGCGGCACGGCGAGGCGTTCTCGAGGCTTGCACAGGCGCTGGATCGAGGGCTCCGTCCAAACGCTGGAGTTTTCGCCGCGCTGCTCAGTGCTTGCGTCGCGGCCGGGGACCGGGACAAAGTCCGGGAGCTCTTCAAGCAGATGGAGCGGGCCAAAGTCAGTGTCGAAACGAAGAGGGTGAATGGGATCTTACATGACTTGTGCAGCGGGGACAAGATCGAGCAAGCACTGGAGCTCCTCCAGGAGATGATAAACTCGAGCGTCGCCAACCTCTACACATACAACATTGTTGTTAGCTGCCTGTGCCGGCTCAAAAGAGTGGACGAAGCCCAGGTTTTGATGAGCGAGATGATCGAGAGTGGACGCATACCTGACGTTGTCACTTACAACACCTTCATCTCCGGGCTGTGCAAGGCCGGAAAGCTCGACAAGGGCCTCGAAATGCTGGAAGAAATGGACCGCGGTGGGATTTCCCCCGACGTTGTCACCTTTTGCAGCATCATAAGTGGGCTCTGCAAGGCGAACAGGATCGACGATGCGTTTCAGGTGTTTAAAGGAATGCTGGAAAGAGGATGCGTACCGGACTCTCTCACGTACAGCATCATGCTCGACAATCTCTCGCGAGCAAACCGCCTGGACACCGTCGAGGAGGTGCTTGAACACATGGTGAAGTCGGGGCACTATGCGCTGTCGGCAACTTACGCTCCTCTTATTCACGCACTCATCCGAGCAGGAGATATCGAAAGCGCTTCCTGGGCCTACGAGCAAGCCATGGAAGCTGGTTGCGTTATGGAGGTGTACACCCACAACGCTTTCATCGGAGCTCTCTGCAGGTCCGGAAAGTTTCCATTAGCCAAAAACATCTTACTGGGAATGATCGAGAGCGGAAGCTTACCGAACTTACTGTCTTACAACTTTGTGATCGATGGTCTCTGCAAATCTGGAAACGTCGACGACGCGTGGAAGCTGTCCCGCAAGATGCTTGACAGCGGTTGCTGCAAGCCCGACGTCATCTTCTTCAACACGTTGATAAGCGGCTTCTGCAAGGCAGGGAGGCTATCACAAGCCCAGCAGTTGCTGAAAGAGATGAAAGCAAAAAACATCTGCGTACCCGATGTGGTGACTTATAACACAATGATCGACGGCCAGTCCAAATTCGGCAGCCTCAAACAAGCCAAGTTGCTACTCGAGGAGATGCAAGCCGTGGGCTGCAAGCCAAATGTTGTGACTTATGCGGCGTTGATCAACGGCTATGCCAAGCATGGCATGTATGAGGAAGCCGAGAGCCTCTTTGACGAGATGTCTGCCAAAGGCTGCTTCCCAGATATCATCACGTACAACACGGTCCTCAGTGCCTTCAGCAAAGCCGGGATGATGTCCAAGGCCGATGGAGTGTACCAGCAGCTCAAGAACAAAACCAGCTACTGCTCTCCAGATGCAATCACGTACAGGATCCTGATCGATGGATATTGCAGAGCCGGGGACACTGAGCAAGGCTTGACGTTGCTCCAGGAGATGACAGCTAGAGGTTGGAGCTGCGACTCCTACACGTATAATGTCCTCATTGCCAAGCTTGCGGAAACCGAGGAAGTCCCTTCCAAAGCTCTTGCAGTCTACCAGCAGATGCTTAACCAGGACTGTGTTCCCAGTGCCTCCATTTTCAACTCGCTGGTCAGGCTCTTTCTCAGGACAGGAGATGTAAACTCTGCGCGTAGCATGGTCCAGGAGATGAACGAGAAAGGCCACCTTGTCGATGCTAGCAACCTGGAAGCCCTGAACAAGGAGAGTAACGACGCTTCTTAGGCTCTTAAGAACTCGCACTCTTTCCTGTAATCCAGCTCCACGACTAAGTTGCTGTCGTCAGTCTGCTGTTTCCTCATCAGTGCGTAAGTCCTGCTGTTGGGAGATAATCCTCTGGAAATCATCTCCTGGAGAAGCCTGTACGCCTCGGAAACTCTCCCTGCCCGGTTGAGTGCGTCAATCAAAGTGTTGTAGATGACTTCGCGTGGTGCCAGCCCAGCACTCTTCATTTGCTGGAGCAGCAGGAGAGCGTCGTCAATGCGGTGGCCTCTACAGTAGCCGAAGACCATCATTCCAAACGTTAACCAGTCGGGAAGGATGCCCGAGCCTGTCATCCGCTTAAAGAGCTTGTGAGCCTCGTTTATCCTACTGCCCTTGCAGAGCCAGGAGAGTATCGCGTTGTAACAGCCAGGCTTTGGAACGCAGCCAGAGTTTTCCATCTCGTCCAGGAGGCTGTAAGCCTCGGCCAGCTTTCCTGCCTGGCAGAGCCCGTCTATCAGCGTAGTGTATCCATACACGTCCAGACGTATCTTCTTCTCGGTCATGGCACGAAAGAGCGCCAGAGCATCGTCAACTTTACCATACTTGCACAGCCCGTGCAAAAAAGTATTGTAAGTTACGTGGTTGGGCTCATGACCTCTGCCGGTCATCTCCTGGAGTATCTCAAGGGCCCTGTGAAGCTTCTCCTCTTTGCAGAAGCCATCGATCAAAAGGTTGTACGTGACAATGGTCGGAGAAACTCCCATTGATCTCATGGTCTCGATGAAACCATACGCCTCTGCTGACCGTCCCTCCTTGCAAAGCGCGTCCATGATCCCATTGAAAACCAGCGCATTTGGAAAGCATCCCCGCTCCCCCATGACTTCCACGAGCTCGAACGCATCTGTCAACCTGTTGGCCTTGCACAGCCCGTCCACCAGGATCCCGAAAGTCACCACCGTAGGAATGCAGCCTTTCTCCGCCATGTCGTCCACCAAAAGAAACGCTTGCGAGAAGCTCTGGACTCCGCAAAGGGTCTTGATGATCGCGTTGTACATAGACGCGCAGGGAGTGCAGCTCATGCCCTCTAGAACCTGGCAAGCGTCGTCGAGTCGTCCCAGCCGGCAGTATCCATGGACCAAAGTAGTGTAAGTGAAGCCATCGCCTTTGATCCCCTTGGCCTCCATCTCTAGCAGGAGCTGGCGAGCCTCGTCGATCCGGGTCTGCTTGGAGAGCTTGTCCATGACGATGTTGCACGAAACGGAGCTCGCAGCGTGAGAAAACTCTCGCAGCACCCACAAACCATCGTCAACCTTGAGCCCCTTGAGCATGATGTTGAGCATTCTCGTGTCTGGAACCACTCCCAAGCTCCGCATTTTCTTGAGAAGCTCAAAGGCCTGGATTGTTTGCCCGCTGTCCGAGAGCCTCAGCATCACCAGGCTACAGAGAAATTGGTCTGGCTCGGGCCCCAATCGTGCCGCATCCATCAGAAGCTCGTACGCCTCTTGATACCTCATCGCGCGGCAGAGAAACGAGACTGTGGTTCGAAGATTTCTGAAACTGTGCGTGTAGTGTGGCCGGGAGCCCGCCCACCGGTAGAAATCAAATGCCTTGCGCCATTCCTGGACAGATTGCAGCACCTCATAGACCACATTCTCGGGTAGCGACGATTTCCTCAGGGATTCCAGGCCCTGGATCCAATCCGGGCGCGAGAGAACCGCAAGAACTTCCTGCGAACGCTGCCCGGGCAGCACCTGGCGGCCGGAATCCGAGCAGAAGTACCTCAATGCGAGCGTCCGCGCGCCTCGATCCGAGCGCCTCCACATCGGAAGCTATAAACCCTAAAACATTTCTGATAAGCCCTGGCTCCATCCAGCCGTCCACGTGGCTGGAAAGCCAAGTGGATACCGAATATCCATGGCACTCTCCAGAACCATCCTCGCTCTTCTAGGAGCGTCCAAGTGGCAGTATAAAAATCTCTTCCCGTTCCTCGCAGTGGATCATTCACAGCGATAGCAAGTTTCTTTAGCAAGGTTTGCGACAGAGAGAAGAAAGAAAAGCGATGGCACTCACTCCCTTCTTCAAGCGCGGTGATCTCACCAGCATTTTCGACAGCCCCCTCGATCGCTTCTTCGATCCATCGGCGATCTTCGAGAGCGGCCCATCTCGCCAGTTCGCCAAGGATGCCAGCGCCGTCGCCAACACCCGCGTGGATTGGGTTGAGACCCCGGATGCGCATGTCATCAAGGCCGATCTTCCAGGTAATATTCTCCGAAATCTTGACAATCCCCGTTCTTCCTCTCTTTTCGCCCTTCCTCGCTTGATCTTCTTTGTAACGAGTCGATATTTCGAGAGATCGAGAGGAAATGTCTGAGGTTTGCTGGCGTTCTCGCTTGATCCATCGATTGATCTTTCGATCTTGATTGCTCTTTTCTGATCGTTCTCTCTCTCTCTCTCTCTCTCCCCTTTATCTGTCCTGATTATGTTCTCGTTGATGATCTTGTCCAGGACTGAGCAAGGAGGAGATCAAGATCGAGATCCAGGATGGCAACACGCTGGTTCTCAGCGGCGAGCGCAAGAAGGAAAGCACGCAGGAGACGGACAAGTGGCACCGCGTGGAGCGCTCGTATGGCTGCTTCTTGAGGAAGTTCCGACTGCCCGAGGACTCCAAGGTGGAAGAGATCAACGCGAAGGTGGACAACGGCGTCCTCACCATCAACGTCCCCAAATCGAAGGAAACCAAGCCCGAGACCCGCTCTATCAATGTGGCTTAGATCAATGAGTCGAACGAGAGAAACCAGCTTGGGTCGGGTTATAGCTTGATTGTGGTCTGTTTTGTGGTCTAGCTTTGATGTAAAGGTCCTCGAATCGAAGTTTTTCCTTTTATCATGATAAATAAAGTGTGACAACCGATGGTAAAAAATGTGAAAGCTGGTTAAACCATGTAAAGTTGATGGGTGGGTCGGGTTATAGCTTGATCATGATCTGTTTTGGTCTAGATGTAAAAGACAACGAATTCGATTGATCAGTATAAACAAGAATAACACATGTAAATTATTTAAGGAAAAAAAAGATGGGGTCACTTGGACTTCCCTTTTATCATTATAAATAAAGTGTGATGACCTGGTTACACCATGTAAAGTCTTCTTTTGTAAGATCAGCAAATGTGGTGTCTTCATATTTGGTGAATTCCAGTAAATTCTGGTTAAACCGCTCTTGCAAGATTTTTAGGGCATCTCTTGGCTTTCTTTGAAGCAACTCCTTCCCTGCATGCTTTTAGTGGACAGTCGTCAGGGAGGAGGTAATTACTATTCACTATGAGTAGGGCTCACTTCACGTCTCTTAATCTGAGCTCCAGAGGTATCGAATGCTCAGCAGGATGACCATTCATCGAACGATTACTTCATATTTGGGCAAGCGTGAAAGCGCTCGATCGCGAGGTTATGAAATTTAGATGCCCTCCAAGGGCGCCAAAGTGCCAGTTTCGGGCCGTTATTATGCCCATATTGGGCATACGCTCGGGGAGCTCTGGCATGATCGAATCAGCTCACGATCGTGCATGACCGGAATATGCCCCGGACATGGCCGTTATAGAGCATATGCCGTCACTTTTTTGAGATCTTTTTGCCCGTTGATCGGCCGCTGCCCGTGAATTGCGTCGGCGGGAAAAACTATATGGCCGGCCGGCCGGCCGGCGGATTTCAAATTCTCTTCCAAATCCGGCTAACTGGGCTTCCCTCTCTTTTAGACAATCCCTCTTGCTCTTTCTATATAGTGGTTTTTGGGGGTCCTGTGTGTGTGAGCTCGAGAAAGCGGCTGCGGCGCGCCCTAGCTCTTCTTCCTCTCCGCGAGAGAGGTTCGTCGGATTCAGCGCCTCCGCCTCGCCGCTCGACAAGGTATGCGCCGTGATCTTGAGGTTCTCTGTCGATTGCCGCCTTTTTCTCTGGGCGCATTCTTGTTTCGTGCTTTTCCCTGGTGTTTTCTTGCGATGCTTGCCAAATGCGGGCTAGATCTACTCCGGAATAGTGATCTTGACACGAAATATCGGTGTATCGAGCTCATCTTTTCTTTCTTGTGTGTCCTGGCAGCCAAAGATGAGGGAAATCTTGCACATCCAGGGCGGCCAGTGCGGCAACCAAATCGGTGCCAAGTTCTGGGAGGTGATCTGCGACGAGCATGGTATCGATCCGACCGGGACATACCATGGCGACTCTGATCTTCAGCTGGAGAGGATCAACGTCTACTACAACGAAGCCAGCGGCGGCCGCTTTGTGCCACGCGCAGTTCTCATGGATCTAGAACCGGGTACCATGGACAGCGTGAGAGCCGGGCCATTCGGTCAGATTTTCAGGCCGGACAACTTCGTCTTTGGCCAGACGGGTGCGGGCAACAATTGGGCCAAGGGTCACTACACCGAAGGGGCCGAGCTTATTGATTCGGTTCTCGACGTCGTTCGAAAGGAGGCCGAGAGTTGTGACTGTTTGCAAGGTAACGTAGATGGTCAATAGTGTTGGTTTCTTAGCGTTAATTCTTTTTTTTTTCCTTTGTTTTTCTTCTCAGGCTTTCAAGTCTGCCACTCTCTTGGTGGTGGTACCGGATCGGGAATGGGTACCCTCTTGATATCCAAGATACGCGAGGAGTACCCCGATAGAATGATGCTGACATTCTCAGTTTTCCCGTCGCCAAAGGTCTCAGACACTGTCGTGGAACCATACAATGCTACTCTCTCCGTCCACCAGCTCGTGGAAAATGCTGACGAGTGCATGGTTCTGGACAACGAGGCTCTTTACGACATTTGCTTCCGCACGCTCAAACTGACAACGCCAACATGTAAGTTCATCGTCTTCAACTTCGTCTACGTTCTTACTGGTGATCCTTGTTTCTCTTGTTTGTAGTTGGAGACCTCAACCATCTGATCTCTGCCACAATGAGCGGTGTTACGTGTTGCTTAAGGTTTCCAGGACAGCTGAACTCCGATCTCCGGAAGTTGGCTGTCAACCTGATCCCATTCCCGCGGCTCCACTTCTTCATGGTCGGGTTTGCGCCTCTTACCTCGCGGGGCTCCCAGCTCTACAGGGCTCTCACCGTTCCGGAGCTGACCCAGCAAATGTGGGACGCCAAGAACATGATGTGCGCGGCGGACCCCAGGCACGGGAGGTACCTCACAGCCTCGGCGATGTTCCGGGGCCGGATGAGCACCAAGGAGGTTGACGAGCAGATGATCAACGTCCAGAACAAGAACTCGTCCTACTTTGTGGAGTGGATCCCCAACAACGTCAAGTCCAGCGTGTGTGACATCCCTCCCAAGGGGCTCAAGATGGCGTCCACCTTCATCGGCAACTCGACTTCCATCCAGGAGATGTTCCGGCGCGTGAGCGAGCAATTCACTGCGATGTTCCGGAGGAAGGCCTTCCTGCATTGGTACACGGGCGAGGGAATGGACGAAATGGAGTTCACCGAGGCTGAGAGCAACATGAACGATCTGGTGTCCGAGTATCAGCAATACCAGGACGCGAGTGCCGAGGAGGAGTACGACGAGGAGGCCGAAGAACTGGAGCAGTGATATGTCTCGCCCAAAAGGTGGAGTAGTGATTTCTCCAGTGACCGAGCTTCTCCTTTTCCTGACCATCGTTTTTTCCCTGGTTTCTTCTATAGTGGTTTAGATTAGATGATTTATAGCTACTGCTGTGTTCTTTGTATCTCAATCAAGCTTACTTGATGGTTTGTTCTTTCTACGTGGAAATTAAAGTTTACAAATAATTCTTTTATCCAACGGCAACTTGGATTGTGTGTTTGAACGAACGGCTGAGATTTCGTGGGCAGTTGGATGTATATGCCACGTTCGATTCGCACCAGGTGCTGTAGTAAATCCGACACGTCAGCAAGAGATGGGACAGCTCGAACAGCCGCAATTTTTCGTACAAGCTCGTGGAACACGAGAAATTTGAGACATATTTAGGGCGGATTGTTAATGTGCTAGACTGCTGCAGCAATGGCGCAGCTATGGTGAATCGCGAGGCATTGGCGCAGCTCTTCCCGGCGATTTTCCAGCTCCTGGATGAATCTCCTCGCTGGTAAAGCAGTGGCCCCGGGAGGGTTTTGTGGAGATCCAGCCGCGCCGGGGCCCCGGAGCTCGCAGAGTATCAGCATTGGGAAGCGCGGGGCAGTAGAGCAAGGGGGAAGGATTTGCGCTGCGCGAGGGGGAGAAGCTCCATCGACACTGGATTCACTCTTAGGGTTTGAGATGGCGAGCAGCGAGCTCGTCGCGTCGCGGGAGCCGGAGCATGTGATTATGTCGCGAGGAGGCTCCGTGCTTGGGCGGAAGACGATTCTCAAGAGCGATCACTTTCCAGGCTGCCAGAACAAGCGTTTACAGCCGCACGTCCAAGGCGCTCCAAATTATCGCCAGGTTTGTAGCGGGACGAAGTTACCCAAGCTTTCGTCTGACAAAACATATCAAACAGGTTAGCTCGCTCCCCGTGTTTGGCGTAGCTATTCCAACGATCGATGGTATACGCAAGGTGCTCGATTTGATCGGCGCAAATCGGAATGGAGGTCACAAGCGCGTGCTCTGGCACAATCTCCGTGAAGAGCCAGTAAGAAGATTTTTATTCTGTTCGTCATCTTCACGGAAGTTCTCTACTTTCAGGTTATTTACATAAATGGTCGGCCATTTGTGTTGAGAGAGATCGAGAGGCCATTCACGAACCTCGAGTATACTGTGAGTGTAGTGTTGCTTGACGAACTAAAAGCTGATTTTGTCATTGAATAGGGAATTAACAGAGTTCGTGTTGAGGAAATGGAAGCCAGGCTGAAAGAGGATGTTCTTCGAGAGGCTGGTCGGTATGTTTCTTAGCTCACTCGTTTTAGTAAATTGTGAGTGCTATTTTGTCCTTAGGTTTGGCTGCAAAATCCTGGTTTGTGATGAAATGCCTGACGGCCAAATGATCGACCAGTGGGAACCAATAACTGACGCATCGGTGCTAACACCTCTAGAGGTTGAAGGTCTTCAACTGCATTTGCTTTCAACTTAGTTGTTTTTTTCGGAATAGGTGTACGACAGCTTGTGCAATGAGTCGTACTTCGTGGATTATGAACGGTTGCCAATCACTGATGAGAAATCTCCCAAAGAACGGGACTTCGATCTACTGGTTTGTTGCTTTATCCTTGAACAAGCTGAAATTCTTCTTTGTTCTGGATCGAGCAGGTGCAGCGTGTTGCAGAAGCGGACATTAACACCGCCTTGGTGTTTAATTGTCAAATGGGTCGAGGGCGTACAACTACTGGAATGGTCATTGCAACTCTTGTATATTTGAAGCGAAGCGGATCTGCAGGTGTCATTTTACGTTTTTTTGTCTTTTTGATCCGGTTAACTATTTGACTTCTCGTCCACATTAACAATGGAAGATTATATCATGTGAGGAAACAAAGATTTTAGAAAGATTCTAGAGATTACTAATTCCGAGGCAGCAGTATTTTGCAGGAATTCGTAGATCGAGGTCCTTCGGGGAAGTACTTGGCTCTGCAGAGGAGTCAATTGACGAATTTCCTGATTCCGAGGAAGGGTTTAGACAAGGTGAATACACTGTTGTAAGGAGCCTTTGTCGGGTTTTGGAGGTAAGAAATACTGTTTTTTTGCTTTGTTTTTATTCTGACTCTGAAGACTTTCTGTTTTTCAGGGTGGCGTCGAAGGCAAACGACAAGTTGATACTGTTATAGATAGGTGTTCGGCTATGCAGGTAGATGTATTTTTTCCTTTCGAGGTTGCTGTTATTCACAATAGACCATGGCAGAACTTGCGTGAAGCCATCAACACATATCGTAACAGCATTTTGCGTCAAGCAGATGAAAAGAAGAGGGAGTCTTCTCTCTCGTACTTTGTCGAGTATCTGGAGCGGTACTACTTTCTGATCTGTTTTGCTGTATATATACATACAGATCAGTCTGCCTTAACGCAGCCTGGTGGCTTTCAGCAGTGGATGAAGGCTAGGCCGGAATTGTACAGTATCTTGAGAAGGTTTGCTGTATCTTTAGTAGTCACATTCTCGCTCATGAGCATTTCTTTCAGGCTCTTGCGGCGGGATCCCATGGGAGCACTTGGCTACAGAAGCAAACCCCCTGTGGCAGCTGAAAATGGCCGACCATCCAGGATGGAAGCTGTGGCGGCATGCAGAACTGGAGACGTTCTTGGGAAACAAACAGTTTTGAAGGGTGACCACTATCCGGGCTGTCATAATCCTCATCTGCCCGAAAGTGTGGAGGGAGCTCCAAACTTCAGGGAAATTCCTGGTTTTCCTGTCTACGGAGTTGCCAATCCCACTGTTAGCGGCATCAAAGCGGTCTTGGAAAGAGTTGGTGGTGGAAAAGGGGGACGTCCCGTCTTGTGGCATAACATGAGAGAGGAGCCAGTCGTATATATCAATGGACAGCCATTCGTTCTGCGAGAAGTCGAGAGGCCTTACAAAAACATGCTAGAGTATACAGTAAGTCCTAACCGATGGTATTTGTGTTCATATGTCTAATTTGGCTCTGTCTCAGGGAATTGATCGCGACCGAGTAGAACAGATGGAGGCTCGACTCAAGGAAGACGTGCTCAAGGAAGCAGAACGTTATGATGGTGCAATTATGGTGAACCACGAATCGAAAGACGGTTTCATATTCGACAGCTGGGAAACTGTTACTCCAGAAGGAGTTCAGACTCCATTCGAAGTTTACTCTCGGCTGGTCTCCGAAGGCTACTCTATCGAGTATTCTCGTATGCCAATTACTGATGGAAAAGCTCCAAAGAGCTCAGACTTCGACACACTGACTTCTAAGATTGTTTCTGCTCCCAAAAAGACCGTCTTCGTCTTTAACTGTCAGGTAAAATAGACTTCACTTGATGTGTTACTGTAATGCTTACGTCGTGCCTCCGCTGTGCAGATGGGACGTGGACGCACAACAACAGGCACTGTTATCGCTTGTCTAGTAAAACTCCGCTGCGATTATGGCAAGCCTTTTCGTTTACCGTCCGCTCTTCCTGGATCTTCTGTGGACGGTGGATCAGATAGCAGCGGAGAAGAAAACGGTGAAGCCGGTGACGAGCACCTGACTTTCAAGCCAGCAAAGTTGGAAAGGTGCAAATCGACAAGCGTACTCGTAATGGACGACATATCTATTGTGAGAAGACTCACACGCTTACTAGAGGACGGGGTCGCATGCAGGGAGGCACTTGATGATGTTATAGACCGGTGTGCAGCACTACAGAATCTCCGTCAGGCTATTTTACAGTACCGTAAGAGCTTCAATCAACAAAATCTGGAGTCTCCTGGCCGAAGAGCAGCTCTAAATCGTGGAGTTGAGTATCTGGAGCGGTACTGCATGATGATCGCGTTTGCTTCTTACCTCGGTAGTGAAGCGTTCAGTGAAACTCAGCGTTTGCCGTTCAAGGTATGGCTAAACAAGCGACCAGAAATCAAACAGATGAAGTGGAGTATGCGGTTGAGGCCGGCTCGTTTTTTCGCTGTTCCTGTGAGTTTTTTTGTTTTTTACTTTTTTCTTTCTTCGTCTAATCTGTTTTATCCAGGAGGTGGAATTTCGGGCATTGGCTGAGAATTGCGAGGGCGATGAGATTTTAGAAGCGATAGTCAAGTCCCGGAATGGTTCGGTTCTGGGGAAACGGGCTATTCTCAAAATGTACCATTTCCCAGGTCAGAGCGCGGCAAGCTGCTTTGACATCCCTGGAGTACCTCATATGCGTAAGGTCCGTATTCTACAGAAGTTCTTCATAGCACTTCTAACGCTTTATACAGATAGATGGCTTTCCAGTATATAGCATGGCCACACCCACTGCTCAAGGCGCCAAAGCAGCGTTTGCTTGTCTCAAGACAGCCGTTGATCAAGGAAAGCACGCTGTTGTGACCGACTTGAGAGAGGAGGCTGTGGTTTATATTCGCGGTAATCCATTTGTTTTACGGGAGCTTGACCAACCTGTAAGCACTTTAAAGCACGTTGGAATAAAAGGTTCTGCGGTAGGTGTTTCATTTCTCATTGTTTCCTCACATACTAATCTCGATCAATAAGTTGCTCTTGGTTTTGGAAGTGATTTCTTTTGCTTTCTACGGTCGCTGACAACCTTTTTACGCCCTTGACAGGTTGAGCAAATGGAGTACAGGTTGAAGGAAGATATCCTCGCCGAGATGAAACGCTCTGGTGGCCGCGTGGTCTTACACCGAGAAGAGTGTAATCCACTGACAAACAAGTCTGACGTTATCGGGTACTGGGAAGTTCTGACGTCTGACGATGTTAAAATTCCTGCCGAAGTTTATACTGGTCTTGCGGCCGAAGGCTACAAAATCGACTACAAAAGAATCCCACTGACGAGGGAGAGGGCCGCTCTGGCAATGGATGTGGATGCCATCCAGGACAGACTAAACGGGTGAGCTCCTTTTTTATGTTTTTTTCTTTGTCATCTAACTCCTGATTGTTATTTCTAGATCTGGCAGCGAATATGTATATATTTCTCACACGGGATACGGAGGTGTCGCGTATGCGATGGCAATCACTTGCATGGGGCTGCAAGCCGAAGCCGAAGCTAGCTTGGCAGCTTCTTCCTCGGGGGTTCCATCTTGTGTGTATGGACCCATACAAAGGCCTGCCGATGATATAAACGCTTTCAAGCAAGGGGACTACAGAGACATACTCAGCTTGGTGAGAGTCCTGCCAAGCGGACCTTTTTGCAAAGCCGAAGTGGATACCATCATCGACAGGTAAGTTTAGTTTACTTCTTTCTTTTCCCGTCTCACTGTTGGTGTTGTGATAGATGCTCTGAAGCTGGAAATCTGAGAGATGACATCCTCTATTACAAGCAGCAGCTCGAATGCTGCCAGCAAGAGGACGAGGAGCACCGAGCTTACATTCAAGACATGGGTGTCAAAGCTTTGAGGTAACTTTTGGGAATGCTATCCCCTTTTTGCTAACACTATAGTGTGCTCTCGCAGGAGATACGCGTTTCTCATAGCATTCCGCTCGTTTCTGACGAGTAGAACTCCCAATTCCTCGTTTGCTGCGTGGATGCACTCCCGCCCGGAGCTTGGCCACCTCTGCTACAACCTCAAGCTCGAGTGAGTCTCCTTTTCCTTTTTTTTCCACCTGTAATATGTGTATAGTGGTAACTTTTCCTTGGAAGGAAGAGATGCTTTCTTTTCATTTGAGGGTGTGAGACTGTAGAGAAGCTTTTCACCTTGAATGGAATTTTACACTTTGCATGTCTTCTAGCTTTCCAGATTCGTGCTTCTTTTTCTTTCTTGTTCTTTCTTCTTATGCGATGGATGGTGTTAGTAGCAACTTGATCTGCTCCTGAATCGCGGTGGCATTCTCAGCATTGGCAGAATTCGCTGGTGCTCGTAAAGCCTGCGAGAGTTTGGCCTCCTCGCACGCGCTAGTCAGAACTTCCGCGTCTTTCCTGGTGATTTGCCGTCGTCCACTCTAGACAGGGAGAGTCCAGCACAAGGTGAGCGAAAGAGAGCGAAGCTTTTCTGTCACCTTAGAATCGCTGGGACTGTTTCTTCGGGCTGCTTCCCACCCAAGTCCACCACTGTGATCTCCGGAGCTTCTTTCTCATCGCCACCTTTCGTCGCCTCCTCTTTGGCGTCTTTGGCGTCTTTGGGAGGCGCCAGTTGGACGCCATACTCCACCGCCTCGCCCTTCTCCAGGATCACCAAAACAGGATGCTGGAACAATGGAGGAGCACGAAACTGTGATCCATCGCGTTTCAAGATATGGCGCGCTTGCCTGATACTTGACTCCAGCTGCGAGGAAGTTCTTCCTTTCCTTGAGCGCAACCTCGACGCTGGCTCCGGACTCTATCAGAATCTCTCCGATCGACTCCCACTTCGACTGGGCCTCCTCCTGGGCAAGCTCGCATAAATCTACGCGCAAGAGATTTCATCGTCACGAAGCTTTACGTACCCCTGCGACCTTGCGAGCAAAGATCTTGTACGTGTCTGTGCTCTCCACCTTGTTTACCTCGAGTTCCTTCCTTCACAAGACGCGCAGTGTAAGAGTGTGATTAAGATCCTATCCAAGGAGAGCTTACAGAATCTTGGGCTTGGCTTTCGCCTCTGGCCGCTTTCCGAATCCCCCGCTGGTGCGCAGTGCTGCAACAATGCTGCTCTTGTGAGCCAGACGACAGGGGCAGTCGCCGAGCTCCTGGGAGAGTTTCAAACTCGAGCCCATCACAGCACTACTGCTGAAACACCATTCTTTCCTTGTTCCATAGAACCTACTCAGACCGTGTCAGTGAAGAGCTCCCAAGAACTACGAGTACCTGGGAGCAAAGACGCCAATGCTAGCGACCGCCATAGCCGAGAAAAAAACGATATAGGTTTTTCCTGAACATAGGAAATCCTGGGTTTTGTTTCTAGGACGTGGAGAGGATGCGATTGCACGAACATCTTACGCATGCTCCAGCTCTACTTCCCCACCCTCACTTTCACGGAGTCAGCAATCTTCCTTCCAGACTATGGCGGCAGCAGGGGAATGATTACAGTCCAATTCAATTACTACTAATCTCCTCTCTCTCTCTCTTCACCCTGCCTGGGCGGTTGGCCCATGGAGTGAGTCAATATGGAGTCTGTGGATGCGCCTGTGATAGATCTGTCGCAGACAAGAGGCTCGATTGTTCAGGCAGGAACTTGGACTTTCGATTGAGTCATGGGTACAGTATAGATAAATAAACATTCCTTTAAGAGGTAATCTTAAGGTAGTCTCATTAACTAAAAACATTTTCCTTTTTTATCAAAATTAATAAAGGGAATTTAAAAATAACAACAGTGTAAATCACCTTGCCACACACTAACAATAGGAGTGATACAATACAATATGAAGTACAAAAATTTATTAGATTTTACTATAATATATTTGTGAAATAGGAAATTATTTTTAATAAATTAAATCAAATTGATTATTCTTCTGATCTAGATAAATTTTTTGTAAAGACTTTTATTACAACTGACTTTAAAAAAAGCTATTATAAGTCTACAATATAAAACTCTAGGTTTTAAGTGGAATATTTTAATTCCCTGGTATGGCAATGAATATATGATTGTGCAAGGGAGCATTATATATTCACACGTATGTGGATTTACTTTTTTTTTTTCTTAATTGCATGGTAAAATATTATATACACAATCACTTTTGATTGTTATATAAACAATTAAAACATTATTTTATGTATAATATTTTTGTTATAAGGCATGCTATATGTGAATAAAGTATTACACCTCAGATTGCCACAAAAGACTGATGTTCTTTTTTGGCAATTTGCTAATTTATTTTATATATCTAATTATCTTTGTTTTGGCTTTAGTTAAATTCTTTTGCTAAAGTTCTTACTTATTATACCAACTTTGGCTTAGTTTAGCTAGTTATTACATAAGCACTAGAGTGTTAGCTAACTCTTTATAAGTTTTTAAACTCTCTATCAATCCTTTTTCCTAAGTTAGACTGTACTAAAGGTTTAATTACACTCTTTGTAAGCATAAAGCACACTAAACCTCTACTTTTTTAACATCCCATGGTACATAAAACTTGTTTATAAAACTTCTAAATCCCAAGCCTTAAGTGCATCTTTTAGTCTAAAACATTAAAGGGAAACACCATGGCTTAACAACTTGGTAAAAATACCTTAACTCCCCACCTCTATCCTAAAGAGAAGGCCCAAGCCTCTAGAAGGGGCAAGAACCAATACACTTTATGGTACTTAAATGGGGCACTACTTCACTTGAGCTGGGAGCAATATAGTTAATTTCCCTTCTAAAAGTAAGAGTTGTTCTTGAGCACTTCTTTGAGGAGCATCTTTGGCACTTCTCAAGCTTGTGCTTACTCCCACCCAAAGTTACTAACTAATGTTAACCCAAATTTGGTTTAGAAGCACTATTAGATAATTCTATAGCTATGTCGAGTTCTATAAAACTTTTAATGGCTCGCTTATTGATAACTTCCCATGGATTTACCCTGATGCTCAAATGTGGTGAGTTGTTATAACAGATTTCATAGCAAATCCTAAATGATTTACTTAATTCATCTAGTCTAAGACATAACACCACAGATAATCCTCTAGTTGTCTATTCACCTTTTTTGTTTGTCCATTTGTTATGAAGTGTTATCACCACAATACTTAACTCAATACTTAATACTTATTTAAGGGTGATAGGCTATAATGAATTTTAGTTTGGTGCAATACTATTCTAAGAGGGTTTTTTAAAACTTGCTAGTGAAAATTTTATTTTGATCTGAGATAATTTCTTTTGGCTTTCCACGTCCTCAGACCATATGTTCAAAGAGTAACTTTGCCACACTTTCCATATCAATGTCTATCCATTTTTGAAACTTGATCTACCACCATAAATATTGCATCAAACCCCTCACTTGGGGAGTTTCATAATAAAGTCCATTGTAAGACATTTCTATTGATGATTTAAGATTGAGAGGCTTTACAATAAACCCCCACTAGCCTCAGTTATAGCCTTTGCCTACTGATATATCTTTATATAGTATTGAACGTCTTTAGTTATATTTGGCTAGTGATACTTTCTCTTGAGCAAGTTTACCATTTTAGGCACATTGCCATGTCCTGCAAGAGGTTTGTTATAACACTCTTCTAAGAGTACTCTTCTTAGTTCCCTTTATAGGACATACACCCTCGTTTGCTTATAATAAATGAGTTCATTGCATTTCATATAATCAATTTTCTTTCCTTAAGCACCTTGCCTCTTTAGTGGGCATCACATGCCTTTTGGTTCCTTAACAACATGTTTTATGCTAGACCATCATCCTTATACATTGTCTGCACATCATACTAGAAAGTTGTTATTGTGCTAAATATCGCCAATTTCAAACTTGCTTAGAGCATCTACCATGATATTGTTCTTCTTAGATTTCTAGAATATCTCGCAATTGAACTTAGCTAAAACATTAGCCTACTAATCCTATTTCCCTTGAAGTTCGGATTGTGACAAAAACTGTTTTATTGCCATATTATCTATGTATACCTTGAAATGTCTCCCAAGGTAGTGTCATCACGTTTTGAACACTTTAACCATTGCAAATAATTCTTTTTCATGGGTAAACCATTTTTGTTAAGCCTTATCCAACTTCTTCTAGAAGAATGCTTTTGGATAATTGTTTTGCTTCAAGATTGCACCCAATATAAAGTCTAAGGCATTTGTTTCTACCTCAAAGGCTTTACTAAAGTTTAGTAACATTAACACAAGAGCATTCCTCAACTTCCCTTTGATTTTAATGAATATCTGTAGCGTATGTGATCATGGGATGAGATTTAGATATACTATCACCGTGGATCCTTAGAACCTTGAGGGATAAATGGGGATAAAATAGCCACTAAGGGCTTTCTCATCAAGCAATTGCCCTTTTTCCAATTGGCTTAAGAGGAGAGAGATAAGATGCGCTACAGTTGGTATTAGAGGAAATGGCACGGGTTCGATTCCCATTGATTAGTGGCTACTTAAAAATATAATATACTCTTGAGCAAGGTATATTCCTATCCTTAAATTTGAAATCGTACGCATTAGACATCCATGCGTACGTCCTTCCTCTTGTGTGGAGTATTCACGGACAAAGGTATCCACCGTGGGATTGCGGTACGGGTGGATGACTAATTGCCACAAGAAGACAGTGAAGGACAAGATGCCGATGCCACATGTGGATGATATCCTAGACAAGCTTGGTGAAGCACGAGTGTTTACCAAGATTGATCTGAGGAGTGGATATCATCAGATTGCAATGGATGATGCATCTATCTCCAAGACAGCATTCAACACAAGCTTCGGACATTTTGAGTTTACCGTTATGCCGTTTGGTTTGACGAATGCACCGGCCACATTTACTCGGTTGATGATGGAGGTATTTGGGCGTTATCTTCATGAGTTTGTGGAGATTTTCTTGGACGATATTCTTGTTTTTAGCAAGAATATAGAGGAGCATAGGGTGCATTTGCGCAAGGTTCTTTTGTTACTTCGAGACAGCAAACTTTATGCGAAGAAGAGCAAATGTGAATTTGCAAAGTCGGAGGTGGAATATCTAGGCCATATTGTGACATCTAAGGGTGTCAAGACGGATCCAAGGAAGGTGGCTGTGGTGGAAAACTGGCCTACACCGACTACAGTGGCCGAGTTGCGCAGTTTTCTTGGTATGGCTAGTTACTACCGGCGTTTCCAGCATAAGTTTGCAGAGGTGGCTATTCCATTGACGCGGTTGTTACGCAAGAATGTGCCATTCGAGTGGAAGACGCCACAAGAGGAGAGTTTTGTGGCGCTGAAACGATTGTTGATCGAGGCTCCAGTGCTTCGCATTGCTGATCCATCGAAACCTTACGAGGTGACATGCGATGCGAGTGGTTATGCACTGGGAGGAGTTCTCATGCAAGAGGGACAACCTATTGCATATGAGAGTCGAACTTTGAATTCCGCGGAGCAACGCTATTCCACATATGAGCAAGAGTTACTCTCTATTGTTCATACTTTGCGGACGTGGCGGCACTATCTTTATGGTGCAGTGTTCTTGGTGTTGACAGATCACAAACCACTTGTGTATCTTTTCACACAGAAGGAGTTGAACACTAGGCAAGCTTGTTGGATGGTCAAACTCATGGAGTTTGGGGAGTTTCCTATTGAGCATCGTCCGGGAAAATCAAATGTGGTGGCAGATGCTTTATCTCGTGTTCGTCATGTGACGATGTTACAAACACGATTTTGTCATCATTTGAGTAAGGTGGTCAGCGAGTTTGGGCAGTTGGTTGAGCATGCTCAAGCTCAGGATGCTGAGGTGGCCTCTTTGCGAGACCAGATGGAAGCTCCTTTCTCATTGGTGGATGGGATTCTCTACTACAATGGCCGTGTCTATTTGCCACGGGTGGATGCGTTAATTACTCAAGTTTTATTCCACTATCATAATCGTCCAGAAGCCGGTCATTTTGGGGGGAAGAAGACGTATGAGTTGATTAAGCGCAACTTTTATTGGAGGAATATGAAGGCTGATATCCTCAAGTATTGTAAATCATGCGAGCTTTGTCAGCGGGTTAAGGTGCCACGGGAGAAGCCGGGGGGACTTTTGCAACCTTTACCTATTCCTCAGAGCCGTTGGTGTAGTATCTCTATGGACTTCATCACTTGTTTGCCACGAACACAGAGGCTCTCTGATACCAATGTTATGATCCGGCACAAAAAGACAAAGATCTCGTTGCCCTAGACTATGCTACACCACCTCTTGAGGTTCCTCACCACCCAACCACCCCCGAGCTACCTCAAAAGCTCCACTGCGCCACCGCGCCGCCGCTCCACTGTGAGCCCTAGGGTAGGTTAAGTCCCTTACCCTAACATGCCTTAATATACCCTTGAGCCTCCCTTTGACTGACGTTGACCACGTAGTCAAAGCTGGCGCCTAACAATTCTTCCCCCCCAACAAAGTCCTTGTCCCAAGGACGAATTGTACCGGTGATCACCCTTTCTGGGGAATTCTGCTCAAGCTCCTGGTCCATCTTCCACAGTCGTATACATCAAGGAGGCATTGGGCCCGTCACTCCGAGATAGTACACCTTTCAACTGGCTGACATAAAATACTGGATGAATTTTCACCCCAGCTGGCAGCCGCACCCGATAAGCCGCTTTACCAATGCGCTCCAGCACTTCATATGGACCAGCATATCGATGGGAGAGTTTATCACTCTTCCCTATCCGTAAAGGCACCAAGGTGTTTCGCCGCTCACTTGACGGAAAGATCACTCGCACGAAGACGAGATCACCCACCTTATATTCCCGGAATTGGCGATGCTCATTAGCAAACTTCTCCGCTCTATCCTGAGCTGCTTGCAAATTCCGTTTGCATACCACCAGAATCTCATCAAGTTCTGTGGCCAGATCAGTTGCCTCGGAATCAAGCTTTTCTTGAACGTCCTTACTCAAATGCAATCCCAACTCCACCGCTGTTCGAGGATGCCTTCCAAACATCGCAAAGTAAGGACTTAGCTTGGTTCCACTGTGTTGGCTATTGTTGTAAGCAAATTGCACCAACGGAAGATATAGATCCCACTGTCCTTGCCTTTGACCAATGCTACAACGTAGCATATCCTCCACCACCTGATTCACACGCTCAGTTTGCCCATCCGTCTGAGGATGATCTCCACTCGAGAGTTTCAAAGTCACTTGCATAGCCTTTGCAAAACTTTTCCAAAATCCACTGGTGAACTTTGAATCTCGATCACTAATGATGTCCTCCGGCAAACCAAAATCAGGAAAAACCTTCTCCAAGTAAACCGCAGCCAAGTCTGAGGCAGTGACAGTCTTCCGAAGAGCCAACAACCGCACATACTTCGTCAACCGATCTACTATGACCCATACTTGCTCCTTTTGCCTCTGTGTTCGTGGCAAACAAGTGATGAAGTCCATAGAGATACTACACCAACAGCTCGGAGGAATAGGTAAAGGTTGCAAAAGTCCCCCCGGCTTCTCCCGTGGCACCTTAACCCGCTGACAAAGCTCGCATGATTTACAATACTTGAGGATATCAGCCTTCATATTCCTCCAATAAAAGTTGCGCTTAATCAACTCATACGTCTTCTTCCCCCCAAAATGACCGGCCTCTGGACGATCATGATAGTGGAATAAAACTTGAGTAATTAACGCATCCACCCGTGGCAAATAGACACGGCCATTGTAGTAGAAAATCCCATCCACCAATGAGAAAGGAGCTTCCATCTGGTCTCGCAAAGAGGCCACCTCAGCATCCTGAGCCTGAGCATGCTCAACCAACTGCCCAAACTCGCTGACCACCTTACTCAAATGATGACAAAATCGTGTTCGTAACATCGTCACATGACGAACACGAGATAAAGCATCTGCCACCACATTTGATTTTCCTGGACGATGCTCAATAGGAAACTCCCCAAACTCCATGAGTTTGACCATCCAACGAGCTTGCCTAGTGTTCAACTCCTTCTGTGTGAAAAGATACACAAGTGGTTTGTGATCTGTCAACACCACGAACACTGCACCATAAAGATAGTGCCGCCACGTCCGCAAAGCATGAACAATAGAGAGTAACTCTTGCTCATATGTGGAATAGCGTTGCTCCGCGGAATTCAAAGTTCGACTCTCATATGCAATAGGTTGTCCCTCTTGCATGAGAACTCCTCCCAGTGCATAACCACTCGCATCGCATGTCACCTCGTAAGGTTTCGATGGATCAGCAATGCGAAGCACTGGAGCCTCGATCAACAATCGTTTCAGCGCCACAAAACTCTCCTCTTGTGGCGTCTTCCACTCGAATGGCACATTCTTGCGTAACAACCGCGTCAATGGAATAGCCACCTCTGCAAACTTATGCTGGAAACGTCGGTAGTAACTAGCCATACCAAGAAAACTGCGCAACTCGGCCACTGTAGTCGGTGTAAGCTAGTTTTCCACCACAGCCACCTTCCTTGGATCCGTCTTGACACCCTTAGATGTCACAATATGGCCTAGATATTCCACCTCCGACTTTGCAAATTCACATTTGCTCTTCTTCGCATAAAGTTTGCTGTCTCGAAGTAACAAAAGAACCTTGCGCAAATGCACCCTATGCTCCTCCATATTCTTGCTAAAAACAAGAATATCGTCCAAGAAAATCTCCACAAACTCATGAAGATAACGCCCAAATACCTCCGTCATCAACCGAGTAAATGTGGCCGGTGCATTCGTCAAACCAAATGGCATAACGGTAAACTCAAAATGTCCGAAGCTTGTGTTGAATGCCGTCTTGGAGATAGATGCATCATCCATTGCAATCTGATGATATCCACTCCTCAGATCAATCTTGGTAAACACTCGTGCTTCACCAAGCTTGTCTAGGATATCATCCACACGTGGCATCGGCATCTTGTCCTTCACTGTCTTCTTGTTTAAAGCACGGTAGTCAATACACATCCGCATTGAACCGTCCTTCTTTTTCACAAGCAAGACCGGAGCACCAAACGGAGACTTACTTGGCTGAATAAATCCAAACTCAAGTAACTCCTTGACTTGCCGCTGAACTTCTTGCTCCTCCGCATAACTTAACCGAAATGGACGCCGGTAAATTGGCCGCGTCCCCGGCTCCAATGTAATCCCATGCTCCACACCTCGTAATGGAGGCAATCCATGAGGAAGTTCAGATGGAAAAACATCAGAAAACTCGTCAAGTACATCCCGTACTGCTGCTTCTCCCCCACACGTGCCTTGGTCCCCCAAGTCACGAACAAACAGCAAGTAACTTGAAAGTGCTTTTCCATTACGACAAGCCCGCTTCAAAGATGTAGCAGAGAGCATAACAACTGGTGGTTGAACGCCCTCGCCAAACCACACATCTTTAACGCCACCATACTCCAGCGAGATACGCTTAATGCTCCACTTATCTC